>NC_080028.1:36993647-37322959 GCF_030020395.1 Manis pentadactyla
AAGAGGAAAGACAAATGAAAGGTTGGATCAAGTCCAGAGACGGAGGAGGAGAGAGTGGTAAGCTGTGCCAGCTTGGGCAAAAGCAGTCATTCCTCTTCCTCCTAGTGTGGGCTGGCATTCTCAAGATCAAGGGCAACACTGCTTGGTGTTTGTCCTCAGTGTGTGAATATGTCACCAGCTGATATCATCGCCCAGCGGATGCCCCATGTAGGTGAAAAGCCCATTCCTGTGTCCACAGTTAGCAGACCAGGGCAGTGGCATCTCCACCAGAGGGCAAGCAAAGGGAGGAGGGCTGGAGTGTGGGGAAGGCCAGGTCAGGCCCTCCTTGCTCGCAGCTGCTCCTCTCCCCACCTCCACAGGGGGAATTGATGGAGCCGTGGGTGAGTCCGGGGGTGAGCCGGTACCTCCCTGGCCCTGGGGAAGAGCACAGACTCTGAAAGGAGGCAGGTCAGCCCTTGGGTCCTGGTTCTGCCTTTTACTCGTCACTGGACCTAATCATAACTGGGATAAAGTTTAGTTCATGTGGGTGGGTATAGGAATCAGTAATTCTCATGCACTACTTTTCAGTAATTAGGAAATATGACAGTAAAGGAAGGGTTTTAATTCACAACACAAAGACTCTAAGATACCTAGGGATCCTAACCACAACAATAACAAGAAAATAAAATGCATAAGAATAACCAGAAAATATTGAAAACAGACAGACAATGAATAGGAAGCACTGTCTCAGAAACCACGGAATAGAAAGCTTGGATAATTACAATGGTTGCTCACATAAAGGGATGAATGGAACACAAGAGAAAATGTATGGATCCAGCATGCAGTGGGAGTGGTATTTTGATGGCGGGAAATGAGGATGTTTATCATTATGTAGCAGAAAAGTACAGAAAGGAAAATAGCAGTTACCCAAATTCCCACTCCTCGTAATCAATATTAATATTTTAACTTACTTCCTTTCACCTTTGTTCCATGCTAACATTGTTTAATAAATCACATACAAAATAAATACACATAATGTCCTTTAAGAAGAATCCATGGTTCAAGTTCAGGCTAAGTTAAGCTGGTCCTGCTGTCTCCCTTCCCCAGGATCAATCCTGAGAAACTGTAGAAACACATGGAGGCCTGAATGCTAGGAACGACCAATGACATGGGCAAGAACTGTAAGAAATGGCAGGGGAGCCCAAGACTGTCGGAGCTGATTTGTGTGGGGGCAGGTGGGCAGCTGCAGCCTGGAGCTGGTCTAGAGTTTGGTCCTTGCCTATCACGTGCCCCTTTGTACCAGAAATCTGGAGCAGCAGCCCAGCCACCACTGCCCTTGTCTTTAGTTCTACTTCATAGGTAGGGTGCCAGATACAGCAAATAAAAATACAAATGTGCAGTTCAATTGGAAATCCAGATAAATCATAAATAATTTTTTAGTATAAGTATGTTCTGAGCAGTATTTAGGCCATATTTATACTAAGTTTTTTTGGTTGTTTATGTGAAATTCACATTTAACTAGGAGTCCTCTATTTTGTCCGGGTGGTGGCCTAATTCATAGGTGACTAGGACGGTAATGCCCGCTCTGAGTATCAAGCATGTATCTGCTGTGTAGCTGGTCTGTACAGATATGGGTCCTCATCTGGCCTTCACTCAAGGGTGGTGAGGCAGGCCCATAGGTGACCTGCTGTTATGGAGCTTCTCACGTGGGAAGGGAGAACCAGCCTGGCTCACTGGGAAGTTTCCCATCAGCTTTTGGGATTATGTATAGCATGGCAGTTCCTAAGCTTTACTTCCACTGTGCCCCTTAATCTCAGACCCTATAGCTGCATAACAGAAGGAAGAGAGGTCATTGATCCTCAGAAGTGTCCCCCAGCTCTGATGCTTCTGCCTAGAGACCTGCGCATCAGCAAGACCCTCGTGTGGGCATCTGTGAAATAAAGCAAGACCACAACTTGATCCATGACCCAGGGCAGAGGGTCTGCTGTAGTTTCAAATTAGCAAAATATTATCATAGCTGAGTTGATTGGTGATGTTTCTATGGAATTTTTCCTTGCTTTTCAGTCTTTTGCATTCAGATAAGACCTGGTATGGAATGTCTAATCAGCTAGACTTTACAGTAAGCTTGTGTAAACAAGCATAAAAGGTAGGAAGTCCATTTCTGTCTAAAAATCAAAATTATAACCCTGACATGTATATATAGGAAGATTTGAATGAACTTCCAACACCTGTTTTTATTTGTCAAAACGTGCAAAGAAATTTACACTGAAAATGACTTTTGGATATCCTATCAGAAAAGGAGAATGTTCCCCAGCCAGAAACCACCTCCATGCTAATTTTAAGTGTCATCTGTCCACATGGATTATATTTCAATCTTATTTTTTTGCCAATAGCACTTCAAAACAAAGTCTCTAATACATGTTATTTGAAGGTTATTTGAAGGTTTGACTAATTCATTTTATTGACTTTTTTTGACTACTTCACTTTATTTCAAAGATATTGTGATATAATTTAAAGATAGTTAAATTCACTGTTTTTAGGTGGACATTTCTATGACTTTTAACCAGCATTTGTCAAGAGAAGTTCTTCAGTGGAACCCAAGTCTCTTGGGGTCAAAAGAAATCCATTCCAACTCATTTAGTACTATGTGGCTTTAAATCCATTCACCAACATCTGGGGACATTCCATTTCTTTACCAATTAATTTCATACATCTCAGATGTTATACCAAAGCAACTACTTACTGGCAAAGTCTTTCTTATCACAGAGAGGAACCAAGCATTTCCCCTTCCTACCAACTGGCCTCTGTCCTGTATCAGTGCAGTGTTTCCCTGGTGCTGGGTGTCTCTGAGGGTGTTGCAGAGATTGGTGTGGGGACCTACCTACCAAATTTTGGAGCTCGAGAAACAAAATCCCTTAGTTATTGGATTATGCTGATCCAGTTTCCAGGACCCCATCTTCCCTTTCCTTCCTAATGCTTTTTAAAAGATTATTTTGAGAAAGAATCCTGACTGGCAGCAGGCAGACTAGTTGTTGGTAGTCACCCACCCACGGGATAATCACATATAACATGATGCTGACTGACAGAGTTGGCTATCAGGCAGGGTAAGTTGTCAGAGGAGCTGACAGATGGTTCTCCAAAGATGAGGATCAGTGTGTGGGATGACACAGTATCAGAACCAATACATAATTAGCAACACAATCTAACACAGAATCTTTATGTTGAAAATCTGCTTTATTCAACAAAACACCAGAAAGCAGAGACAGCAGAGGAAATATTGCAGTGATATAATTCTGTACATGACAGAGTTGTGTCAATACCATTTTGGGACAATGACAGGAAGACAACAACTTATTTGTTCTGTAGGAGAGCTTCTGAGTGCAGCGATGACAGACAGGACAGTGAGAAATCAAGGAAAGAGCCTGCATCCTGTAGCATGATACATAACAAGTTTCAGTTTTCAAGAGGAGCAAAGGTCATCTTCATCCCAGAATCGTGGCAGAATGATATCACTGATGGTAAGAAGGGCACATCAAAAGGATGTCTAAGTGTCTGCATGATGTTGACCATGGACCTGATGGTGAGCAATGGATGCTCACATGTAGCAGGTATACAGAGAGAAATGAGATACTCAGCAACTTCACTTCTAACTTAGAGAGTAGGGTAAGTTAGAGGCACGAGAGAAGAATCAATCCAAGGGGAGTACACTGCAACCAAACAGACGGCCTGACACAATGTGGGATTAAGAGACTGAGAGCCAATGGCAGGAATTCAGTGCTGGTAGCTCTTCCTGCTGGAGGATGAGGTGGTGTATTTGATGGTGGAGCTGCTGCCTCCAGTGGAGCTCAGGCCACCCCCGAGGCCTCTGCCACTGCCAGTACTGAAGCCACCTCCGAGGCTGGGACCGTTGCCATAGGAGTAGCCCATGCTTCCACCCACACCCAGGCCGCTGCCGGCGCCACTGGCACTGCCGTAGCCACTGGAGACGGTGGACTGCACCACGGCTGTGAGGGGAGGGAGACAGAGACACACGAGATGCCGTGAGCATGTTCTGCCAGCCTGACACCAGTCAGAAGAGCTCAGGCGTGGGGGATGGAGGCCTGCAAAGGTACTTACAGATGTTGACTTGTCCGACGCCTTCCCCGTTCAGCCTAGAAAGGAGAAACACAGGGACTGTGAGACCTCAGAGAGCCGCTGCTGGACTGGCATGGGGAGCTCCGGTGTGAGCATCACCCATGGGGAAGTGCCTCTTCAATGGTTCTCTGTGAGTGGCAAGCATGGCCATGACAGGAGCGCCTTAAACTTGTGCTCATTGGCTGGGCATCCTGGAGGTTGTTACCCACCTGCACTCCTCGCCCTCCAGCAACTTCCTGTAGGTGGCGATCTCCACGTCCAGGGCCAGCTTGACGTTCATCAGCTCCTGGTAGTCCTTCAGCAGCCGCGCCATGTCCTGTTTGGCCTTCTGCAGGGCGTCCTCCAGGTCAGCCAGCTTATTCTTGGCATCCTTGAGGGCCATCTCTCCACGCTGCTCAGCATCAGCAATGGCGGCCTGCAGGTTGGCGCACTAGAGCCCGCAATAATCAAAGCAACAACTTAGTGGCCAAACTCTTTACTATAACACAGAGGGGAACCAAGCACTTGGACAGTAGGAATCATTGTCCTATTTCTCCACTCTCTTTCCACCTTGAATCATGAGCACATTTGCAAGACGATTCCTCATTTTCTGGCCTGCCCTTTGCTTTTCCAACTTGTTTCTTCTATTCCTAAATTAACCATTGTAATGTAACCTTTTGTCAACACCTCTACTATATACACTTGCCATCTCCGAGCAGTTGGGATTGGACCTCTCATGTATTTGTATCACACTCTTGGATTGGGATTCATTTCTCCTCACCTGTGGGAACTTGCTAAGGGCAGGGACTGTGTGTCCACCTCTCCCTGCTGTTTCTGCCATTCCCAGGAATTTCCCAAATAACGGATGATGACGTCCTGATGGTCTAGCAGGGAAGCAATGCTTTTCTTCTCCACAGTCCCCACTGTACCTGTTTCTTGACGTGGTCGATCTCGGATCTCAGCCTCTGGATCATGCGGTTGAGCTCGGAAATCTCCTGCTTGGTGTTGCGCAGGTCATCCCCGTGTCTGCCAGCTGTGACCTGCAGCTCCTCATACTGCAGCCCAGAGGGAGAGAAGGTGGTGTAAATGGGCTTTCACATGCTAATGGTGATCGCTCTTCTGAACCAGCCATTCAGTGTACATGAACCTAGAGGCCTCCCCACCAGGTGCTTTACAAATTCATCAGATATTATACACGAATCACAGAGCATCTCTTAAAAGCACTACAGAATATCTACCTTGTATGGGACTGGCAATATTGGGCACTGTGTTTCTGAGAGCCAGCATCAGAGTGAGGCTAAAGCAAAGATGACTAGGTCCGTATCTGTTGTACTTGTCCTCCTGCACATGACTTCCTTGACTTCCTCGACTCTGACAAATTCTCTAAATGTATCCTCTGTAGGAATGCCAGGTAAACATCCTGTGAGGGGACCTCAGCTTCCTTGCAGTAGACGTCCTCAGTGTAATCTAGAGCTTTGCTGTTCTGCCAGGAGAAGGCACGGGTTTCCTCGGCAGCTGCCGACACACTGCTCACCTTGGTCTGGTACCAGGACTCAGCCTCAGCCCGGCTCCTCTGGGCGATCTCCTCATACTGGGCCTTGACCTCGGCGATGATGCTGTCCAGGTCCAGGTTGCGGTTGTTGTCCATGGACAGGACCACGGACGTGTCTGAGATGTGGGTTTGCATCTGAGCCAGTTCCTGCAGAACATAGGATGGTCAGGTCCCGTTTTTCTGGGATGTTTACAGAGGTACCCAACCCCAGGAGCTCCCACCCTCTGCACAGCTCCATTCGAGTAAGTACAGGCAGTGGGTGGAGATGCTTACTGCTTCATAGAAGGCTCTCAAGAAGTTGATCTCATCTGTCAGAGAGTCTACCTTGGCTTGCAGTTCAACCTTATTCATGTAGGCAGCATCCACATCCTGGGGGGAGCCAACAACCTGGAGTCAGCTGAGCCCTCCCTGCCAGTCTGCCCGTCTGTCAGTCTCCCTACCCATCCCCCTCGGATGTGGGCAGGGAGCCACCGTTCTGTGCTTCTGCATGGAAGCATCGACTCATGATCTCAACCAGCTCACCTTCTTCAGAGTCACAAATTCATTCTCTGCTGCTGTGCGCTTGTTGATTTCATCTTCATATCTAGAATTAGAAAGGACAAGACATAATTGAGCCAGTGGTGGAGATGACACAGAAAAGGCAGCCTGGGACACCACTTTCCACAACGGATATATCCTGATGGAGCTTCCTGTCTGTAGGCTTAAAAGATGATTTTTGTGCTCCCTACATTGTTCATTTCTTTACTCTCAAATTCACCCAGATGCGGGGCAGGCGAGGAAAGGTTGTATTTAGGCAATAATTGTGATCTTTTTCTATGGACGTGTATTACTATGGGGTTATATACACATATCTGGGCTGGTCTCCCAATAGTCTTGGAGTATGTGCTTCGGGAAACTGAGCCCATTTCTCTTCTTTAACTCACTTGTTCTTGTAGTCCTCCACCACGTCCTGCATGCTCCTCAGCTCCGAGTCCAGGCGGCCTCGCTCCCCCAGGATGCTGTCCAGCTGTCTCCTGAGGTTGCTGATGTACTGTTCGAACAGAGGCTCCAGGTTCTGCCTCACAGTCTTGGTGCCCTGCTCCTGCAGCAGGGTCCACTTGGTGTCCAGGACCTTGTTCTGCTGCTCCAGGAACCGCACCTGGAGGACGGCAATGTGGTTATTTGCCAGACACAGGAAGGAAGACATGGGAGTTGTCAGGTCTCCTAACAGGCTTTAGTGGTCACCATAGTGCTGTGCTGCCAAGCACATGTAGAGAAGCTCAGCTGACAGCTGGCCTGTTCCTCAAACAGGGTTCCTTCTCAGCCCGAAGATCTCCCTGATGAAATTTCACTGTGAACTTATGAGTTGTCTACCCTCTCAGTTTTAGAGTTTTTGTGTGACTCTCAACACTCTTTGCCTTGACAAGTGCAATCACAAATCTAGTTAAAACAGTAATTGCCCTGTGATGTTGCACAAAGTGTTCTTAGAGAGTACCCAAGCTAACGGGTTGTCAAATATTTAGAAGCTAATGATTAAATTCTAGTCCTCTTAATGACTGAATGCAAACCAATTTCCCATTAAATGCATGAGTGTCCTCAAACAAGCTCCCTCATGGTCACTGTTTTACAAATTTGGTATTTCTATCGTTAATGTTTCTAAGTTGTTTTTCCTAATGCAGCCAGAAGTCCTTTCCTTCTCCTTTTCTTTCATTCTTACTCTCTTTCCCATATCTCTGGTGCAGTTTTACACTGGAATTTTCTTTCTAATCTCTTAGATTCTCCAGAAGGTAGAGCCTGCACCTTCCGTTCCCTGTTTCCCTTATATATACCACAGGGCCATGCGAGCTGAGGACTCTTCCTAGGCCAGATGAGGGCGATTCAGAGGTTCAGCAGGCTGAGATGAATTCCACCACCTTCTGCCTCTGGCCAGCATGGATGCAATGTGGCATGTCCCAGGGGAAAGCTCATCCTGGTCCCCTTCCCCCTCTGTCCCGAGCTTCCCACATAGGACATTCGGTGGCTCTCCCAAACGGGAAGCTAGGATACCAGTGGGGAGCAGGTCCTTGTGGCTCACCTTGTCGATGAAGGAGGCAAACTTGTTGTTGAGGGTCTTGATCTGCTCCCGCTCCTCAGTCCTCACCCGCTGGATGGTGGGGTCGATTTGCAGGTTCAGAGGAGTGAGGAGATTCTGGTTGATGGTGACCTCTTGGATGCCTCCAGGGGGACACACAGGGAAGCCACGGCCCCCATAGCCTCCAGCAAATCCAGCGCCACCCCCAAGCCCAAAGCCACCACCTGCTCCACCGCCGAAACCGTATCCGCTCCCGACTCCACCTGCAAAGCCATAGCCGCCCACAGCTCTGCCACCATATCCGCCACTGATGGCACAGCTGCCCACGCCAGTGGAGATCCTCCTGGAGCCCCCCAGGCTGTAGAGGCTGCGGCTCCCAAAGCCAGCTCCCCCGCACGCTCCACCGAGGCCACCGCTGCCCCTGGATCGGGATACGGACATGCTACTGAAGCCGGAGCGGCAGACCCCGGGGACTCTGGCTGAGCTGGCACTGAAGCCGCATTGGCTTCTGCTTTGGCTACTCATGGTGGACCTGGTTGTCCTGGTTCCTGAAGATGGGCAGGGAGAAGGAGCTGAAGGCTGGAGGGGAGAGCTGAGAGGAGCAGGTGTGGGATGAGCTTCCCAGGAGTCGTTATATACCGTGATTGTGGGCTGGGCTCAGTCCTGGAAGGTGTGCTTGCAGAGTGGGAAGGGTTGGGCTTTACAAATGGTGAGATCACCTCTGGATTATTAGAATGTTATGAAATGTGAGGATTGCATTTTTGCTTCCCATTGTCAGGGAAAATTTCTCCTGCCTTCCAGCTTTGACTTGATGGCAGAATGGGATGGCTTTTCTCAGCTCATTGAGCTAGGTGTTAGTCACGGTCTCAAACAAAGGTTCTTCGTGTTGTTCTTAATCCATCAGAATGTATGTGTCCTTCTCTGCACCTGATGTTTCTCCCAGCAGAGATACTGAAGATCAAAATTATCTATTTTGTGTGCCTTAACAGAAACATTTTTATTTTCCCCGTTAATTACAAACATTTTCTCCTTTATGTGTTAGTCACAAAGATGGAGAATTAGAATAACAACTTAGTGGGCACCAATATACCTATCATGCCATTTATTAAAATTATTGTGTCAGGGCAAGCTGTATAACATATACTCAGACCCAAATCCCTGTCAGTCTTCAATTAATTTAAGATTAATTAGATTAAAAGTCAGTTTAATACCAGAGCATTTATCATTTTTCATATCAAACTCTACATTTACATCAAAGTGACAGAATTTAAAAAAATATAACCAAAATATCATCTTTCTACTTTAAACATGTATATATTCAGTAACATTTACAAGTGTCTGTTTAGTCCTCAAATAAACCAGTTTTTGTGATTGGATTAATGATACCAAAATTTAAAAAAAACCAGTTTGTGCATTGATTCTTTATAGTTTGGCTGTCCAAATTGAACCCATAGAAGCTCCCTACATGTTTTTTTGGGTGATATGTTTTTTAAATATGTCTTGAAATCTTGAAATCAGTAAATACCCCTTCATTTAGTTCCTGCCATTTCTTTGTTGAGGAAATCAGCTCATTTGCCCTGTACAGCATTTCATTTTGAAGTTATTCTAATTGCATGTGCCTTCTGCCTCATTAACATCCTTTTCTGCCCTTGGTAGTTCTGTAAACTGATAGCTAAAACTGGGACCATAATGAGCTGTATCTTTAAACACTCCAGATGCAGACGTAGTAGAATGCCTATTTATATATAGAATATTGCTAGTTGTATAATTGTATATATATTTAAAAACTGAATAGGTAGTACATATTTAGGAACCAAATACATGCTCTTGGACATTCCCCAGCTACCTGTCTCCTGCATGTGGATCCCAGCAGTGTTCTCATTTCCTCATGTGTTCTTGTAGTGGCTTCACTGGGATAAGTTTCTGTGCTTTCATGAGGCATATGTGATGGGTTTGTGTTTGTGTGTTCGTGTGTGTGTATCTGCATGTATGAAAGATGTGGAGAGACAGTGGAGGGAATGTGTATGTAGAGCAGGTGCTCTTAATGTTGAAGATATATAGTTTATGCATATTCATATAAATATATAAACACACACATAAGGTCTGTTTTTCAGTTACACTGGTGTTGTTTTTCTTTCTCATATTGCTATTTTCTCTTGGTTTTCCTGAACACTCTATGATCACTATCTGATAACTGTTGCTTTCTCCCCCTACCTGTGCATACTGTTGTGCACTCAGGGACGCCTTTTCCTCCTTGTACTGCTCTCAACTTGGACTTCATTTCTTCTGTGGCTTAATTTATTTTTTCTGCTCCTTTCTGAGCTCTACAAGCTAATGTTTTAATCTTTCATTGTCTCACAATGTGGTCCCTTCATTCTGTTATTTTACTATGGTGTTTATTTCATTGGATTGTTTGGTAATATTTCACTGTGATCTTTTCTGTTGAGCATTCTTATGTGTCTCTTATTCTTCTATTTCCCTGAGTTTTTAAATTAAAGTAACTTTACTGGGTCCAGGAGTGGTTCCTTCTGACTAGTGCTCATCTTTGAATGAGGTGAAATCCTTCTGGACCTGCCATTTGTAAATTAAAGTAACTTTACTGGGTCCAGGAGTGGTTCCTTCTGACTAGTGCTCATCTTTGAATGAGGTGAAATCCTTCTGGACCTGCCATTTGCAGAAAGGAGTCTGGGAAGAGGGGCCAGGGCCATATCCAGCCTAGCAGGGATTCTCTCGTGACACAGGGCCGCGTGACTAATTCTTTCAATCACGACTCAGCCACACCCACAGAGATCGCTGCGGAGTGGCCCAGGCTTCACACTGAGCTCTCTCTGCTTCACCAGCAAAATGCTGGCAATAGACCTCATCTCTGATTCCTAACTCGATCCTGCCTGCCCAGTATCTTTCATTTCCCTTTCTTGAAACGTCATGACGAATTGGCTCCTGCCCCAGCTCACACACCCAGTTTTGATTATTGCCGACAAGGGATTCTTGGATCTGCACCCGTGGAAGTGTCAGTACACTGACGTGGCAGGAATTGCACGAGTCACTCACAGTGCCTGACGGGGTAGAGCTCAGGAGTAGCTTTGTTGGGTGCTCCCTGATGATGGCCCCGTTGCTTGGGGTGGGTGCACCTGTGAGATTGCTCTTCACTGGGTCCTTGTGAGGCCTGCCCGTGAGGGCCCCTGATCTCTGAGTTTTCCTAACAGTCATGTTTGTATTTCTCTATTTCTGTGAGACTGTTCCTCTGTGTCTTTGACTGAGGGATATTAAGGCCTTTTCCTTTTGTGGTGGAGTTTGTCTTCATGTTTCTTGTTCTTTGTGTTGTCCTCAGGCAATTTCTGAGAAAGGGGAAATGCCTCCCTTTCCTCTGTTAGGTTTAAGCCAGAAGTCTCCCATTCTTTCCCATTCTCCCATTTTTCCCTGGATCACATTCATGGAAATGTTCTCCAGTGCACGTATCTTTGTCCTCAAGACTTCATCCTTCCTTGGAGCCGTGTCGGGAGGCGCCTGAAAGTTTTCTCTAAGACATCACATTTACCGTCACTAGAAATGCCATCACCAAAAGTTACTGTGCTCTCCCCAGTGTGACCGCCTGCTCTACTGCTTAAACAAAATTTGTATCAGTGAAAATTTCAAATGGATACAATGAAAGTGAATAGTATATAAACCACCACGTACCAATCACCCACATTAAAGAATTATCGCTATTTTTCTCATTGTTGTTTCATTGAATTCTGTACCTTTTCTATCTAAATCCTAAGTCCTTGTTGAAGTATCTTAAAGGAAATCCAGACATCAAGTCATTTCACTTGCAAACATTTGCATGCATGTGTAGGTAATACTGACATTTCAATGCAAGTGCCTAACAGTGTTAAATCTATAATAACCAAACAGCCAATTTTTAATGAATTCTAATACCCATTTATATTCACATTTCTCTGATTATCTCAAAGATGCCTCTTTAAGCTGGTTTGATTGAAAAAGCATCCTCACTAGCTTCTGATATGGCATCTGACTGCCTTGTCTCTAAGGTGCTTTTACTGTTCCAGACTCCTTCCTTTTCTTTTATTTGCCATCAATTTGTGGAGAGCAGTTTTTTCTATACTACCTGTGGATTTGGCCCATTGTTTCCTGTGGGTGTCACGTCACTTCTACTCCCAGATTTTCCTGTGCACTAAGAGCTGTGTTAGATCTGATCAGATTTAATTCCATTGTTCCAGACAAGATCATGTTGGAATTGGTGCTCTGTACTCCCTCGTGTATATCACGAGGTACGTAATACTAGTGGTCTAATTTTTAGCGATGTTAAGACTAATCAGGGAATTTATGTGGTTTCAGCCCTTTCCCAATAATTTACAGAATACACAATAAAATTTTCATCCAAGATTTTAATATGCATTGATCAAGTCCCACATTCACTATTTCATTAGGGGTTGCAAAAAGGAACTTTCTGACTTTATAATCACACCCCTGCATTTATTATTTAAGACTCATTCATGAAGAATTCTCTTCACCATTTACTTTTAGGTAAACTATTATTTAATTCATAGAAGGAATTCAGAATAATTGCTTGATTCTTTCCCTTTATTTATTACTTTTCAGAATAGCAGGTTGTGACCCAAGCAATTTCCAAAGGTTTCAAGGACATTTTTTTGTTGGTTGTTCATTTTGTTTTTTGTTTTTGGTAAAAATTCACCGTTTTAAAAATGGGTTTTTGATATATAAAGAACTCATAAAGCTCAATACCTAAAAAACAAAAAATCCAATTAGAAAATGGGCAGAGGAACTGAATAGACATATTTCCAAAGAAGACATACAGATGGCCAACAGACACATAAGATGCTCCGCATCACTAATTATCAGGGAAATGCAAATCAAACCACAATGAGATCTCAGCTCACACCAGTCAGAATGGCTAATGTCATTAAGACAAGAAAAAACAAGTGCTGGTGAGAATGTGGATACTAGGGAGCCCTGGAACATTGCTGGTGGGATTGCAAATTGGTGCAGGCCAATGGAAAGCAGTATGAAGGTGCCTCAAAAGCTAAAAATAGAAACACCATATGACTCAGCAATTCCACTTCTGGGAATTTAGTCAAAGAAAACAAAATCACTAATCTGAGAAAATATATGCACTCCTGTGTTTATCACAGACATTACTTAGTGCAAAAATGAAAACAACCTAAATGCCATTGATAGATGAACTGATAAAAAAGAGTGGTACATATATAGAATGGAATATTACTCAGCCAAAAAAAGAACGATGTCTTGCCATTTGTCACAACATAGACATACCTAGAGACTATTATGCTATGTGAAAAAAGTCAAAGAAAGACAAATACCGTATGATTTCACTGAAATGTAAAATCTAAAGAAATCAAAACAAACAAATAAAACTGAAATAGGCTGAAAAACACAGATAACAGCCTGGTGGTTGCCAAGGGGACAGGGTGTGGAATGAGTGAAATAGGTAAAGCAGGGAAAACATTAATGAGAGTGATATCTTGATCTGGGCGATAGTTACATGAGTGTATACACATGTCAAAATTCATCAAGCTGTACACTAAGATTTGTGCATTTTGTTTTTGGTAAAAATTTTAAACCACAAAATTACCACAAAATTAATATATTGAAAAATATATTTGATATGTTTCAGTCCATTGTAGTCATTAATCCCTTGGTAGTTATATTTTCCCACTATAGGCCAATGGTTACTCCTTAGATTGGCTTCTGTGGAAGGAATTTGACTTTGAAAACTTCCATGTTTTCTTGATGAAATTTCTTAGGCTTCCTTGCACTTATCTTGTGACAGACATAGAATCAGACATCTTACCAATTAGCTCTAGTTCTTTTTTACTGGGAAATGATATTCATAAACTAGATTTCAGACGCCAGTAGGGCTCATTGGTATTGAGTTGTTACTGTTTAAAAGTCTTATCAGTGGACAGTGGTAAGAACAATGTAAAACTATACTTCAAAGAAAAACAAATCAGGAGTTCATACTTATATTTACAATTCAAATAGGACATTATGGGGTGATTTTACACCTGTATTTATTTTTTCTCACTCTGAAAAGCTTGGTTCTGAATGGCATAAACATGCTGCTTATCTGCTTTATCTTACAATAATATCAAAATAACAGTACCTCTATTATTATTAAAAATAAGCCTACTGAATGCAGTTTACGATTTCTTTGTGGCTACTTTCTCTAAGTAAGATGAAGAAAAATGAATGCAAAGGCAAAGGGAATGGATATTGAAAAGTGGGGATGAAGGAAATCCTTCATGAGCATCTGGATATTCAGGGCGGCAATTTAAAACAGAAGCAGGAAAGTAAGGTCTTCCATTATGACAATTGACAGGCAAGTGTTTCTTGAGGAAAAGGAGAACAGATACAGATGACAATGGCCTTTAAGAAAGGGCGGCCACGGGAGCATGTGGGCTATAAGAGTAGGGGAGAAATGGAGTGTCTGAGTGGACACACCTCCAAGACCTAAAGATGATGGTTTTTTTGCAATAATTTTGTAAACAAAATTATAAAGCAACTAAGGTGGAGAGAGCAAGTGCCAAAGGGACCAGGGTGCCCACAGAGTCCGGTACATGACTGCATTGAGAGGAAAGGACTGCCCTCCAGGAGTCATAGTCAATGAGCTGCAGTTGCCCAAGAGGGACACCTCAACTGCTTTCTCCTCCCATCCTTGGATTTATGGCCAGCCTTTCTTAAGGCCAAGTGTAGTAATTATTTAGCTAGCAAGCATTGTTATGGATTGCCTCCTGGGTGCATGGGGCAGGGCAGAAAAGAGCGCCTGCTCTCAGCACCTCTTTGAAATGTTCTCCCCACCGACTCTTCAGCTCGCCCTTTCCCCACCATGAGACTATGATTCCATGTACTGGGTGAGCTCAGGATTCTAGCCAATACAGCCAGAATCCATGTCAAATGGTTTACAAGCTGTCATGCTGGATCACAGAGGATTCTGTGTAAGGTGGACTTTGAGTATGTCTTCTAACTAACAAAAAGTTCTACTTGAGGGAGTTACATTAAAAGACGTATTTCCTATCTTTTCCAGATACATGGACTCCATCCCGGAGAAGGCAATTGGCTAGACTTTGTAAAAATCAAATCCAGTATCTCACAACCGTTGGTCCTGAGGGTGCTGCCTTGCCTCAAAAATAGATCTTTGCTGTTACAAAGGAAATCTTTTCCTTCTTACTCCATCCTCAGGGGATAAAGGAGTGCAATCCAATGTTTTATTCTCATGAACTTTAAATTTAGAGATTGAGTCTTTTCTTTCTTTGTACCAAAAGCACATTTAATCTCTGATGTCCTACAGTTGTGACTTCATCAGGGAAACTCTTTTTCGTTTCTCTTTTGAAATAAACTTTTCATGATGAAAGTAATACATGCTCAACATTCAAAATTTCAGAGTGTATGCAACTTAAAAGAAACATGGGTTACTTGTGTTTTACCAACTTGAGATAAGCAGTATTATTGTTTTAGCACATGTCCTTCAATTCTCTCAATCTCTTGCTCTCTCCACCTTTGTTGTTTTATAATTTTGTTTACAAAATTATTGCTAGTTAAAAATCTAGATGTTACTTTGAGCCCCACACCTTAAGCATTTTTTTTTGTAACAAACTTTTTAATTTTATAACAGTTTTAGATTTAGAAAAAAATTGTGAAGAGAGTACAGGAGGACCTGTATACTCCATACAACCAACTCCCCTTTTACTAATGGCTCACATTACTATGTTACCTCTTTCGCAATTAAGGTACCAGTATGAATGTGTTGTTATTAACCAGTCCACACTTTATTCACGTTTCCTTAGATTCTACCCAGGGTCCTTTTCTCTGTCCCAGTATCTCATCCGGGACGTAACATCACATTTAGTCATTATGTCTCTTTAGACTCCTCTTGGCCGAGACAGTTTGTCAAGCTTTCCTTGTTTTGATGACCTTGAAAATTTTGAGGCGCGCTGGCCAGCTGTTTCGTAGATATACACATTTGGGCTTTATCTGGTGTTTTCTCCTGATCAGACAGGGGTTATGGGTTCAGAGAGGAAGACCACAGAGGTGATGTGCCCTTCGCACCACATCACGTCAAGAGCACATGCTATCAACATGATGTCACTGGTGACGTTAAACTGGATTGCCTGGCTGAGGAAGTATTTATCAAGTTCTCTTAACCCCTTCCCGTACCGTACTCATTACACACAGCCTGCACTTGGGAGAAGTCGTTCTCTACCTCAAGAGGGGAGCACCTATGTAAATAATTGGGAATTCTTCTGGATGAGAGTTGTCTATTCTCCCTCATCAATTTACTTAATCAATCATTCATTCATATCATATGGGTTTATTAATATTTATTTTATACTTTGAAAACTAATCCAATTCTTCCTTCCTTCCTCTCTCTACCTCCCTTCTTTCCTTCCTTTATAGTTCCAATTACTCCATTTTGGCCACTGAGAGCTCTTTCAGTGGGCTTTTTAATCAAGTCAAATTCCTCAAGAATTGGTACTATTTCTTTTTAATATTTAGTATTGAATACTTAATATTTGGTACAATAAACCAATGAAAATATCTGGGCCTGGTGTAGTCTTCTTTGGAAAGTTATAAATCATTGATTCATTCCTTTAATAGATATAGGGGTATTCTGATTATCTGTTTCTCCTTGTGTAAGTTTTGGTAGTTTTGTGTCTTTCTAAACTGGCCCATTTCATCTAAGTTATCAAATTTGTCAGCATTGAGTTGTTCATAGTTTTCCATTATTATACTTTTAATGTCAGGGTACCATAAGAATTTCCTTTCATTGAAATCCATGGATACACATGCTGTCATTTAACCACATTTTTCTGAATTGCTATATCTTGGGTAACTTTCCTTGTCAATTATTTTACTTTGTGATATTCCTCATGTGTACCTGTTAGTATGTGTGTTGAGTAGGCTTCGATTTCTGACCAGTTATCACTTCTCTGCTGTTGGAGAAATCTGGGCAGAAAGAGAGTAGGTGCCAAATGAGAGGCTGTCCATGCTGCTGGGCGAATGGTTGGAGGTGAACACAGAAGGAGCTGTTACAGCAGGGTCAGAACCATCCTTTAGAAAGGAGCTAATAGGGACATCTCTGTAGTGATGTGAAGGACTAAGGATAAGGGAATGGGGAAAGTGGGGACTGGAATCAGTGGCCCTCAGAAAGCAGAAGAGGGCAGACCACCCTTACACAGTTCTCCCAGTGTAACCAATCGTAGCAGTCAGAGCAGCACAAGGTACACCTGAGAGAGCACGTAGGACCGTTTCCTTGGAGAAGAAAGGACCCAACTCCTTTGAGTCTCGGTAAGAGGATTACGGTGTGAGAAAAGGAGTTTCTACTCTTACTTTGCCTTCACACTTCAAGAAATCAACATCTGAGATTTGTGTCGCAGTCTTTAGATCCTTAATTTGATCCACTGTGGTGGTCCCAGTTGTCCCCATGGTAACGGTTTTGGGCATTCACATTCATGTACATACACCCTCCTGCTTTTCTACTGGTTCCTCAGGGTACAGCTCTAAAAGCATAATTCCGGTTCAGGAGAAGGCATACTTTATTTTCTTTGGATGCACCATATCTGGCAATTTTTGTGGTCAGGAAGGTAACTCTAGGTAAAACTCAAACATCTCATCCCTTGCTAAATGTCCTTCTGCTCTGATTAGCCAGGAATGTTTCTCCAGCTGAGCCTTTAGGGCTGATCCCTGGGGCATGTGGTGGAGAGGTCTTAGAGATGAAAGAAGTGAGACTACACCTCTACTACCTGGACGGGGCCATAAAGAGCAGAGTCTGTAACGACGGAGGGCCACATCCCTCCCCCTGCACTTGCCAGACATGCAGATGAAATCTATCTGGGAAGGGGACCAGAGTGTCAGGATGCCAAACGGCCGGCGGTCATGCCCCTCTCAAGGAAGGGACTGAATGTGGACTGGAGTATCTTCAATACACGAGCAGACATGTGTCAGGTGAGAAACTCAAGAAGTAATGGGACAAAGCAAGAGAACGCGAAACCATGCATTACATTATAAATCTGCTTTATTTAGCAATTAGAGAGCAAAGAGCAAACATCGTGGGGTAGAGGCCTCACACCTCCCAGAACCAGTCACCTGCGCTTTCATGGCGACTGCAGGGAAGAAGCTCGCATCGAAGCATGGAGGGGTCCTGGGCCAGAGGAAGCGAGGGGAAGCTCCCTGCTCTGGAGTAGGACCCCTCAGTGACCTGCTGGCGGTGAGCCATGGAGGTTCAGGTGGAGCAGGTATGGACAGACAGGGGAAATCAGGGCTCAGCAAGTTGCGTTCTAGTGCAGGGAGGAAGAGGAATCTGAGACAGGAGAGAAGGAGGAACCTGAGGAGGGGGAAGTGCAGCTGTTGCTGGGGATGACATTGGACCAAGAGGTGACGGCAGGACATCAGTGCTGGTAGCTCTTCCTGCTGGAGGATGAGGTGGTGTATTTGATGGTGGAGCTGCTGCCTCCAGTGGAGCTCAGGCCACCCCCGAGGCCTCTGCCACTGCCAGTACTGAAGCCACCTCCGAGGCTGGGACCGCTGCCATAGGAGTAGCCCATGCCTCCGCCCACACCCAGGCCGCTGCCGGCGCCACTGGCGCTGCCGTAGCCACTGGAGACGGTGGACTGCACCACGGCTGTGAGGGGAGGGAGACAGAGACACACGAGACGCCGTGAGCTCGTTCTGCCAGCCTGACACCAGTCAGAAGAGCTCAGGCACAGGGGACGGAGACCAGCAAAGGTACTTACAGATGTTGACTTGTCCGACGCCTTCCCCGTTCAGCCTAGGAAAGAGAAACACAGGGACTGTGAGACCTCAGAGAGCCGCTGCTGGACTGGCATGGGGAGCTCCAGTGTGACGATCACCCACGGGGAAGTGCCTCTTGAATGGTTCTCTGTGAGTGGCAATCATGGCCATGACAGGAGCGCCTTAAACTTGTGCTCATTGGCTGGGCATCCTGGAGGTTGTTACCCACCTGCACTCCTCGCCCTCCAGCAGCTTTCTGTAGGTGGCGATCTCCACGTCCAGGGCCAGCTTGACGTTCATCAGCTCCTGGTAGTCCTTCAGCAGCCGCGCCATGTCCTGCTTGGCCTTCTGCAGGGCGTCCTCCAGGTCAGCCAGCTTATTCTTGGCATCCTTGAGGGCCATCTCTCCACGCTGCTCAGCATCAGCAATGGCGGCCTGCAGGTTGGCGCACTAGAGCCCGCAATAATCAAAGCAACAACTTAGTGGCCAAACTCTTTACTATCACAGAGGGGAACCAAGCACTTGGACAGCAGGAATCATTGTCCTATTTCTCCACTCTCTCTTTCCACCTTGAATCTTGAGCACATTTGCAAGACGATTCCTCATTTTCTGGCCTGCCCTTTGCTTTCCCAACTTGTTTCTTCTATTCCTAAATTAACCATTGTAATGTACCCCTTTGTCAACACCTCTACTACACACTTACCATCTCCGAGCAGTTGGGATTGGACCTCTCATGCATTTATGTCACACTCCTGGATTGGGATTCATTTCTCCTCACCTGTGGGAACTTGCTAAGGGCAGGGACTGTGTGTCCACCTCTCCCTGCTGTTCCTGCCATTCCCAGGAATTTCCCAAATAATGGATGATGACCTCCTGATGGTCTAGCAGGGAAGCAATGCTTTTCTTCTCCACAGTCCCCACTGTACCTGTTTCTTGACGTGGTCGATCTCGGATCTCAGCCTCTGGATCATGCGGTTGAGCTCGGAAATCTCCTGCTTGGTGTTGCGCAGGTCATCCCCGTGTCTGCCAGCTGTGACCTGCAGCTCCTCATACTGCAGCCCAGAGGGAGAGAAGGTGGTGTAAATGGGCTTTCACATGCTAATGGTGATCGCTCTTCTGAACCAGCCATTCAGTGTACATGAACCTAGAGGCCTCCCCACCAGGTGCTTTACAAATTCATCGGATATTATACACGAATCACAGAGCATCTCTTAAAAGCACTACAGAATATCTACCTTGTATGGGACTGGCAATATTGGGCACTGTGTTTCTGAGAGCCAGCATCAGAGTGAAGCTAAAACAATGATGACTAGGTCTGTATCTATTGTACTTGTCCTCCTGCACATGACTTCCTTGACTTCCTCGACTCTGACAAATTCTCTAAATGTATCCTCTGTAGGAATGCCAGGTAAACATCCTGTGAGGGGACCTCAGCTTCCTTGCAGTAGACGTCCTCAGTGTAATCTAGAGCTTTGCTGTTCTGCCAGGAGAAGGCACGGGTTTCCTCGGCAGCTGCCGACACACTGCTCACCTTGGTCTGGTACCAGGACTCAGCCTCAGCCCGGCTCCTCTGGGCGATCTCCTCGTACTGGGCCTTGACCTCGGCGATGATGCTGTCCAGGTCCAGGTTGCGGTTGTTGTCCATGGACAGGACCACGGACGTGTCTGAGATGTGGGTTTGCATCTGAGCCAGTTCCTGCAGAACATAGGATGGTCAGGTCCCGTTTTCCTGGGATGTTTACAGAGGTACCCAACCCCAGGAGCTCCCACCCTCTGCACAGCCCCATTCGAGTAAGTACAGGCAGTGGGTGGAGATGCTTACTGCTTCATAGAAGGCTCTCAAGAAGTTGATCTCATCTGTCAGAGAGTCTACCTTGGCTTGCAGTTCAACCTTATTCATGTAGGCAGCATCCACATCCTGGGGGGAGCCAACAACCTGGAGTCAGCTGAGCCCTCCCTGCCAGTCTGCCCGTCTGTCAGTCTCCCTACCCATCCCCCTCGGATGTGGGCAGGGAGCCACCGTTCTGTGCTTCTGCATGGAAGCATCGACTCATGATCTCAACCAGCTCACCTTCTTCAGAGTCACAAATTCATTCTCTGCTGCTGTGCGCTTGTTGATTTCATCTTCATATCTAGAATTAGAAAGGACAAGACATAATTGAGCCAGTGGTGGAGATGATACAGAAAAGGCAGCCTGGGACACCACTTTCCACAACGGATATATCCTGATGGAGCTTCCTGTCTGTAGGCTTAAAAGATGATTTTTGTGCTCCCTACATTGTTCATTTCTTTACTCTCAAATTCACCCAGATGCGGGGCAGGCGAGGAAAGGTTGTATTTAGGCAATAATTGTGATCTTTTTCTATGGACGTGTATTACTATGGGGTTATATACACATATCTGGGCTCGTCTCCCAATAGTCTTGGAGTATGTGCTTCGGGAAACTGAGCCCATTTCTCTCCTTTAACTCACTTGTTCTTGTAGTCCTCCACCACGTCCTGCATGCTCCTCAGCTCCGAGTCCAGGCGGCCTCGCTCCCCCAGGATGCTGTCCAGCTGTCTCCTGAGGTTGCTGATGTACTGTTCGAACAGAGGCTCCAGGTTCTGCCTCACAGTCTTGGTGCCCTGCTCCTGCAGCAGGGTCCACTTGGTGTCCAGGACCTTGTTCTGCTGCTCCAGGAACCGCACCTGGAGGACGGCAACGTGGTTATTTGCCAGACACAGGAAGGAAGACATGGGAGTTGTCAGGTCTCCTAACAGGCTTTAGTGGTCACCATGGTGCTGTGCTGCTAAGCACATATAGAGAAGCTCAGCTGACAGCTGGCCTGTTCCTCAAACAGGGTTCCTTCTCAGCCCGAAGATCTCCCTGATGAAATTCCACTGTGAACTTATGAGTTGTCTACCCTCTCAGTTTTAGAGTTTTTGTGTGACTCTCAACACTCTTTGCCTTGACAAGTGCAATCACAAATCTAGTTAAAACAGTAATTGCCCTGTGATGTTGCACAAAGTGTTCTTAGAGAGTACCCAAGCTAACGGGTTGTCAAATATTTAGAAGCTAATGATTAAATTCTAGTCCTCTTAATGACTGGATGCAAACCAACTTCCCATTAAGTGCATGAGTGTCCTCAAAGCAAGCTCCCTCATGGTCACTGTTCTACAAATTTGGTATTTCTATCCTTAATGTTTCTAAGTTGTTTTTCCTAATGCTGCCAGAAATCCTTTCCTTCTCCTTTTCTTTCATTCTTTGTCTCTTGCCCATATCCCTGGTGCAGTTTTACACTGGAATTTTCTTTCTAATCTCTTACATTCTTCAGAAGGTAGAGCCTGCACCTTCCATTCCCTCTTTCCCTTATATATACCACAGGGCCATGCGAGCTGAGGACTCTTCCTAGGCCAGATGAGGGTGATTCAGAGGTTCAGCAGGTTGAAATGAATTCCACCACCTTCTGCCTCTGGCCGACATGGATGCAATGTGGCATGTCCCAGGGGAAAGCTCATCCTGGTCCCCCTCCCCCTCTGTCCCAAGCTTCCCACATAGGACATTCGGTGGCTCTCCCAAACGGGAAGCCAGGATCCCAGTGGGGGGCAGATCCTTGTGGCTCACCTTGTCGATGAAGGAGGCAAACTTGTTGTTGAGGGTCTTGATCTGCTCCCGCTCCTCAGTCCTCACCCGCTGGATGGTGGGGTCGATTTGCAGGTTCAGAGGAGTGAGGAGATTCTGGTTGATGGTGACCTCTTGGATGCCTCCAGGGGGACACACAGGGAAGCCACGGCCCCCATAGCCTCCAGCAAATCCAGCGCCACCCCCGAGCCCAAAGCCACCACCTGCTCCACCGCCGAAACCGTATCCGCTCCCGACTCCACCTGCAAAGCCATAGCCGCCCACAGCTCTGCCACCATATCCGCCACTGATGGCACAGCTGCCCACGCCAGTGGAGATCCTCCTGGAGCCCCCCAGGCTGTAGAGGCTGCGGCTCCCAAAGCCAGCTCCCCCGCACGCTCCACCGAGGCCACCGCTGCCCCTGGATCTGGATACGGACATGCTACTGAAGCCGGAGCGGCAGACCCCGGGGACTCTGGCTGAGCTGGCACTGAAGCCGCATTGGCTTCTGCTTTGGCTACTCATGGTGGACCTGGTTGTCCTGGTTCCTGAAGACAGGCAGGGAGAAGGAGCTGAGGGCTGGAGGGGAGAGCTGAGAGGAGCAGGTGTGGGATGAGCTTCTCAGCAGCGGTTTATATACAGTGATTGTGGGCTGGGCTCAGTCCTGAAAGGTGAGTTTGCAGATTGGGAAGGGCCAATCTTTACAAATAGTGAGATCACTCCTAGCCTCTAGAAAGGTATGAAATATCATGATTGCTTCTTTGGCTTCCTTTAGTCATGGAGAAATTCTCTTACCTGTAGCCTTGACTTGATCTCAGCACAATAAGGCTGGATGTGAATTCACTGAAGTCATAAGTTAGTCATGTTCTCAAACAAAGAGACAGGAGCTGATCTGTGATAATTGTCCCTTCCTTCTGCTTACTCATTCCTCTTTGTGCCCCCTTCCCACACATATTTTCTCCTCCATCAGCACCACCCTTCCCATCAGGGTGGGACTGTGTCTGAGGACTTACAGGCATTTGCCCTGTGGTGTGAGCAAGAAGTGGCCTGCAGTGTTTTTTCCACCCTGTTTGAACCTGTCCTTTGGAAGCTCCTGACAGTCCTTTCTGGTGGCCTGGGCATGGGAATGGGGGCTACTTTGGGGACATAACACCCCTTTGAAAGGCAAGAGGAACAGTGGAGGTGGGTTTTTACATTGTAAAAGCAACACTTGCTTTCTGTCCTGTGTGACAAGCTGTCCAACTGACAGTTTCCTGAAAGGACACGGGACATCATCCAAGGCCACTTTACCCAAAGATGTCACTTGTGCACCGGTTTTTTACCCATTCTTGCACCTCCATCTCCAGCGTTTGCCTTCCCATTGATCTGATTATCATGTAACATTTTCTTTTCAACTGGCATTCATGGACACCTTTTACTCTACTGTTTTGGAATGTTCACTTAGAGCTTAGTTTAAAAAATCTAAAATGAATAGGACAAAAAGCATTAAGAAATTCATTAAGTTTTGATTCCCACAGATTTGGACATTTCTGAAGGATCTTCCATCAGACACTTTAATAGGGTGTGTGCAGAAAGTTGAGGGGGATATGGAGACAGTGAGTCATAAAAAATGTGCCCTTACAAGTGTGATGATGTCAAAAGTATATTCCAAACTTATATTTGTAGTCTCGGTGCTTGAAATCTGAAATTCTTACACACCTTCTCAAAGGGGGGCTGTCAAATGAGGGTGCTGCTTTTTTTAGAAGGGAATGAGGTTGGTTTTCTCTGGTACATATATTAAGCACAGGGCACAGGGAGCATTGAGAGCAACTGTAGGCATGTTGTTGTATAAAAGCATATGGTTAAATGGTCTACTGGGGGTTGAGGAAGGAAGGAGACAAACTCCCACACTGAGATGACCCCAGAAAATCTTTGGCTACTATTTCATAAGCAGTTCTATCTCTCCGATGTTTGGTGAGGCACAGTATCCAGGAGGGCAGGACATTCCCTGCCCAAAGGAGGTGCTAACTCAGAGTCTGCCTGGAAAGAGTTTCCCTCTCAAGACAACAGAAACAGCTCCCCTCTCTCCACCCTCATTGCACAATGGTTGACCAAGAAATGTGCTTCCACCCATTTCTGGGAAAAAAGCAGTCTTTCCCATGGCATGGTGTTCTGATCCATTCTACTTCCTTGGGATAAAGGCTTTAGGCTTGGTGTGGACGATGCCAGAAGAGGTAGGACAGGTTGGCAAGTTAGGTGCTAGCAGTATGCATTTACCCAGTGTCCTCTGTCTGTGTCAACATCCAAAACCTATGTCTGCGTTCATACTACAGTGACAGTCACAATAGAGCACATGGCTCACAAACCCTTAAAGATTTACTATTTTACTCTTTAAAGAAAAAGTTTGCCAACTCCATGGGCTCTGGAGACAGAGGGCTCAGACTAGTAACCAGGCTCCCATGTGTCTTTATGCAAATGACTCATTTTTACAGCTGAGGGTGAAAATAGTTCCTACCTCAGAGTTGTGAGGATCACATAAAGTAATTAATGTAAAGGCTTTAGCACAGTGCCTGCATGAAAGTTCTCAATGAAGGTGAGCTATACTATCATTAATAGCTGGAAGACTGAAGAGGCTTGGTGAGTTGAGGACCCATGAGAAGCTTCAAGAACTAGAACACAGTGCAGCATATGTAGGAGTTGAGGGGAAGAAAATGATACCAATATAGTTGCAGATTTGTGTCACATTACTAGGACCTGGAAGCTACACATAGGGGTTTGCCATAGCTCCCTCAGGCCATGCAGAGCCACAGAAGGCAGGAGAGTAACAGGATCAGAAGTATGATTTGCACAGTTGCTGGTGCTCAGAGTGGCAGGACAGGGAAAACTGCTCTGGGTCAGATGCAGCTCCTTGCCCAGGCAGCTGGAAGGAAATGGTGGTCAGGGCGGGGAAAGATCAGCAGGCTACTCGCTCCCTCCTGTGGAGTCATCCTCTCTTGTCACCCTCTGCTAAGTCCTCTTCTGTCCCCTGGGCTGCACACACAGGGAGAGGGTGCCATCACCCACTCAGGTGGCCAGATCAGTTCCTGCATTAGTACTGATTTAATTTCTGATTTATATTTTCCAGGGTGGAAGCAGTCTCATCCCTGAATGAAGCACATGATTCAGTTGCAGTAGTAACCTCGCCTTCAATCACTTAGCCTATCAGAGGATATGGTTTAACTTGCATATATTATCCAGACCCACTCTGACATGGGCACCAGATAGCACCAGCAATAGAATGTATCACCTTTAATTTCCTGACACAAGTATTTCTCCTACTGGTAGGATTTATAATACATATATACTACAGATAAATACTACATTCTGTAGTATATTACGTTATATCAAATTATATCATACCATATCATATCATATATATACTGTACTCTCTAATATATTATATATAAAGATTTTTTTTTTCAAAATTTCCATCTCTACCTGCCAGGGAATGATGCCCTAGGAATCATTTTCCAATGACCCTGACTATGAGTGAGGTCAGCTGCGAGGGCAGATGAGAGATATGATGAGGGATCCTCGGGCAGGGGAGGGAGAGTTAGAGAGGAGGGACCCTGGGGCAGATCCGTTTCTGATTCTACTCTTTGCCAGTCCTGCCACCCTTAAAAGATCAGGTTTGTATTCTATTCATTTGCCCTTCATTTTTCTATGTCTTTCTTTGTCTGTGTGTGGGGAGGCATCCCGTGTTCCCTAACCCACTTTTAGTCTGTTGTCCTGGGCTAAGCTGTACGTCTTCCTCCTCTGAAGTCCAGTTCTCTGCCCTCTACCTCTGCTTTAGCACCCAAGAGAGGGTTGTGTCCACAGACAGGGGGACCCCTGGATGGTTAGAGAATTGTCTTCTCAGAGGAAGTCTCCTTAGTGATCCTGGATGATGTGCCTCAGTGGAGCCCAGGGGAGTTATGTTTTCCCAGAGGAGCAGGGTGGGGAAGGGCAGACCTTCATAACAGGATTAGAACAAAGGGTGATAGTTCAAGCAACTATGTGAGAGAAACCGAAGCCCGCAGTGTCAGTAGCCCCGGGGATAGCTGGCAACCTTGCCAGCAGGCTGCTGAACTCAGCCTCCTCTCTGCCAGGAGAGCTTCAGTCCAGTCTGGCGCTGTCTCTGGTTACCATGGAATGAGGAACCTCCCTTTGTTCTAGGGCTGTGGCCTTTGTTAACCTGTACCTGTTGCATTTTTCCCAACATGGAGGCAGGCAGGAGGGAAGCTCTGAAGCCTGAGCCCATGGAAAGTCTGCCTCAAGAGAATTGGCCTGGTCTTCCAGCCTCGGTGCTGCTGGCCAATGAGAATGAAGGATAGGCTACGGTCATCCATCCAAGCTGAGGATGAAGTGCCCAATCACACAAGCCCCTGTGCTGGGTGATGCTGCTCAGAGGGCATCCCACAGACTCAGTGCGGGGGAGCACCCACTGAAAGAGAAACACATGCAGCCACGTATGGAAAGAATGTAGACAGTGGCACCAAAGTTGGGTGGGAAGCACAGCCTTCTATGATATGCAAGAGGGTCAGAAAAGTATTGAAACTTTCAAAATTGTATTACTTAGTAATGAGGCCATTTATGAACAGGTTGTATGCACTGCACTGTAGCGCTTTCTTTGTATCTCTCAATTTTTTTCACACACTGTCACCCATATTTTGCAGGAAACATAGTGACAAGGTTGCCTATCTGGACACGATATGAGTGGTTTTACCCACACCTGTAGGAAGTTCCTGACAACTTCACTTTCCAGTGGCTTTCAGCTCCAATGCAGGTCGATCTTGGGGTCCAGAGGCCATGGAAAGAGCACCTTCCATAGTGCTTGATGAGGTGCTCTGTTCACAGCACTGACTTACCTCAGGTCCCGACTCCCCAGATGTCATTCCAGGGGACTTCTAGTGGGGAGCCTCACTCCTGCTTGTCCCACCTCTTCCTCATAGACTGGAAGAGATGAAGGGAAGCATCATGGTTGCCATTTCAACCACCAAAAGTAAAATGCAACAAAGAGCCTGGGATGGATTGGCTTTCGGTTATTAGCCTACAAGATTGAGACATGTCATGTGTCTTGAGGGACACAAATTGAGTACATGTACAATTACAGAAAAAAACCTGACTGCTCCCTGATAAACAAATTTGCAGACATGCTTCTATAAAACCTAGTTCCTGAGTAACACATTTTCAAAAACATTCACCTCTTTTTGACTCGCCCTGTCCACACTGATATTAGGTAGGTAGGAGCAGGTCAGTGTTTAAGTAAGTGACACGTGCATAATTGGTCTGGGAATCCCCAGCATATTTAGAGGAAGTGGATGATCCTTGGCTTTCCTAATTGGTTTGGGGAAACTAGTTGGAGGAGGAGAAGAGATGTGTTTCTCATAAATGAGGCATTCTGATGCGCTGAGGCAGGAAGGGTGCTGGAGGTGAGAGGAAGCAAGGTTGGGAAGAGAATCAGCTAGACAACAGGGGTTCTGTAGATCATGCCTGGGGTGGGCAGGGCAAAGGGCATAGGTGAGAGGACAAGGGGCCGGATTTCCCTTCTGTCATGTGTCCAAGGTCCTCGATAAAAACAGGGGTTGAAAAAGCCAAGCCAGGACTCCAGAGGGGCCAATAAAATCTCCAAGAATAATCACTAGTAGCCTGCTTTCTTTTTCTTTCCTCTGCCTCCCTCATGTCCCTGCCTCCTTTCTCATTCCCATCTCCACTTTGGTCTCCTGGTTTCTGCCTCCTTACCACAGCCGGGTCCATCTCACTATACTGCATTTAAAATTATAAAATGTAATTGGGTGAAAATTCTCCAGCAACCCTCTAATGAGATACACAAAGACCTGACTTAAATCAAGTAAGTGATTGCATGAAATGCAGCCTTATGAAATGATCTCTTACTATATTTGCCTTCTGGTTAAACCCCTCTTATTTCAGTAAAGGGGAAATGTCTGGTAAATTACCAGTGTATTGAGTAATTTCCCCCAATTGAGGATGATTTGGAATAATCCTACCCAAAATACTCATCTCCAAATCATCTGACTCTCAGTATTTGAATATCCTAGAGAGAAACATGCCTCCAACAGCCTCCTCTGAGATTTCCTGGCAGTTCATGGCTATTTTCACCTGTTAATCCCTTATAATCTCACTTTAAGCCTAGGGTTGGGATTAGTGACACATTACAGATATTCTGGCACACTCTGTGGTACTAATGTTGCAAAGGAGGCCTCAGGGAGATCTGATCAATTAACTTCTTCCCAATTTTCATCTGCCCCTCCCTCAGCCGCTTACAGGAAATAGCCTAGTTTTTTCCTGAATAGGTGCAGAAGAGCACTCAATGCACTAAGGAAGTTTGGACGCAGTGGCAGAAACTGTTGATTGGCTAATCTAGATTCCATTTCCAATTCCCTTTCTTTCCCATCTCCACTATAGAAACTTGAAAAATGAAATATTATTTCTATTTTTAAAACACTTTTTTGTTTATTGAGGTATGATTTACATACAGTGAAATGCACAGATCTTAAGAGTAGAGTTCAATCAATTTCAACAAATTCATGCACTCTTATAACCCACACAATATCAAGATATAGAACATTTCCATTATTCCAGAAAGTTTTCTCTCTCTCTGCTTACCTTAACCACCTGCCTAATTTTTCATTTTGTCTAATTTTTCCATTATTGCCCTCTCATATTGATCATAGTTATTATAAATTCTTGATCTTGGTAATTTCAACATCCCTTGCCATATCTGAGTCTGCTTGCTCTGTCTCTTCAAACTGTTGTGTGTTTTTTGTTTTAATCCTTGTTTTGCCTTGCAATTTTTTGTTGAAAGGTGGGCATGATGTATTGGGTGAAAGGAGCAGTGGTAAATAGGACTTTGGTAATATAGTGGTAAGGTGTGGGGAAAAGAAAGCATTCTTTCCCCAGGTTGATTAGACTCTTACAAGATTCCAGAAGTTTAGGCTCTGAAAAAATCATTTCTTTTGAGAACATTCTGTTGTTAAGAACAGAATGCTCTGATACACATTAAAATGTTTACTCTCCCCCTCCCTCTGCCAGAGCACAGAGGATTTTTCTCTGATTTTCACTGTGAGAATTTGGTAGAGTTTCTAGAGGTAAAACTCACAAAAGTGTGGGTGTCCCCATAAGACGCTGGGTCCCCTTAGAGTTTTTAACTCTCAAATATACCACACTGAACCTCCAACAATTTGTCGTTTTCGGTTCAGGTTTTCTGACCCCAGAACTTGTTTAAAAATAATTAACGAAACCTCAAACAGTGTTGGTTGAATGCTTTGTTTTGAAGTGCTGTTGGCAAAAAGATGAGATTGAAAGATGACCCGTGTTGAGAGATGACACGCAGACTAGCATGGGGGTGGTTCTGGCTGGGGAACATTCTCCTTTTCTGATAGGATATCCAAAAGCGATTTTCAGTGCAAATTTCTAGGCAGATTTGGACAAATAAAAATAGATGTTGGACATTCATTCAAATCTTCCCAGATATACATGTCAGAATTTTAATTTTGACTTTTAGACAGAAACAGACTTTCTAAATTATGTTTTACACAACCTTGTTGTAAGGTCTGGCTGATCAGACATTCCATACCAGGTCTTATCTGTATGCAGAAGACTACAAAGTAAGGAAAAATTCCACAGAAACAACACTAACCAACTCAGTTATGATAATATTTTGCTAATTTGAAGCCACAGCAGAGACCCTCTGTCTTGGGTCTTGGATCACGTTGTTGTCTTGCCTTATTCCATGGTTGCCCATATGTGGGCAAGGATCTTGCTGCTGAACGGGTTGCTAGGCAGCAGCTTCAGAGCTGCTGGACACTTCTGAGGATTAGCGACCTCCCTATCTTCTGTTAGGCAGCTATAGGGTTTGAGGTCAAGGACATAGTAGAAGCAGAGCTTAGGAACTGCCATGCTGTACCTAACCCCAAAAGCTGATGGGAAACTTCCCAGTGAGCCAGGCTGGTTCTCCCTTCCCACGTGAGAAGCTCCATGACAGCAGGTCACCTATGGGCCTCCCTCACCACCCTTGAGTGAAGGCCAGATGAGGACCCATATCTGTACAGACCAGCTACATGCTTGATATGCAGAGTGGGCATTAGCATCCCAGTCACCTATGAATCAGGCCACCACCCAGACAAAATAGAGGACTCCCAATTAAATGTGAATTTCACATAAACAACCAAAAAAACCCAGTATAAGTATGTCCTTAATATTCCTTAGAGCATACTTATACTAAGTAATTATTTGTCATTTATCTGAAATTCAAATTGAATTGCACACCTTGTATTTTTATTTGCTGTATCTGGCACCCTACCTATCAAGTAGAACTACAGACAAGGGCAGTGGTGGCTGGGCTGCTGCTCCAGATTTCTAGTACAAAGGGGCACGTGATAGACAAGGACCAAACTCTAGATGCTTTTCTCCAAGCCATCCTTTCATTAACTAGCCTATGGGTTACATGGAACTATTTCATTTAGCTTCCAAATAATTAGGATTTTTGAGGTATTTTATTTCTAATTTAATATAGCATGTTCATAAAACATAACCTATATTATTTCAGTCCTTTTACATTGGCACAGCATATGTTCTGTATTTATGAATGTCCCAGGAACACTTGAAAATAATTTTTGTGGATAGTATCTTATAGTTCTTTGTACATCCTGAATGCAATTTCTTTGAGAGATATATGTATTGTATCTTTTCCCTGGTTGTGGCTTGCTGTTTTACTCCTTTAGTATTGTTTTTGTAGAGTAGAAATTGATACTTTTTTTTAAGGTAAGCAATGTGTTATGGTGTTTAAGAAAATTTGCCTACCCTCAAGTCATAATGATATATTCTATGTTCTTCTAACTATATTAAAATTTTATCTTTAGCATGTAGGACTATAATACTGTTGAAATTGATTTTTGTATATGGTGTGAATTAGGACTCACAGTAGAATATTGTTTCCCTTCTGGATGGTCAGCTGACCTTGCACCGTTCATTGTGCAAAGTCATCCTCTCCCTATTGCGTGGCAATGACACCACTGTTGTAATCGAGTGAGTCTATATGTGTTTTGTTTCTAAGTTCTATATATTGGCCCATTGGTCCATCTTTCAGTCTTTCCCCTATACCACAATCTCTTAATTAGTCTATTTTTATAATAAGTGCCAATATCTGGAACTGTAAAAACTTGTTTCTTCTTTTTCAAGATTGTTTTGACTATTTTAGACTGTTTCCATTTCCACACAAGTTTTAGACTAGGTTTTTCAATTTCCACAAAATACCAGCTGAAATTTTATTGAAATTTCTTTGAATCCGTAGTTCAATTAGGCAAACTGAAATGTTCACAATATTTCAATTTGGGGAAACTGACATTTATAATATTACATTTTCTGATCCATGGTATGTACCTTTATTTGGTTTCTGTAGTCATTTTCAATAAGGCTTTGTAGTTTTCTCTGTATAAGTCTTGCATATCTTTATTCCTAGATATCATATTTTTTCCAGTTCTAGCATTTTTAAAAATTGAAGTATGGTTGACACAAAATATCATATTAATTTCAGGTGTACAACATAGTGCTTCAAGATATCAGATTTTTGATGCTACTGGAAATGGTATCTTTAAATTTCATTTTCTAATTGTTTCTTGCTAGTATATAAAAATACAATTGATTTTATATTGATTTTCTAGTGACCTTGATAAATTCATTTATTAATTATGATAGTTTGGAGAATCTTTTGATTTTCTACATATATGATCATGTTATATGTGAGTAACTGAAATTTGTTTTCCTTCTTTCTAATCCTTAAGATGTTCTAATTTCTCTGTCTTGCCTTAATGCACTGGGTAGGATCTCCAGTATAATGTTGGGCAATTGTGGTGAATATAGTATCCTTGCCTTCTTCCTGATCTTCTGAGAAAGTTTTGATCATTCACTATTAAATAGAATATTCACTGTCACATTGTTTTGTTTTTGTATATCATTTGATTTTCTCCTTTTATCCTGTTAATATTATGTATTATATGATTGACTTTTTTGAATGTTAAATGACACTTACTGTAATGATGTTTGACAGCTTCTAAACCCCATACCTCACTCTTTCCCTTCTACCCTATCTGAGAAAACTGATAAGAAAGCTTAGAAGCCCCCTTCTTCATTTCTTCGTGAGTTGTGGGAACTCCAAAGCATACGTGGGAACCCTAAGCCTGGCCCTGTCCCTAACTGCCATAAAAACCCCACTCTCATCTCCTTGCCCTGCTCTCTCAAGTCATATTTGGACCAGCTTGGGAGGCCTTCCCTGCCCTCCTTAGAAAATCTTACTATGTGAGTAAAATACATTTGCATACCATCTTGGGGTGTGTGTGTGTGTGTGTGTGTGTGTGTGTGTGTGTGTGATCATCAGTCTCAGTGGCTGAAACAAATTTTGATTGGGAATCAATCCTGCCTTTGTGGGTGGTCACAATACTTGGGGCTGTGAACAGGACGTCTAGATGATGACTGTGACCACAAGGGCCTCCCTTCTCTTGCTTTGGCCTGCAGTCTGGCTCTGCTGTCTGCTTGTCAACGTGCACTCTGAGCTTCTGCTTTCTGGCTAGTGTACTCTGAGCTGTGTTGTTGCCCGCTGTCAAGCTTGCACTGTGAGCTGTACTGTTTTGTGCTACATTTACTGAGTTCTACCAAAGTCTCTGTTACATACTTAACAAACCTATGTCAGAAGCTTTAGTAATTGTCACTTAGGGACAGGAGTATGGGATTGAGGCCCTTCTTAAAGTGGCATTAGGTCATGTGATGCAGCCCAGACCTATCTGTGTGTCTTAGGGTTGAATTGTTTCTTGATCCCTCATAAATAATGACTGACACTAAAAAAGGGAACACCTGTTACCCTGTGGCCATTGGTGTGTGTCTGAAGCAGGTGTTGGCTGTCACTCTATGAAGGTCTCAGGGGAAAGACTGATAACCTGTGTAATAAATCATCCCCCCAGGTGATCATATTCATGTGGAGGAAGAGCAGTTACTGTGTGGCATGCTGAAACCACACTCTTAAAGGCAAATGGTTTACCTGGGTCCTACAAAATGCTTTCTCTGCTGATGTTGCCTATGCTTCTATTGCCAAAAAAAGATCCTCATTCTCAGGGCTATAAGGAAAAAATTATATAGTATACCTGTGGCACAAATAAAGGGTTAATTCAACTATTTCCATGGAGAAGGCCCAAAACCCTGATGATGATTCCTCTCTGAAGGAAAAAATTTATAGATATGACAGGATAGAGAGAAGCCCCCTCTCCACAAAGTATATCCCATAGTCACATAAAAGAAAAAGAGAGAGAGGGAGAGCAGGAGGGAGAAAGGGAAGGATGGGAAGATGGAGAAAGGAAGGGAGAGAGAGGAGGAGAGAGGGAGAGAGGAAGAGAATAAGAAAAGGACAAGGAAAGGGGGAAAAAAAAGGAAGGAAAGAAAGAAAAAAAACTGGAAATAATAAGAAACAAAAAACTAAAATATAATTTAGTGCAATTGGAAATCTGAAATTTACTAAAAGAATATGTACATCAAAAAGATAGAAAAGGACGTGGATTAGCTCTGTGCCTCTACCACATAGGTTCTGCATTAACCTCAATGTCTGCTGAGACACACCAATCAGCAAATCTCCACAGCCTTAATGCACACTGGAGCTCAATTCACACTTATGCCTAAGGATCGCACTACATTTAAGCAAGGCACCCCTGTTATCTTGGGGAAATAATTGAGCCCCAAATAGAGAACAAACAAGTAATCCTCACCTTAATCATCAAAACTATTGATTAGCCTAAATTTTGCATGAATAGCATCCATGGCCTCCTAAAATATCTCACAGTGGTCATAGACGCTGTAACCCAATGGGTAACAGATTACAATTAAATTAAGTTGCCTGATACTTACAAATTGGCTTGGTAAAATGGAACTCTATGGACATACCTACAGTTAAAATAGTTAATATGCCCCAATGTAAATTAAAACAGGACCATCAAATAGTGAAACTCATTATACAAGATCTATTGAGAGAAGGGATGATTATATCCATGGGTTCTCCATTCAACAACTCAATTTAGACTGTTTTTAAACTTGGAAAGAATAAAGATGACTTGTGGTGGGTTACCACAGCCTGAATGCCATGGTCACACCCATTAAGACCTCCTCCTATCCAATATTATTGAAATTGATGGCTTTATCCAATAAGCAACTGGTAAATACTTAGCTCTATGGATTTGGCTAACAATGTTCTGTTCAATACCCATTTCACCAACCTCTCAGTCACAGCTTGCTTTCACTTCTGAAGGGGCACAATACACCTTCACCCAGATGCTCATAGAATACCTCCACAGTTCTGCCACCTCAGTTAAACTCCTGAAATTATTTGATAATCTGAGGACCACTCCATCCCTGACTTCTTAAGAAATAGATATGAATTGTCTCAACATCCACAATACTAGAATAAGCCCAACATCTCTAGGCTTTTTTGGGTTCTGAAGGCAACATATTCTTTATTTATAAATTTTATTTAAGCTCATTTGTGCTGTCATTTGCAAAGGGCAGCACACCCTAAATGGGGCCCCTCTCCAACAAAAGGCTCTGAAATCTGTCCAAATTGCAATACAGTGGACTTCCCATTCGTGCCCTCCAGAGACTCCTTCATTCTAGAAGCTCTGGCAACCTCCCTCACGCCTCTTGGGGTCTGAACCACCCATGATGGCCACTTTCCCTTCAAGGTCATTCTGTTCACCCTGTGAATTAGCAAATGAACCAACGACATCTGGGCAGATCTACCCTCATCGGGTCGCTAGGCTGGTTGTAGACCTTGAAAAGACAATTCTGCACAACAGCTTATAAAAGTATTTTATTGAACCCACTCTGGAGGTAGTCAGAACCAGAACAAAATTTGGGATTGGGACAGGAACTCTGTTTTGACAGTTTAGATCCTAGAAAACTTTGGATTCTTCTCTTATCAAGGACCATGCTGCAGAGACCAAAAGGCTGATTTGAAGCAGAACATAGAATTGCGACATGGGAGACTGGAGACTGGGGATTAGACCCTACTGGAAACCGAAGAATGTGGTTCTGCAATAGGCTTGGTCTAGACTACACTCTAGAAAAAGAGAGACTTGGCCTGGGCATCCACCAGGAAGAGGCAGTCACCACGGGCCGGATTGCTGCACTTGGAAGCAGTGACTTGCAGAAGGCGCTTAGCTCTTGATGCTCTTCCGGGAGGAGGAGGTGGTGGAGACAAACTTGACGCTGGAGCTGCTGGCCCCACCACTGCCCAAGCCCACCCCCAGGCTTCGGCCACTGCCTGCACTGAAGCCCGCGCCCCCCGCACTGAGCCCACTGCCTAGACCAACACCCCCACTGCTGCTGGAATAGTAGCTTACACCACCACCTCCACCCAGGCCACTGCCAAGACCTCCACCCAGGCCACTGCCAAGACCTCCACTGAGGCCACCGCCAAAGCCACTGCCTCCGCCATATGAAGAGGAGATGCTGTTTGTGACGACAGCTGCAGAAAAAGGAAGAACTTGGTGAGATCAGTCTGTCAGATCCATACTGCATGTCCAGTTTACTTTCTCCTGCCGGTGCAGCACTGTACCTGGCCCCTTCACAGTGCAGCGAATGAGGTCCAGAGGAATTAAATCATTTAGCTGCAGTCCCTAACAGGAAGCTGGTGAACATTGCAGGCAAGGGATGGTGCTAAGTCCTCAGGGGGAAGGGGCAAGGCAGAGGGACAGGGTACAAGGTGTGTGAGATACAGGGCCTACACTTTAAGAGATAAGACATAAGGGATACAACTTCAGGTTTTCAATCTGTGTTCCTTCCCCTCCATCACCGGCTTCTTACTAATATTAAATAACCAAATGTTGGGATAGGAATGCTGGGTATCTAGAAACAACAGGGTTCTGAGTTACAGCAAGTATATCATATTATCATGATTGTGAATGTTCAGAGTTACTTACAGATGTTGACTGGCCCAACTCCTTCTCCACTCAGTCTAAAAGGAAAGAAAAATTAAGTAAGTGTTAAAAACTCCCCAAAAGACAGCATTAGTCTATGTGGGTAATTCCCACTGAGTTTATTCTGTAAGCAAGGAGACTGCATGCCCCCTAAAACTGCTTAGACAAAAAGATAGCCCTCTGGAGGGACTTCCCAATGAAGGGGACATGACCTAGAAGCAGGTTATCAAAGGAAGTTTATAATTCACGTTCCATTATATCAAAAGACTGAGAAAGAGGCTGTGGGAACCATGAACATGTATGAAGCAGTTTTTGCCTTGTAAGAGTTTACACTCTGTGAGAGTATTTGGCATGGAAAGAAATACTTCTAACAGGAAGTAGACAATGAGCAGTGTCAGAAGATTAAAAAAACCCTGGTTTGAGAATCCAAAGGGAGGTAAATTTGACTCAGCTGGAGTAATCATGAAAGAATTCCTGAAGGAAGAGGTACTTGAAGACATTTGTTGAGCTGCTTGATTATTTGAAGGAGAGACAGCATCCAAGAATAGGTGGGAATAGGGTTAAAAAAGTGAGTTGGGGCTACAACATGTAGGTCAGCTGCATGCCCAGGTGCCAGACTGAAACCAGATTAATAATGAATAATTACCCTGCACAAAGTAGTGGTCACTAGTGTGTGTGTGTGTTTTATAACCTGCGTGGAGAAGAAACTCTACCTTACCAAATGCAAGGCTCTCCTGGACCTGTGATATCAGCCACATGTTGCTCACCTGCACTCCTCGCCCTCCAGAAGCTTCCTGTAAGTGGCGATCTCCACGTCCAGGGCCAGCTTGGTGTTCATCAGCTCCTGGTACTCCCGCAGCAGCCGGGCCATGTCCTGCTTGGCCTTTTGCAGGGCGTCCTCCAGCTCAGCCAGCTTGTTCCTGGCATCCTTGAGGGCCAGCTCCCCACGCTGCTCAGCATCAGCAATGGCGGCCTGCAGGCTGGCGCACTACAGAGGGAAGGAAAGGAAGGTGTGGGGACACTTCAGTAGCTGAGCAGGGCATGAGATGTCTCTGAGATTCCAAGGAGAAGCCAGTACATTTGTCCTGGTCCTGGTGGAGGTAGATCGTTGAAATGCTGGTACTTGTTCCAGCTCTGTGTGTGTCTGCATGTGTATTTAGAAAGAGTAAAATAAAAAAAGGTCTCCCCTTCAGAGCTCAGCCCCCTTCCTTCCCTTCTTTCAGCCTCTCCTTACCTGCTTCTTGACATTGTCGATCTCGGCTCTCAGCCTCTGGATCATCCGGTTCATCTCGGAGATCTCATGCTTGGTGTTGCGGAGATCATCGCCGTGCCGGCCAGCTGTCTGCTGCAGCTCCTCATACTGACACCACCAGAAGAGGGGAAAGATACCGTATGTATATGAGAATGGAAATGCTTTCCGAAAGCTCATAGGCAGGAGCCACCAAGAGGTGGCAAGTAGTGGGGTCTGGGGTGGTTAGCTTTGTGAAGGTGGACCTGCTCTTAGTAGTTTCCCCTTTAGCACATTTGCTTTCCTAGAGACACTGGTGAGAGATTCAGGAAGAGACTCTTCTTAAGATTCTTAAGTTTATGTAGCAAATGTATTCATGACCATTTCATAACATCATAACCCAGCAGGTTATAGAAACCCATCCCTAGCATTTTTTCATGTCTGGAATTCTAGACATGTGCCCACCCCCTCCCTCAGAACACCCTCGCCACGGCACTCACCTTGGTCTGGTACCAGGACTCGGCCTCTGTCCGGCTGCGGTTGGCGATCTCCTCGTACTGGGCCTTGACCTCAGCAATGATGCTGTCCAGGTCCAGGTTGCGATTATTGTCCATGGACAGGATCACGGAGGTGTCCGAGACGTGTGTCTGCATCTGGGACAGCTCCTGTAGGGAGAGTCAAAGTCAGTCATCTGATTCTGTCTGATCTAATATCAGCTCCCTTCGAATCTTCCACTCATTGTGGTATGTCAACTTGAGAAGAAAAAATAACAACCACCTACCTCAAAAATGTAGATAAAACAAACAGTCCAACTCATTAGTAGATCTATTTTTTTTTTAAAGTCAACTCTGAACCTCCAAGAAACGCCTACCATATAACCTCTCAGACTCCCATATTCTTGGGTCATAGTTTAAAGAATCTAGTTGTGTGGTGTGCTGTATGGGAGAAAATAGAGAGGGGATGGTACTCCAGAAAGGGGAGGTGGCCAAGAAAGATATACTTGTGCCTCAAATAACTCACTCTACATCTTGCTCTGTAAAATGACTATTGAAGAGGTCTTTTGCTTTTCATTTGACTTAATCCTGGAGACCCAATTGCTGGTGGTGTTCCGGTGACATCTCTTTGGTTGCTGAATAGGGGGCATTTCTTACCGCCTCAAAGAACATCTTCATGAAGTTGATCTCGTCCATCAGTGCATCGACCTTGGCTTCTAGCTCCACCTTGTTCATGTAGGCAGCATCCACATCCTAGAGAAACAAGGATGGTTGGCACTGCACCCGATTTCCACCCCAAATTAAATGAATGACACCTTAAGGGAGCAGAGCCACAGTCCATGGTTTTATTCTACCCACGCACCTTCTTCAGCATCACAAACTCATTCTCAGCGGTAGTGCGCTTGTTGATTTCATCTTCATACCTGGTGGTAAAAGTGATGGGAAGTGCTCATCAGAGGATGAGGAACAGGGGAGGCCTGGGGTCCTTACTGCATAAAGTTAACTGTGGGCCTGCTTTCCCCTGGAACAGGCTTCTCACATCACTTAGGCCAAGAGGGAGGGAGGGGACACCGGTAGTGTGAGTCCCTGGGCCAGTCCTTAACCATTAAGAAACTGTTTTCTCTGTAACTCTCCTCCAGATCATCATTCTATTATTGCTATGAGTCAGTTCCTTCAAGAATATTCCTGTAGAAAAGCTGTGCTGTTTCTCCCCAAACTCCACATCTAGTCAATTTCTCTAGTGCTTTTTTCAGCCTTTTAAAAAAACAAAACCAAAAAACTAGCAGCCTGGCGCTGGGTCCTAAAGACTAAAGAAATTCTTTGAGCCACCAAGCTGGGTTATGTCATCAGCTCCTGTTTGGGGGAGAAATCCATCAAATACCTTTGCTGTGTTTGGGGGAGGAAAGCCCCAGACAGCAAGGATTACCTGACTACTTGTTCCACCAGGTGGTACCGAGGGCACTGAGCTTGCTGCTCTGGCTAGTGGCTAACTGCCTTGCAGAAGAGCTGAGCTTGGGGCTGCAATTTTCTCTTTCAGCACTTTGTGTGTACATGAAAGGTATATGTCTCTAGTCCATGGGGAAGGCAAAAGCAGTAGCCTGGTTATGAAGTACATCTGATGCCAAGAAGACCTCACCTGCTCCTGTCTTCACTCCACCACAACTCACTTGTTCTTGAAGTCCTCCACCAGGTCCTGCATGTTCCTCAGCTCCGAGTCCAGGCGGCCTCGCTCCCCCAGGATGCTGTCCAGCTGTCTCCTAAGGTTGTTGATGTACTGCTCGAACAGGGGCTCCAGGTTCTGCCTCACAGTCTTGGTGCCCTGCTCCTGCAGCAGGGTCCACTTGGTGTCCAGGACCTTGTTCTGCTGCTCCAGGAACCGCACCTGGAAGGGGCAGAGTTAGGAGATGGAAAAAGTTGGATTTCATGTTTCAATGATCAGTTCACCAGTTTTTCTCCCATTTCATGCTGTCTCCTAAACCTTTCCAGGTGCAGGGCCTGGCCCTGGTCCTAGGAGGGAAGGTCCAGATAAAGCTCCTAACCTCCCCTTTTATGGGAGACAGGACATCTATTCAGGGCACAGATTGCACTGTGCATGGTGGGGGGGAGAGCTGGCCCATGTAGTGGTGGCTTCAAAGGCACACAGGCTGCTGCCCCAAAGTCATCTACCTTTCTGTGCAATTAGCCCCTTTACATGAAGCACAGAATTCATCTCTTTGCCCAACGGTGATCAAGGAGCCCTTATGGGGTCATCTCTGAGGAAAAGAAATAAGACCCTCATTCTAAGCTGCCTGTCTAATTAAGAAAGTGGGCCACAAAGCCAGGGCACAGAAACAAATGGAAACATAACTGCCAACTGTGAAGGTATTTGAACAAAATCATAAAATCTTCCCTCTTCCCACTTTCTTTGGCATGAATTCCACACTCACAGTGGTTTTTCTCAACAGATCACAGCTCACCTTGTCGATGAAGGAGGCAAACTTGTTGTTGAGGGTCTTGATCTGCTCCCGCTCCTCAGTCCTCACCCGCTGGATGGTGGGGTCGATTTGCAGGTTCAGAGGAGTGAGGAGATTCTGGTTGATGGTGACCTCTTGGATGCCTCCAGGGGGACAGACGGGGAAACCAGGGCCACCAAAGCCACCGCCAAAGCCAGCGCCGCCCCCGAGCCCAAAGCCACCACCAGCTCCACCGCCGAAACCAAATCCGCTCCCGGCGCCGCCTGCAAAGCCATAGCCGCCTCCAGCCCCGGCGCCAAATCGGTTCCTGAAGCTGCCGCCGCTAGTACTGATGGAGATCCGCTTGGAGCCCCCCAGGTTGTAGAGGCTCCGGCTGCCATAGCCGCCCGCTCCACAAACACCCCCAAGGCTGACCCTGCCAAAGCCTCCACCACCACCCCCGGACCGGGACACAGAGGTGAAGCTGGTGCGGGAGATGGACGGGGTGATGGCCGAGGCGGCGCTGAAGCTGCGGCTGCCCCCACTCCGGACAGACACTTTCGACTGGAGAGACATGCTGGTGTTCCTGGCTGAGCAAGAGTACTGGGCACTCGGGGCTGGAGGTGCTGGTGAGAACAGAGCGCTGCAGGACACGGAAGGTGGCTCTGTGACCCAGGAGCTGCGATCCCCCCCTTTTATCCTCTAGACCTGGGCTGGGCGGGAGAGCTGTGGAGCTGCAAATGATTAAGTGGGCTGGGCATGCCTGGGGGGCAGCTGTGAGCTCACCGACACACCTGCACGGTGGAGCGGTGTGCAGACGCTTTCCTGCTGGCAGGTTCTGCTCGGATAGGAATAACCTTGCCTTGCAGCACTGATGTCTTGGCAGCAGGTCGGCAACAATGCCAGCAAATCTATCTTCCCTATGGGGGGCCCAGGACTGTGAGCAGCCCGATGACACCAGGAAGCAAGGGGAGTTTGGCCAGTGCCCTGAGGGATCCTTTTAGGACTAGGGATATTGCCAACCATCCCAGTACGAAGTACACTGGCCACAAGTGGGGAGCAAAGTGAGTCCCCCACTGGCTGTGATCTGCTCTTCTCACTCTTCCAGGCAGGAGATTCAGCAGCTGGAAAGGCAACCCTGGCCAGGTATCTCAGCTGTGTGCTGGAGGGGAAAATAGACTTCTGTCCTTTACTGCAAAATTCCCTTTCTTGGGGGTGGTACATAGTTATCCCAGAGCCCAGTGGGCAGATTCTCCTGCAAGACTCAGTCCAAAGGGCTTCCCAAGCCCAGGCTTCAGAAACAGAGAATGTGGGACACACTCAGCCACAGGAATATTCCACTTGGCTCTCTGCAGGGAGAGAACTCTAAAGCTCCTCCTAATTCTGCATTTTCTGTGACTTTGACCTTTTCCCTTGCTCGATGTTTGGTCTGGGCAGGACCTTGCAGGGGCTCAGCAAACCCAGGGGTCCCCTGCGATCTCTCACAGAAAGTCCTGAGGCTCAGCCTGGCAGTCACGTCTCTCTTCAGGGGGAGTTGCTCTGCCCCCTGAGGTGTGTTCCAGCAAGCCCTCAGTTATTCCACTAGGGAAGAAATGAGTCATTGTATCTGTTGATACAGGCTGAAAGCCGCCACAAACACATACCTGCAGGAGCTTCTAATCTCATCAGAAACATGTTGAGGATCTGCCGGCCTGTTATAACGGTGACCCGCCCATTCCAAGCAGCGGGAATTGCCATACTCTCTCTAAGCTCCAGCCTGAGCTGGAGGAAAACAACTCAGGGCCAGGGAAATGGAAAACAGAATTCTAATTTGCAATTCGATTGTGGACTGTCCTGCCAGATAGCCTAGACAGAGCAAGTCTGGGGGACCAGGCAGCTGGCACAACAATCTGCCACATCAGGGAGGACCCCCACGAGATCCCTTTGCCTGTCCAGGTGGGCTGCGACCCCAGGTGGAGGACAGGGGCTCTGGCTAGGTGTTAGCAAGTGTCTGCACTAAACCACACCCCCACTTTTTGCCTGCAGACCTGAGGGGAGCCACCTCTCTGCCTCCTGAAAACAGAAGCAAGGCTCTAAGTCAGCACAGTGTTAAGAGCCATCAGGGGCACCCCTGGGCTGGGGCTGGAGGTAGAGGTGGGTGGGGATGGGTTTGAAGCCTCAGGCCTGAGGGGCTATCTTCTCAAGAATAAAGAATGAGGGCAGAACCTGGGCTCAGGAACCTCTACTCAGGGCCTGTAGTTGTCCGTGAGGGAGCCTTGGCTGTCAGGAGATGACTCTGGGATGCTGGGGATCAGAAGAGATGTGCTTGCTCACCAGAGGACTGTGATGAGCAAGCAGGGGACAGGTAAATCCAGACAGATGGATGGATGGCCAGAGCTGGCTTCCCAGGTCTTGGGCAAGGAGGTTGGGGCTGCCTCCCTTTTGAAGCACTCCTGAGACTCTCAGAGATGAATTTTACTGGGTTCACCGATTTCACACTGTTTTGCCTGTCAGGGAACAGATGTGAGTGCCTTGGGGACACTGAGACATATTGGGGGACCTTCAGCCCCTGACCGAACAGATCAAAGCTTGCAGCAGATGTCTGGGGACCCCTAGCATGAGCCCTCCATCTCCTCTGGAAGACCACCATCAGGGTATGCCCCCACCCCACACATCCTGGCTGTGGTCCCTGCTGTCCTCAGGGGAACCCCACCCCTTCTGATATGCCGGGACATTCTTCTCCCCATTCCTCCTCCTCCCAGCCGTGCTGTGAAAGCAGAAGGGCTCAGGGGAACAGGAATGCATTCTGGCCACTCTGACAATTGCTAGAATGTGCTAAGCTTGGATGGTGTCAAGGACCAAGGTGTGTGGGTGGTGAGTAACTGTTGCAGGGAGCATTTGGGTGCCTGACTCAGGTGACACCCTTCTGTCCGAAGTTTGTGGGAACCCTCCTGCAAGCAGGCAGGGTAACACCTCCCATGGTGCCAGATCTGGACAGGTATAAATAATGGGGAGCCAGGCACCAGCACCACAAGAGTGTGGGAGAGTCCCACCCCTGCCTGGAATTTCATGTGGCATGACACAGAGCTCACAGAACTTCTCTGCTGAGCACCCAGAGAGGCAGTTACCACGACTTGGCAGGACATGTTAATTAGCTTCTCCAGGCATCTTTTTTCCCATCAGCAAAAGACAGACGCAGGGGTAAGTGAGCTCTAGTGGCTGGCCCTGCTGGTCTCCCTGGTGGAGGGGGATAAGGACAACTGCCCTGGCCTCCATCACAGAGGTGTGCAGGGACATGCCTCGCAGACCAGCAAAGGGCGGGATTGGCCTGGTGTCCATGGGGCAAGGATTAGGCAAATCGTGCAATACCAGCCCAGGTCTCCTTCCCAGGAGCCCCCGCCACAATCCGTACGCTTTCAATAGAAGATGTGTGGAATAGCACATGTTCAACATAACACATATTTAACAGAAGATGGTTTTCCACACGTCCCCTTCTAAGTAGGTCTCACCAGGTAGTACACACTCCAAAGATTGTGAACACAGCTGGCTCCACTTTGCACGCTCAGCCCAGCCTGGCAAACTGCAAGTGCTCAGCAAACATTTTCTGAATTGATTCGACAGATGTAAGGTCATCTCCCTCTACTTCTTCCCCAGATCGTTGTGTCAGGTCCAGCCCCATGCCAAGCCCCTGTCCTGTCCACCTGCTTCTGTCCTCAGCTTCCTGTCCAGAGAGTGGGTATCTTGTCCCCTTCACCTTGAGCACCCTCTGAAGTCAAGAGTTCAAAGACTTTGGTATGTCACTGACCCTTCTTTCCTTCCTTAGACTTCCCTCCACTCCTCTCTCCCCACCCTGGGCCCTGAAAGTACTGTATGCCTGAGCCCACCTGTAGCTCCCATGTCCTGTCTCAGCCCCCTCCAGGAGAGAAAGAGAGCTGTAGTATCCTCATCTTTGCAGACCTCTATCCCATGTGTGTTCAGCACAAAACATGGGGAGCAATAGTTGGGGTATGAGTCACCTCTTCACTGGGCCATGGTTGGCAGCCCCATCTGGGGGCGCAGGGCCAGCTTCGGCAGGGTGGGGAGGGCAGGTGGAGTGCTGCACCAGCCCCAGCAGCTCCTCACAGAGCCCTTGCCTCAGGCAGGAACTGAGGGAAGAATTTTCTTGTCTCCACCCAAAGCCAGTGGGAATCCTGCCCGCACCCCAACTCTGGGTCCCAGCTTTGATGTCAGTTGGATTCCCAGGTTGCAGGGGCAGAGAAGAGACTGGCCTCTCTGTGGAAAGGGGAGCTAGATACCCCACCCCTCCCTCATGTTGGGCTGTCTGGCTGAGGCTGCCCCACCTGTCCTCTCTAGGACTTCAGACCCCATATCTCAGAATAGGCCTGGCTGGAAATGCAAATGTGTACAGGTAGAGCAACCATCCAGCGAAGGCTGGGGCGGGTTTCAGAGCCAGCGTCCTGCTGCCATTTTTTGGGTCATGGTGACAAGGGGGCCCTTGGAGTTGAGTTAGCTTGTGCAAGGGAATCACACATATTGTGGTTCACAGCATCAGTACTGAAGTTCATGGCCCCACCTGGTCTACCTCTTCGTCCTAATCCAGCCATTGACCTGTTGGGACCCTGGACACATGGCCCAGCCTTTTACTGCAGTTTTCCTCATGGGTGCTGGGAGATAAGCAGTCTGCAGATACAGAAGGCGAGGGGCCTGGGCTCCCTGGAGGGCCGTGCAAGCTGGCCTTGTAATTGTGAGCTGGCTAGAGACAGCAGAAAGGGTGCTGCAGTACACAGGGGGCTGTGGGGCAAAGCCTCGGCTCCCACCCCTCAGATTTAGTAGGCGATCGGTGCTTGTGGGGTGAGAGCTGCAGAGCGGAGCTCTCGCTTCCCTCCAACAGGTCTCTGCAAGTCTGGGGAATGTTCTTCCCTCATTGAAGGGTGTTTTGCCAATGACATACCAGTCTTTGAAAATCCCCCTCAGTTGATTGAAACTACGGGCGGGAGATCAACAAATACTTTAATTAGTCAGAAGTATTAAAAAAAGGATATATAGAAAAACCCTCTGAGCTTTGCTTTCTCATGAGGGTGGTTTTATTTTTTTAATAAATGCTCTCATAGGACTTGCCATCTGCCAGGCATTGTCCTACAAACTCCACATCCATATTTGCCATTTTCTTGGCATTTGCTTTGGTCCTTATGCATGGCTGTGAGTGTGCCTGGCCCTTGGAGAATCTGCAGCCTTTCCCTCCAACAGAGAGGTAGGGACGCCGTGCATTTACACCAAGCTTCCCTGCTTCTGGGGTCGGAGGCAGGCAAAGAAGCTTTTTTATTTTATCAACCTGCCCATGTTTTCTCCCTGCTCCTCTCTGTTCCCACCACAGTAGCCACAACTAGGGAAGGAAAATGGAGGTAGAGGCTGCAGCTACCTTCTCGCGGTTTCTGCCTGGCCACCCAGCTTCCCCGTCCTGGGGAGGTAGGGCAAGGCGCAGGGGACAGAGCCTTGTTCCCATCTGGCTTTCCCTTTGCTTTGGATGAGCTCCCATCACAGGGGTGAGTCAGTACAGACATGATAATACAATGGGGAAGAAAGGAAAGCAGACCATGGCACTGAGGCTGGTGATGTTACCTTCCCAGGGCCAGCCTGGGAAACACATTTGGAGTTTGGACAGCCCAGAGGCAAAGGGACTCTTTCCCGGCCCCTCTGCATACATTCATAGTGCCTGTCTTCTCATCCCAAAGGCACAGAGACCACTGGCCTTGCTTGCTGTCCACTGGGCTCAACAGCCACCGTCAAGGGCTCATGAACATAAGTCAGCTCTTTCCAAGGGAGACACATCAAAAAGAAGGGAGGAAACCCCTGTGCCAATCTTGTAATCATTCCCTCATCAATATGTACATTTTGAGCAATTGTGGGATGTCATGCACTGGGCCCCCACAATGGGGGTACAACAGTGAATAGGACAGGCCCATGGCGGAGATGCAGGGTCTGAGGACAAGCCTGGGTGTCCTGCCTGATCTTGCCAGGCCCAGGACAGTAGCCCATACCACTCACCTGGTGACGGGAGGGCTGTGTAAACGCCGGGTGAGGGAATCCTGCCTGACTTGGTTTCAGGAAAAACTCAGTTCCCACAAGCCGTCCAAGACAAGCCTTAGCCAGACATTCCAATGGGAATCTTCTGACTCTGATTCTGCCCCAACCTCTCCCAGCAATGCCCAGATGTCCCTTACTGATTCGTTCATAGAGGAGAAGGCTGAGTTCAAAGAAGTAAAGACCTAACCCTCAGCAAGGTGGGCTCAGAGCCAGGACTAGGGCTGGGCCTGAGCACTGCCCTGCTTTCATGCCAAGAGGGGCAGTTACACGGAGTGTTCTCTGGCTCTGGCTCTCTGGCTCTTTCCTTCTCTTGCTGTCTCTCTGACTCTCTCTCTCTCTCTCTGTCTTGGCTTCTAATACATTAGGCAAAGACCCAGATGCTTTCTTGGACATTGTCTTCCAAATGTGTGAGACATGTCTGATGACCGCTACATAGTGCGTCTCTCTAAAATTCTGGTCTTTCCATGATCCCAAAACAGCTCACAACACAGGATAGGGCAGTGCCCAGGCTGTGCTCCATGGCACGGTAGAAGACAGTAACAAGAGCTGCGCTTCTGTAGCACCAACTGTGTGCCAGGCATGATGCTGCATTACTGACTCATTTACTCCTCACAACCTCATGAGGCAGGCCTATTATTACCCCTATTTTACAGATGAGGAAACTGAGGCCCAGACAGGTTGAGTTGCTGTTAAGTGACAGCCTAGATATGAATCCAAGCAGGTGTGACTCCAAAAGCCTTTGTTTTCACCATTGTTGGTGCTCAGGTCGTCAGCACCTGACCCTGACTCGACTCTGAAGAGGACTCCAATAGCAGCTCTGGGCTCCAGCCAGCCTGGGAGGGCAGCAAATGCCGAGGGCTGCAGATGCCACCCGGCTATCAGTGTGTCTCAGCATTTTCCAGCAACCCTGAAGGACAGGAAGCTCTATCCTTGAGGATAGATAGTGGGGTAGATTCTTGGGGAGACCCTCCCCCCTCCAGAGTGCTAGGACCGGGGGTGGGGCAGCTGAGACTTGGGCAGGATTCCAGTGGTTTGACTCACCCTATACGATATCTCTGAGGATGATGCTTGGGGATATCCTACTGCCCCTCTTCTCCCTACTTCCCTGGCACCAGACGTAGGGCAAAGGCCCAGGTGCCTCTGGGGCAGTCCCTTCCAGATGGCCGAGATGTGTCTGACACACCACTTCCCCAGCACCACAGGTGTGGCCTGGAGTCCCGGTGCAGCTTTCAGCTTTTCCTTCTATTTCTCATCTCTCTGTAGCAACTTCCTAGGGCCTCGGCACCCAGACAGACCCCACAGAACTTTGCTCCGGTTAAGCAGAGACCGTGAACAGGAGGGGATGGGATGGGATGACCCAGCCTGGGGGTTATTAGGCATTTTTGATTCCTGGGTTTGGCCAGGCTACCCAGGGGCCTCCTAGGGATTAGACCAACTCCAGAAGCAAGACTGCCCCACTCAGAAAGGAAATTAACCCTGTTTCTCTCAGATACGTAGTGTCATTTCTTTTGGTGACTGGGCCTGATTTCCTCCAGCTCTTACTTGAAATGAGCAGCGGCTGGCGTCCCGCTGTGTGCCTGACATGGTGCTGAGAGTCCACATGCCTGATCTTCTGTACCACTCACATTATCCACAGGCAGTACAGCACTTCTATTGTCCCTGTTTTCTGAACCTCAGAAAAGAAATGTGTCTTATCTAAGGTCACCCAGCTAATAAGTGTCAAACCCGAGATTTGAGCCCAGGTCTGGCTGTTCTTATAGCCTATGTTCTCAACCAGCACCTGAGTGGTGGTGCCTAGGGGACCTTGAGGAGCCCAGCACCCCTTTACTTCCCATGAGCAGCCCATATACCAGAGCCTCCTCAAATACATGGGCCACCTAAACGAAAATGTGTGCCGCTCTGCAAACCAGCTTTGAGACAGCTCTGCCACACCATTGCCTCTTTCCACCTAGACCACAGCCCCTACACGCCAAGCCCTGTCCATGAAGAAATTCTGGAGGCACCACAAGGACCGTCGGCACTGTGATGCCCCTGTGGTGGGACTTCCAACTCTCAGGATCCGTGAGGCCTGAGGGCGCTCTCCTCACCCATCAGCTTTCCCAGGCAGGGTGTGTGCCAAGAAACAAACATGTGAACAAAAGCTCCATTCACGATGACCCCCTCCCCGCCCCCACTGGGCCCTGCTTCCCTCCTCAGTGGCCCAAGAGTCCCGACTGGTTTTGGAGTCTGCCCCAAGGGCTTGTCCCACCCATCAGCCTCCTCAGTTTCCAGGCCTCCCCAGAAAGAACAGGGAGTCACTCGGTGGTTATCAATGCCTTGCAGCCAGAATGTCCTGACCCACCCAGCCTCTTGGTCAGTCTCCAGCCACCAGGTGTCCTGGGCATCCCTGAGGGCTGGGCCCTCTCACTTGGCGCCAGCCAAGGCCTCCTGCAGGTTGGCACACTGCCCTCAGCGGAGAACAATAGCACGTTATGGTCTGTAAAACCTCAGGCAGAACCTGGCTCCATTGTTCTACATCTGGAAAATGATCTCAATAACCCTGAGAAGCGGACTTACCCCTAGTCCCTTGGTGCAGTGTGGTCCTGCTTTGTTCAGGGACACACAGTAGCCTCCTGTGGGCCTTGTACTCGCCTCCTCATCCCCTCTGGGTCCCTCCTACCACCTCTGGTGGGCAGAATAACGGCCCCCAGAGATGTGCACACTCTAATCCGCAGAACCTGTGGGTATGTTATGCTACAACACAAAGGAAAATTGAGGCTGAAGAATGTATTCAAGGTCATTATCCTAAAATCCACCTTAAAACCAGGACATTATTCTATATTATCTAGGTAGGTCCAGTGTAATCCCAAGGGTCCTTAAATGTGGAGGAGGGAGGCAGAAGGTCAGAGTGACGTCAAACGAGAAGAACTTGACCACTGTTGCCGACTCGGAAGGAAGGAAGGGGGCCTTGAGCCACGGAGCATGGGCAGCCTCCAGGAGCTGGTAAAGGCAAGGGGTGGGTTCCCCCGAGCGCCTCCAGAAGGGATGCTAACACCTTAATTTCAGCCCAGTGAGACCCATTTCAGACCCTGACCTCCAGAACTATGAGGTAATAAGTTTGTGTTGTTTCACCGCTGAGGTTTTGGTAATTTGTTACGGCAGCGACAGAAAACAAATACAGCGTGCCCACCCAGATTCTGCTCTGGGACTGGGAATCTGCTGTTACACTCCACGCCACACCCACTTTACCACTCCCAACTCCAAGACCTCTTCCCTGCCCCTCTACCTAGCCTGCCCCTCCCTCTTTCTGAACCCAGTTCCTCACAGCTCCCCTTCAAAAGCGTCGCACTGCAGAGGATCGCCTTTTATCTCCTTTATGCAACCATTCCACATGCTGGACCAGGCCCGGACCAGGTTATGGAACAACCTACATCCACTATCTCCTGGGGGCCCCTGCTGGATGCGTGTTTTCTGCCTCATGGGATGCACGCATTCTGGGTTTTTGTCCACTGGTCTCAGTTGGAGATTCTCTCTGGATTGGGTCCCTCAGTGCCTTCCTCAGGGCTGATCTTTCCCTCCAGACTCTGCCACATTTCCTGGCACCAAGGCTCAGCGAGGAGCTGTTCCCAGGCTGCTTGGTGAAGAGCTCCACACTTTGCCAGGCTTCATTTTTTGTTTTTTTCTTGAAGGGATAGGTCTCTCGGCAGCTCAGGGACATTTCCTGACCACTGACTTCTCCCACCACCGTTTCTGTCCACCTTGGTCCCCCCCCACCATTGCCTGCCACCAGCTATGGGTCTTCACACTGGTGAGGCCAGGAAAGGCAGGAGGGCAGTTTGAAGGGAAGAATTTGTCAGCTGGTAAAGAATGTGCCTGTCCTGGAATAGGATACCACAGCTGGCATCTCCCTGAGGTCCTGGGCCTGGTGACAAATGCTGACATTTAGTGGTCCAGCTCTTTGTGAGGGAGGCAGCCCCACCCTTTCCCCAGGCAGTCCCCAGAGAGCTTACCCAGAACAGAATGGACTCTATCTTCCTTCCCAAAGACCTATAGCCTTCTTGGGTGGCACCCGTTGTATTAGAATTCTGACAGAGGTTCTAATCCTTGAGGAGAACAAGGACATGCCTGACAGGCTTATCTAACAATGACCTCAGCTGGGAGCACAGGCTAAAGGTAGCCCTTCACCTGAAAGTAGCTGTGTGCTGCTCAGGAATTCTGCCCTCCCTGTACCCCGCACCCCCGTGCGGTTCCCCACGGCCTGTGCCCTCTCCACACCCCTCCTGGAATGAGCGCGGCTGGGTTAGGCTCTTGTGCTGCTGGAGGACAACCCCAGATGGATGTGGAAGGAGCAGAGTAAGTGACATCTGGGGTTTGTGCCCTGAGGCACCGAGAGCAGCATGGATGGTCTAACACCCAAACAGCCAGCTCAAGTTGGTCCCACCTCAGGAGTCAGCCGGGCAGGCACGTCCGAAGGCTTCCAGCACTGTTAATTATCGACCTCTGTCTTGTATTGGGTTCACGTTGGGCCTTAGGCTGGGCAGCAGATTGGCCACATTCTCCATTCTGATATGCTCAGATCCAGGCTGTGCTTTTTTTTTCCATGGACAAGGATCTTGAGATGTCTGAGGCAAGGTCTGCATGCAAAAATCTGAGGGGTGAGGGAAGGAGTACCTTTGATAGGTTTCACAGATCCCACTCTCCATTCTCATTCATCCCACTCCCAGCCACCAGAAGAGGCCTTAACCAGTCTGCTAAGCATCTCCCCTCAGGCACATGCTGGGTCTGGGGACACCGGCCACCAGCCAACTGGTTGCAGACCGTCTCCTCAGCCTGCCGGCAAGGACGTGGTGGTTGGCTCCCTCCTACCTTCCCTCACTGTGGAACGTCACACTGTACCTGCTGGGAGGGACCAGAGAGAGCATCCTTCCCAGCTCTGCTGCAGGTTCCTGAGGGCAACCCTCTCCCCAGACCCATCCACCCATTTTCAGGGCTTCTCCTTTGAAGAAAAAGTTCTTCCTCATTGTGAGTTGAAAATGGCCTTCCTCCAACATCGCTTCTCAGTCATGGTTCTGCTCCGTTGAACAGCCATGCAGAAGAGGATCAGTTCCTCTTTCCCTTTGCCAAATTTTTCTGTTTGGGACATTTCTAGTTGCTCTTCCCTCTGACTTGGAGGGTGCTGACTCCCAGGAGAAAGGGTGGTTATATCCCAAGCTACCTTCACTGTGTAGCTTGGGGTACCTGCACTTCTCACAGCCCCCGGGAGCTGGCCACAGCCTCGCAGCCAGCCCGCCCTGCTGGGCTGGGATTTCTGGCACCTCCTTTCTAATGTATACATACATTGCCCCTTTCTAATGTATGTATGACCTGACCTTAGCTCCCAAACTACCATCATTCAAGTGCCACTGTCAGAATTTTGCCCATTTCCACAAACCACATGTATTGTTATTTTCCTTAATATTCTTGCTTTAAATCGCCTTGTTTATTTAATATACTTATTTTACAACGCAATACTGTTAACTACTAAAAGGCTTCTTTTCTAATATACATCAGAATAATGCCAGACTAGGAGACAGGTTAGGACACAGACTGAAGTGACTTGTGTGAGGGCAGTGCTAGTGTTTCTGCTTTCAAACAAACAAGGCAAACATCTGCAGGGAGGGAGCTGAGATCCTGGGTCCCTACTCGCTCCCCTCATCCCCAGGCTCAAGCCTCTGCCCCAGATGTCTTCCTTACGTGCCTCCAGTTTTTCCAGGAGCCTCCAAAATAGGAATAGACCCTCCCCTCTGTTCCCCAGTTCCCTGGCCAGGCCTTGCTCTCTGCTCTCAGGCCTCATCTTGCACCCAGCGAGGAAGCCCCTCGGTGGCACTTAGGAGACAGCTGGGACAGGGGCAACACATGGTTGGCTTCCCACCTTCAGAATGTCCAGCTGTGAACCCAGACCAGTGTGTACACCTGACCCAGAGTCAGGGAGGTGGTGAAGCCATTTCTGTAATTATACCACTGAGTGCCTGGAAACCACAAATGAGCGCTTAGAAAGCCAAATTACAGTCCTTAGAGGATGACAGGGTGAGTGTAGCAAGTGGCAGTTTCTGACCAGGCAGTCAAACATGTGGGGCTCTGTGCTGTTTGGCCCAGCTGTGTTTCAGGGAAGAGGGAGGGTGGCTGAGGCGCCTGCCCACCCCACCTGTGAGAGGTGCTGGGGACCACTCTCACTGACCTCAGGAGAAATCCCAGAAAAGCTTTTCACCACAGGGCCTTTGCCCCCTTCCCAGAACTCTGGGCTCATGACCATGACTGCAGTGGTCACTTGTAACTCTGGGGAGGGGAAATCCCAGGGCAAAATACCTAGCTGAAACCAAAATCAGTTAAGGGGAGAAATAAAGTTCAAAACCTGTTTGTTGCTTACAAGCAGCATTCCCTGTCTCTCTCTCCCGGAGTGGCAGAAGCCAGCAAATCCTCCCCCCAACCTCTGTGGTCCGGATAAGCCCTTGCTCGCCTATGCAATTACTCACTGATAAGGAGATGGACTACTTCTCTCCACCCCTTGGAAACACCTGTTGATATGGGGATGAATTAAAGCCAGGTGAGAGACTCTGTGAATACTGCAATTTTACCCATACCACCCCCTAAGGACGGCCCTGACCATGTGTGCAGCCCAGCCCTTGCATGGCTTTGACCGTGTCTGGCAGTCCTGCCCAGTCCACAATGCTGGCTCCAGCCTCACCTTCTGCCCTCCCAGATCATTGGTCCCACACAAAGCCCCCAACTTCTCTGAAACGCCTCCCCTAATTCCACTGTCTCAGATCTCCTGAAGACAGAGCTAAGCCCTGGAGCAGACACCAGAGCGGGCAGTGGGATTTCCTCTTCCCTACCTCCAGTACACCGCACAACATCAGGGTGGGAAAGAGCACGGGGCCACTTCTGATTGTTGGACCAAAGCACTTTTCATTGTCTTTCTGGCCCTAAGTTCCCTTCTTTCTATATAAAAGGGGGTGCTAACAGGATTTTTGATGAATATTTAATAAGACAACACCCTTAAAGAACCGAGCCCATGTTCTGGCACACGGGATGCAGTCTTCCTTATCCCACGTGTCAAGTTTTACTCTGTACTTACTTCCCATGTCCTCGTCGGGCTTGGCACTGCCCCTTTGCCTACTCCATCCTCCTGCCATCTGACATCAAGAGCTTGGCCTGGGAGCCTAGTTCCACTCCAGTTGGCATCCTGAGTGTGGGTCCTGTGTCCAGGAGCACCTGTATACTTAGTACAAGGGGGCCCTGCTCTGGCTGCTTTCAGATGCCCTCTCCTCATGAGCAAGGAATGTGCAGGGCCGTGGGGACAGGCTCATCTGGAGCCACATTCCTCTTCTAGATCAGCGTAGGTAACTAAAACCCTGGAATTCCTTGTCCAGTGGCCAAGGTACCCCCAGGGCTCTGCAGGCTTCTCCCCGGGTCCATCCTCCGGAGCGCAGACTGCCTTGCTGGCAGACAGTCTAAGCTGTCTGCAGTTGGAGTTGGAGTTTGGAAATGTAGCCTGGGGTTTGCATGAGGTCCCTGCAGTGAGGAGGGAGCCAGGGATAGGAAGGGCAAGGGGCAGGCTGCAGGCCGGGTGTTGCTCGGAACTCTGAAGAGTCCAGGAATACTCCCTTCGAGCCCGGCCTTCCAGTCAGCCTGCTGGGGACTCAAAGCATTGAGCTCCCAGTAGGAACAAGATCATCTCCACCAGCTCCAATACCACCAGCCTGGAGGAATTTGCGGGTGGAGCTTTTGGGCTCAGTGTAAGGAGGGCATGGGGGCCTGAGGTGCTGGGGAAGCCCCTGGGGCTCTCAAGAGGTCAGGTGACACAGCCTGCTGACTCTTCTCCTTGACAGTTCAGATCTGTGGGCTCAGGGTTGGGATGCAGACAGGAAGCTGCTGGGGCCTCCCCCAATGAGAACAGATGCAAAGCTGAAGTATCCAAAAATCCAGACCCTTTCCCAGAGGCTAATGCAAGCTAATTATTTTATCAGATGTTTTCATTGATTTTTCTCAGGCATTTCATAGTATTCTCCCCATATTCCATACCATTTTTTGAGGATATCTTTTTGGGAGTCCTGGGCCCAAGGACCTTTGTACAAAGTAAAAGATTTTAGGTTTGTATTCATCAGTGGTTATCCTAGACCCAAATATCTGGACATAAGTTGCTAACTGAGATAATTACCTGAGTGTGTGATTTGGGGTGTGAATGCATAAATTACATGTATATTTATCTATGTAGAGTCAAGTAGACCTGATTTTTCCACTTTGGGCAGCTGCTTAATCCGTCTAAGCCTCAGGGTCTTCATCTAGGAGATCTCTAGACAAACTCTTAAGAACACTTCCAGCTCTAAAACTTGGTCCTCACCCTCTTTGCTCTTCCTTACACAGGGAATATAGTCAACAATATTGTAATACTTTGTATGGTGACAGATGGTAACTACGCTTATCTTGGTGGGCATTTGGTAATGTATGTAAATGTCAAATCACTATGTTGTACACTTGAAACCAATATAGTATTGTATAACCACTATACTTCCATTAAAAAATAAAACAAAACAGTTATCAAATTGAAAATCAGGCAATTTGATGTGTATGGGCTACTTCTCCCACTGCTGGGGAAAAAAAAAGAAAAGAAAAAATGTAAATTATATGTTTGGCTTGCATTGAACTTCTGTTGGATAGCCCTGGTCTAGATTTAAGTAAGTGATGGAGAAAATGTTAAGCAGATTACATTTAAAAGTGTTTCGTGTCTGTAGCCATTATATTAGAAAGATCTAAATATGGACAAAATAATCTTCCAGTATTCAAAAACTATCTGATTCAGCAAAGAAGTCACTCACATCATAGAGGAACTAGAGAAGTTCCAACAGCCATCTTCACTGTTCATTTTCAACTTAATTGTTAGAAGGAAAATATGCACCCACATTCGTGTTGGAGCTATCTAGGCTTATTTGTTGATTGCACCCATAGGCTCGCTATGGATAGAAAAGCTTAGCAAAAATCAACTGAAAGCATTTTGTAAGACTCAGTTGGCTTTAGAATTAACAATAAAGACTTATAGAATTTACAATAGAGAGTATTGTGTATTTTATTATTTGTAAACTGTGCGAACTGGGCAAATAAGCACCAGGCTTATTTCAAAACAAAGTATCAGCAAAACAATAAACTTGTAAAGTGTATACATATCTGTACATAGGCATATGTATGTATGTGTGTGTCTGTATATTTATATCTACATTTTTTTCAGAGAACTGGTTGTTAAGTGTTTAGCAACATACCACTGTCTCTGACCTTCCTGCTACCCCCAGCCCACCCCCAGGCCTGGCCCTTGTGGCACTGACAGACTGTCCCTTTCCATCCTTCACTTCTCAGATCTGCAGGCCTCAGAGATGTAGACTAGAGGCTCTGCCTCCCTCTTCTAGACACCAACTACCCCCCCTGCTCTGTCCCTCTTTCTTCTACATGATACCTTTCTTCAGTCTGTTATTCTCCCACCATCCTGGTCCTGGCTCCCATCCCAGCTTCCAGACACCAGCCCTGAACCGTCTGCCACAGTGCCAAGGAGATTCCATTCCCAGGCCTGGCTACTAGCCAGAGCCCTGCTGGACCACTCTTGTTCTGAGACCCTCATGGCTGGAAGTGGGCTTTAGCAGTGACTTGCTGTCACACCTGGCCCTCGGGGATGTCAGGTGGCCATTCACAGCCCCATCAGAAACAGGTCTGAAAGGAGGCAGAGGGGTGGCTGAGTCACAGAGAGGGGTGCATGAAGAGTGCTGTTGAGAGCACAGGGGACACGAATCTGTAGTTTCATGTACCCATCATCATCAAAAACAGCGAGTTTAGCATGTGGCAGTTCTGTCCTGAACACAGCATGTAAAACATCGCACCCCCCAGGCTCTGCCCACCAGGGACTCCCAGAGGAAATGGATTATTGGCTGAGACTACAGGAACACTTACGGGTAAAACTAGCAATCCTGTTTAAAGTTAACCTTTAAAAAGGTAAAGTAAACTAAGCAACATACACACGTCAGGAGCAAGGTCTGGTTTTAGGAGGAGATTCCAGGCTTCAATTCAGGGAAAAGTCCAAGGACAAAAGCTTTACTATGGTGGGGAAAGATTGAATAGGCAGCTGTGGGCTCTTAGTTCCCCAGAGGAGGCCAAGTTCAGAAATACGGGCTCAAGTACATCAGTCTGGGATGCAAGATGAAGAAAAGGAGGAGACGAGCCCTCTTCACACTGGGAAATCAAATCAGGATTGGAATGAACCCCTAAAAATTACCCATGGTTTCTTAAGTCACTATCATTGTCTCTAATAATAATAATAATAACAATAACAATACTAGCTAACACTTATTGTGGGCCTGACACTTGATGCCTCAAGTACAACAATGCTAGGAGATAGCTGTTATGATTATTATTACTCCCATTTTCGCAGAAGAGGAAACATATGCAGAGGATAATGACCTCACTACAAGGCGCAGTCCTGCCCAAGGGGGTCTGGGGCCAGAGCCTTTGCCTTTGACTTTCCTGGTGCCTCGGCAAGATCGTCCTTGTTATCTCTCTTTATGCTGTTTTTCTACAGGCTTCCCCTTCCTTGTCTTTTTGATGATTTTTCTCTGTGTTGTGTAGTTGACGGAGTGCATTTATTCTCATTGCTCATATGAGGACCCTGAAATACAAAGAGGTCCCACAGTAAGTGCTGAGACAAGGCCCACACTGGAAGCAGTCCTCCCTAGTCTGGAGCTAATGGAGCAAAATAGGTGGAATGCAGTCTTTCCTGAGGTTGACCATTTAATCTAAAGGACTGACCCTATTCTGAGAGTGTGTCTTTCCACCTGTTAAGTTCTTTTATGAAATGGAGAAAGCAGTAGATTGCTGCTTTTTTACATCCCATTTTGGCAAAAGGAAAGGCTGGCAGCCCTAGCATCTGATTTGGTTTTCTACCTTTGTTTATTTTATTTTATGCTCTTTTATTTTTGATTGAGGTGTATACAATACAGTGCATAAATCTTAGTGTACAAGATGAACTTCGACATGTGTATACACTCATGTCCTCTGATTTGAAATCCCAGTTGATTGTGGACACCCCACACATCCCACCCTGTGGGCCTGGATCACGGAGCTGGCCCAGAGCTTTCTCAAGGCACACCTCTTCATACTCGGGGCCTTGGTCCATGCTGCTGAGAACGCAGGAAGGACACTGAAAGGGTAGGGCCCAACCTACCTCCCACCAAGGCCGGAAGATGGTCCCCTTACCCGTGCCTGTGGAGGAAGGAGGCTCAGAGAGAGCCCTGGGCCGAGGCTGACCTCCCCGCTGAGGCTGTGCGGCGGGAACCCTGGTCTTTCTGGCTTCAGAGGGTGCGGTGTCCCCACAACCCCTTTTCAACTTGCCTCAGCCTGCTTGGGGCCACTTTCCCTGACACTCCACTTGCTTGCTTGGGGAAGAAAATCAAACAAGAGCCTCCCACCACCCATCCTGTCCTATCCACCCCTCAGGCAATCAAAAGCTGATTCATTCACCTTTTATTTGTTTTGAGGAGTTTCCACCACAACCTAGAGGCCCCTCACTACTGATCAGGCTGGATTCCAAGACTGTTAAAGAGCTACTCAAACCGAAAAAAAAAAAATCGGGACTAAGTGAGGGAGCTAGCTCCTAGGGTAGTAGATGCTTTCTGTTTCTTGCAGATGGAAAGAATCCTTGGATCATCTATGCTTCTGCATTTCTGTTTCAAGGCCTATCCTTCATTTGGGGTAGTTTTTTCTCCCTCTTCCACTAGTCCTGGCAGTGGATAGCAATTGCATATCAGTCTAGAATGGAGTGCAGGGGGGAGTGGGGAGGGGCAATAAAGCAGAGGGAGGAAGAAACTTAGACTTGAAAAACATCTCTGCTCAAGCTGGTGTGGTGATAAGCTCAAGTTGAATGAGGGATGGTTAGAGAACTGGGCCAGGGAGCCCAGGCTACAGGACCTGAGAACCTCTGAGAAGCCCCTGAGCAACCCCTGAGCAGGCTGACGGGTGAGCAAGCCGGATGAGGAGCAATGTTTACTGCTGGGCAAGGTAATGCTTATGTGACAGGGTATCAAGGTCCTGTATAACTGGAGGGGTGGTGGTCAGACACGAAGCAGAACTTTTCTAAGACAAGGTTGTGAAACACGAGGATGCCGGAGTCTCCTCAGAAGGTGCTCAGGAAAAACGGAAATGGTTCTGTCAGGAGTAGTTGCAAAGGTGGTGGCCGTCTTCAGCTGACTGGACTGGCTACCACTCTGATGTCTGGGCAAAGGGCAGTGCCCAGAACAGCCCATTGGCATGACCTGAGCCATCTCATTCACTCTTCTCCGAATTCCTCTTCCTGGTCTGGGATTTGATTGATGCTTCTGCTCCCAGAGCAGCAAACCCACTCATACCCTGGCTCCACGCCCCAGCCAGCTCACCAGCTCCTTGCCACCGCCCTCCTCACCCCCTCCTGGTGCTGCTCCAGGGCCAACACCACTCCACTGTCCCGGTCACCACTAGCAGGGCTTCAAGGGGAGCTTGATCTAGGGGCTGCCTTGTCACCCCCCAGTAACTGAGGGGATCAGCTTCTCTAACTGCCAGGGTATAAGGGGAGGCTTTGGCAGGGAAGCATGGTAGGGAGATGAGATGGCTTACATGGCAATTGGAGGGCATAAAGGGAACCCAGCCCAGTGCCCAGGACCCAGAGACATCAGACTCCAGATGATGAAGTCCAAAAGATAGTGGGCTGGGAGCCCGCAGGACGTCAGGGGAGGGTGGGAGTGCACAGCATCTGAGTGGGCAGAGGCAGATGGCTTCCATACCGGCAGGCAGGGCGATGATGTGGAAAGAGTGTGGGCTTTGCAGAGACAGACCTCACAGAATCCTGGCTCCATGTATAGCTCCATGTCCCTGGATTTAGCATGTCACTGATTTAGGAATAAAAACACCCACCTCAGGGAGGTGGCACAGGTGATGTGCCCAGCCCAAGGGGATTCTGGCCCATAGTAGGTACTCCATAGACATCAGTTTCCACCCCTCTCCTCAGACCCCACCTGGTTCTCTGGTGCTGGAGTGCAGGAAAGGGCCATGTGGATGAGGCTTCACAGATGGAGCAAAGCAGCTGAGCAGCGGTCCAAGTCAGGAGGCCTTGCCCCTCCTGGCGGGAGCCCCAGATGCAAAGTGGGGCCCCTTTTGTTCTCTTCATCTGCTAGAGATGTCCCAAGGGTGTCAGTATCCACCCCCTAAGGCCAGCTTGGTCCTCCCAATAGTCCCCTAACCGGGCCGCTGTGTGGCTTGGCCTGCTGCAAGGTCCTGTTCAGCAGGGTGTCCCAAGGGCTGGCTCCTGTCAGCAGTCACCATGATAGCCTGGAGTCAGACCCCACAGGGCTCATCAGCCCACCAGCTTGTGCTGAGTGCAAATGGTGTACCAGGCACAGGAGTACAAAGGTGAAGATCACTCAGCCCCCATCACTGGCACCAGGGCAAGTGAGAGAAAGGATGAGAAAGGCAGGTTGGGGAGCAGACAAGGGGTCTCAGAAAGCAAGGGGCACTTGCCAGGCATCAAGGGGCTTCATTACCTGCATCTGAGGAAAGTGAGCACACTCTGGCTCCCCTCTCCTCTTCTCCCATAGTCATGGCCAACCACGGCCCCTCACTCCTGGGATGCACCCCTAGACCTGCCCTTGCCCTCAGCTCCACTTCAGCAACCTTTTGTACAAGGCATCTAACCCAGACCACTGAAGCTGTCCAGCTGCTGCTAGTATGTTCTAAGACCAGCCCCCAGCCCAAGATGTCCCCAGATCCCCATCACACCCAGTCGCTGACCCCTGGCAGCTCCTCTCTGCAGCCTCAGAGATGGGGTGGGAGGTGTCAGGTGGACCCCACTTAGTCTCCTTCCCACTGTGGGGGCTCATTTATAGTGTCCTGGGCCCTGAAGTTGTCCCTTTGGTCAGGCTGTGGTATAGCTCTATACCCTGAATCATTCCCCCTCTGTGGCTCCCACTCTGAATTAAACTTCAAAAATACATCTCCTATACTTTATTCATGTGTACCAGTGTTTCCTCCTGCATCATTCCTGAGTGGCTCATCCTGCCCATAGGACCAGTAGCTTCCAGAGTGCAGGGGTTATAGCTTGCTTTCTCTTTCTCTGCATCCATGCCACAGAGCATCACTTGGCTGTGAGTGGGGGAGGCAGCACAGTGGGACAGATGTGGAGGCAGGACTTGAGGCCCATCACAATGCTTGTACATTGGAAGCTAGGATCAGCTTCCTGTCCTGCCCCTCACCCTCTGCTCATGCCCCTTACACTGTCCTCGGCACATGGCCATGCCTTTCACCTGACACAAAAGTCTAAGCTATTAGGTACCAGTTTTCTCAATGTTCCACCCGCCATGTCCCTTTCAGAGCTTGTCCTGCCATCTGCAGTCCCTTGATCCCATCTCCACTGCCTTATTCCAAGACCTGCTACGTTTATAGAGCTTTGTGTGCTCATGCTCCACTCGGCACACCCCTGGTAAACACGCAGTGTGTTCTCCCTACCCTCCTCCTCCGAGCTCGCTTTCCTTCATAGCTGAGTTGACTCTGTGCCCCTCTGCCCACTCACACGTCAACAGGCCTTCTGCCCAGTTCTCCCCTGAACCCACCTGGGCAAAAGTCCCCCACCCACCCCCATCACTAGATCCAAAGCCATCTTTGCCTCTTCCCTTTCTTGGCCTTGCTGCCATGTTTGCCAGTATTGAGCCTTTTCTTCTCCCTGAGCATTTTTTCTTTCTGGATTCCTGAGAACCTCCTGGTTCCCCACCCACCTCTCCAATCACTCCTTCTCAGGCTCCTCTGCTGGATCCTCTCCCTCCCTCTGCCGTTGCCCCAGGGCTCCATCCTAGGACTTCTAATTACCTCTCTGTGTATACTCTCTGCCCCCAAATTCTGATGCCTCCCACGTTTGAATCCCAGCCCAGACTTTTTTTATTCAGTCATGTACTGGATATCTCCAGACTGTATACAGGCGCCTCCAACTCAGCTTATCCAAAACTGAGCTCCACGGCTTCCTTCAGAACCTGACCCTCTTACTCCCTGTCCCCATGAGTGGTATGACTGCCCAGTCAACTAAGCTAGAAACTTCAATATCTGTCTTGATTTTTATCCCCACACCAGCCACAGACACCATGGCAGCCAGCCTCTGCTCTCAGCCCCCTCCCTCCACTCAAAGGCCAAAGGAAGATTTTTTAAAACATGAATCTACTTAGGTTCAAAACTGTTCTCTATGATTTTACAGCATCTTACTACACAGATGGACAGTGACTGTGAAGGGGTATGTGGGGGGGACTTGGTGAAGGGGGGAGCCTAGTAAACATAATGTTCTTCATGTAATTGTAGATTAATGATACCAAAATAAAAATAAATAAAATAAAAGCTGTTCTCTACCTCCCCATTTCACAGAATCAAGTTCAAACTTACCGCTGGGTAGCATTCCGTCTGTGAACTAGCCCCATCTCTCTTCCCAGACATATTTCTCACCAAAGGTCATGCAAGCCCCTTTCTCCAGTCATCGCTGACTGCTGTTTCAAGCTTCCTTGCCTTCGTTCCTGCTGTTTCCTCTGCCAGGAATGCCCTGTCTCTTCTCCCTGGGAAGAGTCCCAGCCCCTTGAGAAAATGCCCAACTACCAACATGGGGTTGTTCCACCCTGCAGAAACTTTGTTTCCAGTGATGAAGCTGAAAGGAACCCAAATCTGAAAATGCTGCTCTGGGTGCGAACACCCTACATTTCCTCTATTATGGTCTTGGCTCCCACAGTGAAATCTCCTGCTAGGACTTGGCTGCCAAGTTAAGGCACAAACAGTTCAGTTACTAAAGTATTTAATGCTCTCAGGCTGGAAGGGGCCTTGCAGCTCATTGAGTCTTTGCTATTCAAAGGGAGGTTCAAAGACCAGCAGCATGAGGACCACCTGGGAGCTTGTTAAAATACAGACTCTTAGGCCCCAGCTGGACCTGCTGAAGCATAAGGTGCTTTTTAACACAGGTGCCCAGAAGGCTGATGTGCAAATTACAGTTTGAGAGGCACTGGTCTGGCCAAACCATTCATGCAATTCTGAGTCCCCCACAATACCCATCAGGAGCTGCTGAGACTGCTCTTGCACACCCTGCCTCTTAAAGTGGTCCATTCCACCCGGGGTATGGGTCCCGGCAGTCCCTCAGCACAAGGTCTCCCACTTCACCCTTGTGTCCTCAGCTCTCCCACTTACCACCCCTTCCTTTCAGCCGACCACAGCTCCAGGGACTCAATACCCAGGGCAAGCACCCCAGGAATGTACTCCAACCCCAAGTCCCAACAGGCAGGTACTCAGAAGGTCAAGATCCTGTTTCTGTGAATCAGGCCTCCATCTCCAGCTTCCTACTGAAGGCCCCTCCAAACCCTGAGGGAGCTGAAGGACCACAGGCCTCAGCCCTACTACAGTGTGAATCTGAACCTTTTTTCCTCTGCCTCAGATGTCTCCAGAGGCCCTGTTCCTTCCCTCTGCTCCTCCCGGGCTTCAGGGAGCCAAAGGCTTGGGAGAAGGAGCGGCCTGGCTGGGCCTGGTGCACCATCTGCTTCCCCAGACAGCCTCTGCCCTGCACCTGCCCTCGCACCACCTACTCCTCCAGCCTCCTGACTGGCCTCAGGCGCCACCTGTACTCCCTCCTCTGCCCCACTGAAAGCCATTGAACACTGAACACTGGACCCTTTTGGTGTGCCCCACTCCCTCTGCTCCTGAGGCTACCCTCACCCCTAATGCTCCTGCCCACCTCAGGGACGGGACCCTGTTACCCATTTTGGAGGCCAGGGCCGTCCTCCTATGGGTGTGTTGGAAAGAGCACAAGGCTTTAGGGCCTGAGCCTGGCTTTGCCCCCTGACTACCCTGTGGCCTCAGATGAGGCCCCCGCCTCTCCCTGGGTCTCAGTTCCTTCACTGGTGAAAAAACAGAGCAGTTGCTGCCACGCGTGCAGAGGGCCCCCACGTCAGGACATCGGGGCCTTGCCTGTTGCCCAGGGAAGCTAACTTGTTGCTGAGTCCTGCCTGATCTGCTTGTTCTCTCCCCGTTCCTGCTGAATGGGGTTAGACTTCCAGGTCGAGGGCAGCCAGGAGGCTCTGGCTGATGATGGGGGTGGGGGAGTGGGCTCCTGGGTGGTGGGGGCCCAAGCTCAGCCCTGTGGCCTTGCCCCGAGCCCCAGCCACTGCTCTGAGGCTCCGTCTGTCAACCCAGCCCAGTCATCCCGCCCTCCAACCCCTCTGCCTTCTGTCTGGAAACCCCTCAGGCCCCCAAGGACTTCCTGGTGGAGGTTTGCCTGCCTTCACTGGCTGCGGGGGAATCTGTCTGTCCTTCTTATGCCCTTCCTCACCACGGGGCAGGACTGGCCACCACCACAGTGGTTCCAGGGTGGACAGGTGTCTGAGGAGGTGCCCAGTCACTGAAATTCACAGCCTGTCCTGACCCCCAACTCACTCCACCCCAGTCCAGCCTCAGGCACTGAGAATGTGTCCCCTATCTTAGCATTGTGGCAGACAGGCCCAAAGTGTGGGGTCCCCATCATCTCCACTCATCCTGGTGACACCCTAGGTGGCCAGGCTTCTGAGAAAAGGGTTGAATAAACATAGATATGTGTCTGCCAAGCCCCCACCTTCTCTTTAGGAAAGATCCAGTCCTTAGAAAGAGGCCAGGGTCCCTGTCAGGAGCAGGACCACTTCTGTCAGTGATACTTGTGTTGAAAGCCACAAACCAGGCAGCACATACCCCCTTCCTCCACTTGTCCGTCCTTCTCTCCCAGACTCCTTCCTCCCTCCTCCCAGACTCCGCCCCATGCTCGTCTCCCTGCTGTCCTGGTGGTGCTCATGGCCCCCCTGCCATGTGTGCCCTGAGAGCTTCTTTATCTGCTCTACAGACAAATTAACTAGAAATATGGGCCCCACAGGTGATACATAGAGGTGCATCGTGTGTGTCTGTGGGTGTGAGGTGCCTGCTCACGCGGGCATCTGGACTGAGTATGTGTCCACGCTTTGACTACTCAGAGACCAAGCCATCAGATTGTGCTGTTTATTGAGGATGCAGTGGCAGGGGCTTTAAGAAGAAAGGAGCCATGAACGAGCCTCCTCTTCTCTGCTCTGGATGCAGGAGAGCAAAGCAAGAGATCCTGAGTTGTACTTGGTCCCACCCAGAATGAGCCGTGAGCCTGAGCCAGGCTGGGGCGGGGACTGGCTTCTCCTGGCTGTTTGTCCTTCAGTCCTCCTTTTCTTGACCACAGAGCCAGCTCCCAGCATAGGTAGGAGCTAGACAAAGGCCCCAGTGTGGAGCGGGCCTCTGTCTGAAACCCAGGGAGCCAGACAGAGTAGTTAGTGCTGAGCCAAAGGCTATACTGCGAAGGAAGGCCAGGAGCCAGGAGCTGCCCTGGCGGCGCGGCTGGGGGACTGCAGCCAAGGAAGCAAACGACAGGTGTGTGCTGGGAGGAATTTCACCACATGTAGGAGTCCACACCTGTCCAGGCTCAGGAAGACAGGCTAGGAGAGGTGGGGTGGCCAAGGCCAGTCCAAGAGCAGGGACAGCAGGGACAGCAGGGTGGAGAGGGGCTGACAGTGGGCTGGGGAGGGTGCGTGTGAGAGCCAGATGGGGCACATAGGGTGGTGGGAGGGCATGAGCAGCCCTCTCTACCTACTGGCTTTCTTGGAGGGGACATGCAGGCTGGAGCCCTTCCCCAGCGTATCCTTGTAGTCGCTGGCACTGCTTCTGCTCCGGGCCTCCCCACCACGGACACTGCAAACCCCAGAGATGCAGCTGCCGCTGTTGGCTACGTAGCCGCCGCTGACCGAGCTGGGCCGGAAGCCATAGCTGCCGCCGCTGGTGGTGCTAATAATGGCTGCAGAGGGACAGGGGGGTCAGCGCACTCTAGCCCAGCAGAGGGCAGGGCCCCAGGAGGCTGCCTTTCCCCAGGATGGATGGGGCTCTGCTTGGAGCAACTGGTTGGGTGGGGTTTCCAGTCACAGTTGCACCCCCACTGGGGGAGAACATTCCAGAAACAGCTTCCCTCGTGTCCTGCCCTTGGCTTGCCCAGTTTACACCCAATCTGGATGATTCCTAACTCTCAGAGGCCCATCTCTGTGATCCAGGTACCAGTGCCCCTAGCTGTCATTCTGGACGCCCACACCCTGTCTTTCTGTGAGCCTTTTTGCTGAACTTCCCAGCCTCCAGACTCCAACTGGCCAGCTGCCCCACAGATGGCATCTTTTGAATGCTCCAGTTTAACTCTCTCAGTGCTGTGGAGAAATCCAGAGGTCCAGCCTTGTCAGCTTGGCCTCCGAGGTCCCCCATTCATGAATTCCCTTAGCCCCCTCTAATTGCCCAGCCCAGGCCTGACCACAGCTGGCACACCTGGCTCCCCAAGCCTCACGCACAGCCATACTCTTTCCTCAAAACATGTCCTTCATTTCCCCATTGCCTCAGCACTAGCCTTCCTAGCTGCCATCCCCTGGGAAAGGGGGAATGTGATAGAGGGAGGAGCTCTGGGCTGGGAGTCAGGCAGCGTGATTGCTGGCCATGCCTCTGCTATCTCGCTGTGTGATCTCAGGCAAGGTTTTTCCCTCTCTGATCCTTAGATTGCACATCTTCACACAGAGTGTGTGACTGAGGCCCTTTCTGGTCCACAGATTCTACAATTTTAGGAACAAGCATACAAATACTTACAGATGCTGACAGGGGAGGGAAATTCTCCTGACATCCTATTAGGAAGAGAAATAAAATAAGAACAAGCAGTCATCCAACCCACAATCTACTAACCTCAAAGCTAGTGCCCTCACAGCCCCATTGTGGGTTTCCAAACCCAATGGCACCTGTGGAAATTCCAGGGCTTCTTTGGCACAAGTAGAGCCTGAGAAGCTATGGGGGTCACCCCTGAATCTTTGGGGTAACAGGCTACAACCCAAGTCAAACAGTAGTTCCACGGAGGGACGGCATACATGCCTCCCAAGGGTCAGGCCTGGGCACTGAGCCTCTCCATCTCTCCAGAAAAATGGGGAAACTGGAATGGCAGCCCTGGAATATCTCTGACAAGCTCTTCTTGTACCTGGACAGGTAAGGAAGGTAGTACAAGAAGGCCTAACGTAGTAGTGAGGTTTTATTTGGGGTAGGGGGTAGTGGGGAGTATGCCCAGGTACACCCCTTGAAGTGGTGAGGATTGAATGAGTTAATCTGCCAGCTCAGGGCCAGTTCCTGGTCTGAAGTAAGCACTCACACCTGGGTAGGTATTAATTGCTATTATTATTCCATCATTATCAGACCTTCACTCCCTAAGAACTCTTTTCTGAATTAGGGCATGTTAGGCTTTTGCCTTTGGTCCTTCCCCAGCCCTTGGGGTCTTCCAGCCACAGTGTCCCCCTCACCGGCACTCCTCGCCCTCCAGCAGCTTGCGGTAGGTGGCGATCTCCATGTCCAGGGCCAGCTTCAGGCTCATGAGCTCCTGGTACTCGCGCAGCATCCGGGCCAGCTCCTCCTTGGCCTGGTGCAGGGCAGCCTCCAGCTCATCCAGCTTGGCCCGGGCATCCTTCAGGGCATTGTCTCCCCGCTGCTCAGCATCAGCAATGGCCATCTCCAGGTTGGAAGCCTAAATAGGGAATTGGAAAAGTTGGAAAACTGGAAGGGGTCATTGGAGTCATCACGACTAAGTCCTTCTTGTTCTTTCAGATTCTGGGACAGAGAAACCCACCTCCACCCTCCCCAGCCCCTGCTCCTCTTCTGGGTTGGAGCCCTTCTCAGGCTGTCAGGTCCTTCCTGAGTTCTATCTCTGCTCCCTTGTGTTTCGACATTGGTGATGATGAGAAACACTACATCCCGCCCTCCTGAACTGATGGCCAGTTCAGCACTTCAGTTCATTGCAAAGACATTAACTTGGCCCCCCTGTGCTGAGGATATGAAATGAGCAAGAGTAAGATCAGCTCTTGAGGTGTTTAAAGATTGGAAGGCAAGATCATTGGAATATGGTGTTGCAGGTACAATGACAGTGGCTGCCTAGATGCATGGGACCATAGGTGAGGGCGCCGGGACCCAGGACCAAGTGCTTACTGTATGCCTGGCACTACATGCAGCTCTTCACCTGCCTTTTATGTACCTTAACACACTTAGTCCTTCCACTACCCTCTGGGTGAGGACAAGTAACTTGCCCAATGTCACGGGGCTACTAAGGGTTAAAGCCCATAGGAGAGTAGAAAGAGCACTGACTGGGAGTCAGGAGACCTTGGTTCAGATCACAGCAATGCTGTGATAAAATGATAGGATCGTCATTACAGATGTGCATCTGGTCTCCCCACCTACTAAAGCTGAAACTGCAGCCTATATTTCTGGGAGCAGCTCTGAGAAAGGTCTTAATAAATATCTGTAGAAGGTACTTTAATGGTGCTTTCAGAGGCCACTTCTCCTCAATCATTTAGTCAACAAAGTTTACTGAGCTGTTGGTATGTGCCAGGCACTGTGCTAGATGCTGGGCAAACAATGGGGACAAAGCAGCCACTCCCTGCCTCCCTCCAGCCCAGTGGAAGAAGAGACACGCAGGTGTGGGGCAATTAGAGATGTAACAAATGCAGAGGATGCACAGGGAGAGCACCCTGACTGTGGTGGAGGGAATGAGGAATGTGGTCCTCGCCCAGCCCGGGGCATGAGAGAAGGCATCCAGGGGGTTGCTTTTCAAAGCAAGGTGCTTGGGGTAAGTAGGAGATGAGTGCCCCAGGGATGTCTGCTCCAAGTGTTTGTGGCAGTGACTTCCTTGGCCTCTTTCCTCTTGTGGGCAGAGATTTAGGAGGCTGATGTCCTCAGCCAACTCACCCCCGCTCCAAAGGCATTTGTCTGCCCCAGACCACAGGCAGTTGGTCCCCTCACCTGCTTCTTCACATTCTCAATCTCCGAGCGGATCCTCTGGATGAGCCTGGTGAGCTCCGAGATCTCATTCTTGGTGTTTTTGAGGTCATCCCCATGCCGGCCAGCAGCCAGCTGCAGCTCCTGGAACTAGGGACCCCAAAATACACAGCCATCGGTGAGCATGGTGACAAGTCGTGGGAGCACATGTCTTGGGGTTGGTGATGTCGTGGGACAAGGCGTTGCACATTTAAGTGGACATGGCCTCTGGTCTGGGAACGATCAGACACAGCCCTCATGCTCGCTGGCGTCACCCTCCCCAGCCCTGCCTCAGCCCAGCTCACCTTGGTCTGGTACAGCGCCTCAGCCTCGGCCTTGCTCTTCAGGGCAATCTCCTCGTACTGGGTGCGGACCTCATCAATGATGCTGTCCAGGTTCAGGTCCCGGTTGTTGTCCATGGACAGGATGACAGACATGTCACTGATGTGGGACTGGATCTGAGCAATCTCCTGCAGGGAAGCAGGGATGGGCTCAGGAGTTGACCAGCAGGGGCCAACGACCTTCTCCAAGCAAGGCGAGCAAGGCAGGGCAGAGGCTCTGGACCAAGGCTGGTGCTCTTGGGCAAAGCGAGCTCCCTCTGGGCCCCATACAGATTCCATGAAGCCAGGGCATGGTCCATTTCCTTCCCTCCCAGAGGGTAGAGGTTGAGGAGTCTCTCAGAGCTGAGATGGGAGATGAATGGCTAAGCAGGGGGGCCTCCCTGACAGTGGCAGGCTCTCCCAGCCCCTGGAATAGAATCATACCCACTGGCTGTCCTCAGAGGGTGGAGAGGAGAGACAGACTTACAGCTTCAAAGAGACACTTGAAGAACTTGATGTCCTGGTCCATGGAGTCCACTTTGGCCTGCAGCTCCACCTTATTGGCATAAGCTGCGTCCACGTCCTGAAAGATGCCCCAGCCATCCCTGGGTCACTGCCGGTGCAGCCAAGGAGGCAATGCCCACCCGAGCTGGGTGCTCTTCATGGGGAAATGGCCAGCCTCTTCTCTTTGGGAGGGTCATAGAAAGGAGGGGAGGGGCAAAAGGCCCAGCCCTGCCCCATCCTCAGCAGCGATGGGGTGCTCCACTAAGGAAAGGGCCCTAGCCAGGTGGCTGTCAGTCACCCCATGACCTGTGAGCCAGGCCCTGCAGCCTCAGGGAGTCCCTGTGTGTGATCCTCTGCACCCATCACTGTGGACAGACCCATCCACACTAAACCCTCAAGAGGTCCCTCAGCCTCCCTTCCTTTCTATCCCCTTTTCTGGATGGTGGCTCATCCTTCCCATCATGGTTTTCCCCAGCCTTTACCTCACTATTTCTGAACCAGTTTGCTTTCTCTAGGAGCAGAGTACACTGGCAGGCTCAGCTCCACCTGCTCCCAGTCCAGCCCCAGATCAGGGCCCACCTTCCCCTCACCTTCTTGAGCAGCACAAACTCGTTCTCTGCTGCTGTCCGCCTGTTGATTTCTTCCTCGTACCTGCGGGAATGCCAGGGCTTGGTCTGTGAATATGTCTAACTGAGAACCTTCATTTGCCCAGAGAAGACCCTGAGTGAGGGCAGTGTGCTCATCAGAGGGCACAGATGTTGAGGGGCTGCTGAGTACTGGGCTGGTGGGGCTAGCTGGCCAAGCCAAGAAGGCTTCCTGGAGGACAGGACGTGGTAAGCAAGTTTGAAAGATTATTGAAGATCCAGTTTTGAAAATGAGGAAGGAACATGTGGAGTAAACACACTGTGGGAAATCTCAGAGCAAGCAAGAAACAATCTCCTCCCTCAAAATTTGAATGAAGCCTAACAGATTGATGGGCACATTTCCATAGTTACTTCTCATTGTAGTTCTGGAGATAGATTAATTTAAGCCCTCTTTACTGATGAGGACACAGCTCTGGGAGAACAGGAGTGGTTTACTCAAGGATTCCCTCACCCCAGAGCCATAGATAATCCTCGAGTCATTGTCCAGCTAACTGGACATTTGTCCCAATTGCCAGACCAGAGGCTAGAAGAGCATGGAGCAAGTTCCAGGTTTTGTTGGGGTGATTCTGCTCAAAGCTTTAAGTTGGGATGGCTGCCAGGCCCCAAGCAGCCCACTCCTGCAGGACGAGCTCAGAGGGGCAGTTGTCTAGCTGCAGAGGGACCCCCTCCTCACTCACCGCTTCTTGTAGTCCTCCACCACGTCCCGCACGCTCCTCAGCTCCGAGTCCAGCCTCACCCTGTCCCCGGACAGCGTTTCCAGCTGCTTCCGCAGGTTGCTGATGTAGCCCTCAAGGATGGGCTCCAGGTTGTTCTTGCAGTTGTTCAGGTCCAGCTGCTGCAGCAGCTCCCACTTGGTCTCCAGCACCTGATTCTGCTGCTCCAGGAACCGCACCTGGAGCCCAAAGCCCAGAAACTCTTGAGAACCCATGGAAATAGCCACGCCTGTCCCTTACCAGGCACTGTGCAAAGTGCTGCACCTACATTTACTCCTTTATCTGTTGTAATAGCTGCCTGAGTTGGGAGAATCACTAACCCTAGCACGTGGAAAGAAGACTGAGGCATAGAGAGGTTTAGCCTCTTTTCAAGGTTCAACAGTTTAATAAGGGGTAGAGCCCAGAACTGAACCCAGACACGTGTCCCTGTAACCCATGCATCTTGTCACTCAGAACCCGCCATGGCCAGACCAACTCAGGCAGGGTGTGCCTGAAAATACCGGGACAGAGTCCAGCTGGGTCCATCTTTTGAAAGGCTGACCATTCCAAAGAAGGGATGGTTATCCAATCAGCATTTTATAACATATCAGACTCAGCAAGGTTCAGTGGGCCAAGAGCTGCTGGGTATTCCAAATTCCTGCTCAGGCCCCAGCCGCAGCTTCCCTCCCCCAGCCAGATGCTATACCGTGGACACGGCATTGAACTCCATGCTTTTGCTAACTTGCAAAATGGGAGCAATAATTTCCTATCTCTCAGAAGTCAGGGGCCTGTCTGGACTGGATGATCCCTAGAGGCCTCTTCCGGACCCTTGATTCCTCTCTTTCTCAACAACTCTCTGGAGATAAAAATGATAGTAACAATAATCACCATCTGAGGAGTACTTAGTATGTGTCAGGCACTGTGCCAAGATCTTCATGTGCATTTACTTTTATAAACCTGACAATATCTCCATTGAAAAGATGAGGAAACAGACAGGATAAATAAGTCTCCACATATCCACATAGCTGTCTCTGTGGCTGACTTAGCCACATTAAGTCACACAGCTGTTAAATGATGGGCCAGGGTTGAAGCCAGGTCAGACTTCAGAGCACTGTAGACTTCTTCCCCACTGCACTATTCTGCCTCTCAAGAGAGTCCTTAGCTGACCAAAACAAATATCCACCACTGAGCCACCTGTGCATGACCACGCACTGAATCTCCTGATTTCATCAGTCAGATGACGGGTGGACGAGATCAGCTTGCAATGGAAGGGAGGAAGACAGCCTCCCTGGTTACTCTGGGGCAGATTCCCTCTCGCTGGCTTTTTCTGTACACAGCTTGCTAAGCATAGTCTTAGCAATGACACCACACTGACCCTTGAGAGAAAGAAGCAGGGGTCTTCCCTTTAGAGCTCCTGCCAGTAGCCCTGATAAGCCTGTACTAGTGGAAACTAACCTACCTCTGTGTTCTTTCAGGAAAGACTACACAGGGACTCTTATATAAGTCACACTGATGATAGAAATACCTGCCTTGTCCACGGTAAGTGCCTCCTCATGCCTAACTTCAGTCCCTCCTGCTGTAACAAAAGCTCAGGTTCCAAGAAAAGACCAGAAAAGCTGTTCACAGGTTCCCCAAGTCCTAGCAGACCCACCTTGTCAATGAAGATGGCGAACTTGTTGTTCAGAGCCTTGATCTGCTCCCGTTCCTGGGCTCGCACTTTCTGGATCTCAGGGTCCAGCTCCACATTGAGGGGAGCCAGGAGGCTCTCGTTGACGGTGACCTGGTGGATGCCCCCTGGCGGGCACAAAGTCGGGCACACAGGACCCAGGGCCACACTGCCGAACATGCTTCCAGCAAAGCCACTGGCCCGGCTCCTGCCAAATCCATAGCCCCCTGCCCGTCCACTGCCACAGGCCACATTGAGGGAGATGCTCCGGGTGCCCCCCAGGTTATAGAGGCTCCGACTTCCAAAGCCCCCGCTGTGCCCTTTGCCCACTGCCCGGTAGGAGGATGAGCTGCCCCCTGAGAGGACTGCCGAGCAGCCACTGAAGCCCCCCTTGGCAGCAGTCCCCGACTTGCAGGTGAATTGACGGCTCATGCTGCTGGTAGAGATGGAGCTCAGATTCAGCAGGGACGAAGGCAAAATCCTACTCGGGTTCTGCAGGTTGCAGTGAGGACTGGTAGGTGCCCTTCCTTATATGTGCTTGGCACTGGGGCTCTTGGATGGGCTGTCAAGAGCTTAATTTGTGGGTTTGGCTTGCCTGGAAGCAAGAAGTCATTTTCTCTATGCTGAGCTAGAGATCAAGCCCTCCCCACCTCTAAAACAACATGAAACCTTCAAATTGCTGGGCTTGCAAGCCTTGCTCATGTAATTTGGGTCTTATCTAATTAACCTGCTGTTACAGGGTAATTTGCCCCAGGCCCCAGCCTCTCCAGGGGTATGTCACTGACACTTTACCGTCCCTATCTTGATTAATCTTCTCTGAGTTGTGGGCTTCCTCTTGGGGTCTCAAAGGGCTTGGAGGCGATGGATTTCCCTAGACAGGCCAGGCAACTGGGTAGAGTATCTGAGAGCTCCGACCATAGCTATGTCCTCCTCTTTCTCAAAAAGGGACCATTCATACAGGCATATCCTCTTCCCTAGGCCTGCTGGAGACACACTCCACTGATGGTCTCTTCTCCTAACCCACAAAAGACCACAAAGGACAGCAATCTCTCTGCTGGGGTTTTAGGGGAGGAATGCCCCTCTCTCTGGCATGGGACACGAGCAGCCCAGGCCAGAGCAACCATAGATGCAGGCGGCTGCATCCTTCTGCAACTTCTCTGGAAATGGACTCTCCACACTCTGCCTCTCTCAGACTCCCATAATAAGGCAGGCTAGAGGGTGTGCAAGGGATGACAGGCATCCAGGTCTCCAAGCACTGGATTAAATGAAGAAGAGGAGAAGGGAATGGAGTGAAAGGCTGACCATTCTAAAGAAGGGATGGTCATCCAATCATTATTTTATAACATAACAGACTTATATCAGAGGCAAGTAGCTGAGAAATTCAGGAAGTCAACTGGGAGGAGGAATGGAGACAACAGGAAGAGGCTTGCCCAGGGCCTGGAGTTTGCAAGGACAGACTCCTGGGTGGTCCATTTCATCATTTCTGCCTTTCTTCCAGTGTATGTCTGCTAGTAAGACTAGGAGCAACTTGCGGGCAGGAATCATCTGTTTAGAATTCAAATAAAGAAGCTGCTGCCAAGATGAGACTAAACTCCTATTGCATCTCTCCAGACCATGCAAACCAAGAATGCAGGCCAGTTGGGGCCCTCCCAGGAGTGTGGGCCTCCCCGAGGGGGGTGGCCCACTGAGCTCGGTACCATTCTGTCCTGTGATCCCGGCCCAAGCTCTGCCTGCTGTCCTCTCCATCCTGGGTCCCTGGCTCCTACAATGGGCCCCAGTCCTGTCCCATGATTGTCATTGTTGCTGTGGCTCCTATTCTGCCCATGGCTGGCTCTGTCCCTGAAGATTGCTCATGTCCAAAGGACACAGAACCAGGGGCTCCACAGTGGACTGTGACTCTCGCTGGTATGGCCGTAGGAGGGAGAAGAATCTGGAGCCAGGCCAGTGTGGGGTCTCTAACTTTATCAGAGGGTTGATCTGGAATTCTCTCCCTCTCCCCACTCTGCACTCCTCTCCACCCCTTCCCCTGCCATTTTATCTTCATGGGTCACCGACAATTCCTCTTTCCCTCCCTCCTTCACACCCTCTCCCTCCATACCTCCTCCCCCATCCTCTCCATCTTTCATCCATCCTTCTTCTTTACCTTTCGCCGCCTCTTGCTCTGCCGCTGCCCCAGCCTGCCCTCTTCCCAGAGGTCTTTCTGGCCAGTACAGCCCATGAACTACATGAGCGCCCCTCAACTCCCTCAGCCCTTAGCATGTTTTTGGCAGGAACTTCAAGTACAGAGACCCTGTGGGCAGCTCCCACTAGGTTCTTCTGAAGGCTGTGGCACATGGCATCTCAGTTCTGCTTTGTAAGGAGAGCAGAAGGTTCTCCAGATCACAGACCACCTGGTATATTCCTCCCTCGCTCCCTCTCTCCTTCTGGTAAACCTCTATTGAGTGCTTACTGGTGTCAGACATTGTGCCCTGTGCTGGGGACCCGGGAGCTTGGTGTGTAACACTAAAGGCCTTTCACAGCTCTTGGAGCGCAGGCCTTGCACGTGGCCCCCTCGATGGCCATGCAGGCTGTATGTCTCTCTGACATGCATGGCAGCTCCCTAGCCCAGCCTTTGACATTCCTGCGGCCTCTGCTCTGCCCCTGCCCCACAACCTCCACCCTTGCTGTTCCTTGCTCCGGCCAAGGACATCTGACCTGCAGACCTCATTTTCAAATACCTCCAAAATTCTGCCCAACTACTCCTACCCAGCCTGGCAACAACTTCTCTCTCCACCTCTTCTGCTCTTTTGAAATCCTGCTTAAAACCCTGGATTTAGCTCCACCTCCTCTCCCGTGCCCCGGACTCCTCTGTCCATTGACAGCTGTGTGTGAGCTGTGTGTTTGGCAGGGCCTGGAGCCCAGGGCAGGGTTCCGTGCCCCCAGTCCACTCTTCCCTCTCTACCTTCCCTCAGGGCCCAGGGCCAGCCTCTGGACACCCCTTCCCGGCTGCCAGAGAACTGGCGGTTGTTGAAGCAGCAGCCAAACAGCAAGGAAGGGGCATCTCCAGGGAGCTTGGGGGCCTGCTCCCCCTAGGATGCAGCAGAAGGAGCCAGGCTCCAGGGCTGGCTCCGGGTCTCTGAACTCCACTCCCCAGTGGTGCTTAGCCTCTGCAAGCCTCAGCTTCCCCAACTGCAGAGGGAATAATAAACTCCTCATGGAGTAGTTGTGGCAATTACACGTTAACCCATGTGAAGTGCTCGGTAAGTGCTCAGTATTTATTCAATGTTCAATAAATGTTCTCAATTCCCAAACATAGAGAAGAAAATAATTTAGGAATTGGCCTGTCCTCATCTCCTCCGTCCCCTTCAGCATCTCTGGAAGAGGCTGTCTGAGCACACTCCCTTAGAGTGTCACCCACTATGGGAGGATGAGGAGGGGCTGACGTGCCCAGAGGTCCCAGGCTCAAGGAATCTCTCCACTCAGACCATCTCTGATAATGGAAAATTTGCAACATGAGCCACTGCCTAATAATTGCCTGCGAGTACAAACCTCAGTAGGAATCACTTTTCAAGCATCAAGTCTTTTGGTATTGATCCACTCATCAAATGTTTATTGAGTATCAAGTGCTGGGTTGGCGGGGGGGGGGGGGGGGGGGGCAATAACAAAGAGTCCTGCCCTCAAAGAACTTAGTTTCTGGATCCCTCCAAATACAGGTGTCCCTGGGAAAATGTTCTCAGCTATTAACAAGTCATTAACACCTGAGCGTGAATTAATTAATCAGATACTGGCCATTAGGCATGAAACACCCAATGTTGTTGATGAGGATGATGATAGAAGAGGAAGGAGGAGAGTCCTGGGCCACCCACAGGAAGGCTGGGCCCAGGTGGGGCTCCTGGGTGCTTGTGTTTTTGCTGGAGGGAGGAAAGGTGGTACAGAAGAAAACCTGGACAGGGCCACAGTTCACCAAGGTTACATAAGCTCTGTGCCAGCCTCAGCTGAGATGGGGGAGACTGGGGGGCAGGAGGAGACAGAACCCCCTGCTTTGGGAGGCCTTTTAGGCTAGTGGTCTGTTGGGAGAGACAGGCTGTGATTTCGCACATCCCAGGTCCCCACATCATCTCCCTCTCACGACCTGCCAGGCATAGGGATTGCCCAGTTTTCCAGGTGGAAATTAAATTCTGCAGGATGCTTTGCTAAGCATGGATGTCTCTGAGCCACAGCTTTGCTTACCCGTGAAATGATGGGGAGAAGTGTGTCAGGTAAAAGAATCAGACCCCCAAAGTACTAGGAACATATAGCTCGGACATTCAAGGAAAACTTAAATTGCTAGTCAAATAAATTACATTTGTATGGCTCTTAGTTTTATAGCCAAACATGTTGTGTTTGGTTTGCACAAATAATTTGTAGCTTTCTTTGTATTTTCGTTTTTACATCTGTAATGATGATCAGTTTAACACCTTTATTGTGATCCCAATGGCCCCCAACTGTCAGTCTTGTGGGGTCTGATTAGCTTCCAGAGAGAGAAGGACAAGAAAAATCTAGTACAATCCAAGAGGGTCATTGCTGGGTGAGAGGAAAAAGGAATACAAAGAGGAGAGGCAAGACCTGGAATACTTAATCCACAGGGCTGCCTGGAAGAGGAAGTTTGGATTCCAGTCTTTTTAGGTATAAAAGCCTGGGTGGACTGGCAGTGGAGAATGGGGAAAGTGGTCCAGGCTGACAGGAGGAAGGGCAGTGGTGAGGAAAGGATCCTTTAGGCTGGAGCAGTCATGAGCGACAGGTGACCACGGGTGGAGGGACGCTAGATCCCAAGCTTCTCATGTGATAGGGCAAGTGACAGGGAGCCACTGAGGGCTCTCGATCCAGGCAGAGCCTGCACCATGTCAGAGGCAGCAGAATCTAGCTGCTATGTGGGTGGGAATGGCTGGGGTAGGGAGAGGCTGGAGGCCTTGAGAAAGGGGTAGGTCATTCCCTGAGCAAATTGTCTCCAAAATTAGAGAGAATGAGCTGGACTATTTGGATGACATCAGCTCAGGTCCTGCCATCCCTCCTCCACAGATGGACCCAAGAAATAAGCATGTTGTCTGTGAATCCCCCCCAAGTCCCCCACATCCTCCTATAGTTGTGGGCAGGGCACTCAGCCCCAGGTAAGCTGGTTGGAGCACAGTCCCTGGGGAACTTGGGCACAATCAGAGCTACTCATCTTGGGGGGGGCAGCTATTCAACAGGTTTGCACCTGGCAAGGCCAAAGGTAAGCTCACCCCAGAGGAACTGGGTTATAAAAGACAGAGGAGGGCTATCCTGCCAGGCACTCAGATCCACCTCCATCCTGCCAAGTGGGTGCTAGAGAGACCCACTGTGCCTTCCAGGGCAGCTGCATCCCCTCTCTTTCTCCTTGCTCAGCCCCGTGGCTGGGAGCATCTCCTTTGAGCTTTGCTGGCCATCTCCTTCCTCCAGCCCCACCCCAAGGCTCTGGCAAAGTGTGTGGACCTGAGACTCTGAGGGCCCAGTCCTGGTCCTGCCATGTGACCATGAGCAGGTCTCCCAACTTGCTAAACCTCTGTATCCATACCTCTAAAAAGAGGACACTAATGCCTGCTCTACCTGCAACCCAAGGTGGTTGGGAGGCACCTTGTAAATAACAATGATGATGATGATGTTGATGATGATAGTTAACACTTCACAGTGTGAGCTCTGCCAGGCACCACTCTGAGCACTTTATGTCTAATAACTCATTTAATTCTCACAATAGCCTAAGAGGCTGGTACTATTATCATTCCCATTTTGCAGATGAAGATACTGAGGCACACGAAGTTAAGTAACTTACAGAAGGTTGCACAGCTAGTGAGTAGCTGAGTCAGGATTTGAACCAGGTTTCAGCACAAGTAGCCTGGCCGCAGTCTATGCTCTCAGCCTCTCTGCTGTCTGATTTTCTCATGTACAAACATCCAGCACAGGTGCCTGCCCTAAACCAGGCACATAAGCCCTAGTTCCTAGTGCCTGCTGTCCATCCCACATCTTAACCACAGTGCAAAAGACTGAGCTTACCAGGATTATCTCCTCCTGCACTTTTCTTCCTGTCACAGACCCTCTAGCCAGCCGGATCTGACACCCTGCTCCCCTCTCAGGCTTCTTTCCTCTATAAAGAAAACTAATGTAATTTCCAGACTTGGATGAAGATGGGGTGCTTATGAGATGGCTACATGTTTCTCACAGCATCACGCTCTTCCCTGATGTCACGTTCTGGGCTGTTCTCTCAGCCTTCTGCTGACCAGGTTAGGCATGTCCTCTCCTTTAAGATATAAAAGCAAGACACACCTCCTCTCAGATGCCTCCCCGGGTCCTCCCTGACTGCCCTGGATTCCACGCCCTCCCTCTCAGGGTCAGCTGCTCCTTTCTGCACACAGCCTATTGCCCAGGTGCTTTGTGACTCCCTCCAGCCTAAAATTATCTCATGGGTCCCTCCAAGGTCAGGCAGTGCTCTCTGCTCCTGTGGTCCCAGGCTCCAGGGCTTGTGGCATGAATTGTGAGTGCTGCTTGCCAGCTGACAGGTAAGCTCCAACACATGTCAGAGGACGTGGGTGGGTGCACATCTGTGTGTGGGTGGTCATGAACATGGATGTGATCAGAATGGGTGTCCAGCCAGCAGAGACTGACCTGTCTGACCCTGTTGTCTGTGGCTGACATCCCTACAACCACCATATCCCTATGGTACCAGGGTTGGGCCAGTTGTTAAATATTTGCAGTATCTTCCATAGATGTGAGCCTGTGAGCTGATGAGCACACATCTCTATGTGTGTATACAGGTTTCTGATGGCAGTCCACCCAATGATGGGCCCATCTTGGATTAGCTATAGCTTTCAGACCTCCATGCCTCCATTCCTTTCCATTAGTAGCACACAAGCGAGAGCCGATTGTCCCATTTCCATCATATTCTTTGTCAGTAATAGTCCTGGGGGGAAGTGGTGACTCCCAGCTGGTAACTGATTGAGGGAATCAAATTCATTCATTCATTCATTCATTCATTCATTCACTCAATATCCTTGAGTCCATGAGAGCAGAGGAGGCACTAACTAGTTGGGCCTGAAAAAGCATCCCTTCCCAAGGGCAAGGAAGACGAACAAGGTGACTCCTCAAGGTCACAGAGCATCTTCCTCACGGAGACTTTCTCAACCAGTGAACATGGACGAATCAGTTAAAGGCTTTCTCTACACCAAGTCTGGAAACTAGGGAGAACATTTATAAAGATCGGAAAATGGGACAGTCCAAGGCAGAGGGAAAGACACAGGGAGGAGCAGCAGAAAAGAATGGGTGAGGCTCCAGCAGACAGGGCATAGACATGAAGACTCCTGTCTGCTTTGCACTCCGTGATTCATTCTCCGATTATTGAGCAACCACTCTGCCAGGCATTTGCTACATATTGGGGATAGGGGAAGACAGAGGCCCCCAAGTCCCCTAGGCTTTCCCTTGGCCAATCAAAAGGAAGGTCATTTATCACTGTCTTCCTGCTGACCCCAACTGCTCTCTTGCTCTGTATTCCAGGTTTCTATTTGCATATGGTGGGAGAGGCAGGGAGCAAAGTCCAGGGACATGATTTTCCTGGACTCTTCTCTGCTTCCTACCCAACCCCAAATTTTATTTTTTATTTGGGTGAGATAACATAAAATTAACTATGTTAAAGTGAATAATTCAGTAGCAATTAGAATATTCACAATGTTGGAAAACCACCACCTCTATCTAGTTCCAAACATTTTCATCACCCCAAAAGGAAATGCAGCACCATTTGGCAGGCACTCCTCGTTCTGCCTACCCCTGTCCTTACAACCATCAAATCTCTATGGATTTACCCATTCTGGACATTTTGGATGAATGGAATCATACAATATGTGCCTTTTTGTGTCTGGCTTCTTTCACGCAGCAGAATGTTTCAAGGCTCATCCACACTGTAGCACATTATCAGTACTTCACTCCTTTTTATGGCTGTGTAATATTCCATTGTAAAGTACATAGCACTTTTTTTTTTATCCATTCATTCACTGATGAACATCTGGGCCATGTCATAGTACTTTCAGACTGCTCTAACAAATACCACAGGCTGGTAGCTTATAAACAACAGAACTTTATTTCTCACAGTTCTGGAACCCAGAAGTTCAAGGTCAAGGAACCAGCATGGTCACTTTCTGGAGAGGGTTCTCTTCCTGGTTCACAGCCAGCACCTTCTCACTATGTCCTCAATGACGGAAAGGGCTAGGGAGCTCTGTGGGGTTGCCACTATTAGAGCACTGAAACCCATTCATGGGGGCTCTACCCTCATAACTGAAACATCTCACAGAGCCCCACCTCCTAATACCACCATCTCTGGGGCTTAGGATTTCCACATACGAATTTTGGGGAGACATAGATATTTAAACCATAGAAGCCTGTTTCCACCTTTGGCTATAATAAACATTGCTATGGACATGCATGTACGTGTATTTGTTAAAGCACCCGTTTTCAATCTTTTGGATGTATGTATATAGCAGTAGAACCACCTAGTCATATGACAGTCTTGTGTTTAGCTTTATGAGGAACAGCCCAACTGTTTTCCACAGTGGCTGAACCATTTTACATCCCCACCAGCGATGTCAAAGGTCCCAATTTGCCCATATCCTTGCCAACACTTTTTATTTTCCTTTTTTTATTACTACTGCCACCCCAGCGGGTGCAAATGGCACCTCATTGTGGTTTGGATCTGCATTTCCCAGATGACTTAATCACACTGAGCATCTATTTATGTGCCTATTGTCTATTTGCGTATCTTCTTTGAGGTAAGGCCCATTAAATTCTTTGCTCACTTTTCATTAGGGTTGTCTTTTTTGTTGTTGAGCGTTAAGAATTCTTTATATGTTCTGGATACTAGAGCCTTATCAGATACATGATTTGCAAATACTCCCATTCTTTACATTGTCTTTTCACTTTTTTGATCATGTCCTTTGATGTACAGAAGTTTTTAATTTTGATGAAGTCCAATTTGTCTACTTTCTCTTTTGTTGTTTGTGGTTTTTAATGTCATATCTAAGAATCCTTTGCCAAATCCAAGCTCATGAATATTTACCTCTATATTTCCTCTAAGAGTTTTGTGGTTTTAACTCATATTTAGGTTGTGGTCCATCTTGAGTTAATTTCTGTATATGGTGAGAAAAGGGGTCCAACTTCATGGTTTCTCACATGGATATCCAACTGCACCATTACAATTTCTTGAAGAGACTGTTCTTTTCTCCATGGATGGTCTTAGCACCCTTGTCAAAATGGCCAGAGATATATGGGTTTTACCTCCAAAAATTTTTTTAACATATCTTTGCTAAATAGAAAGATCCTAGGAACATCATCCTCTGGGTTTCTCTGGGTGAAGCTCCCTTACGCGTCTACTAATTGCAAAGCCCAGAAAAGAATAAGGCCAGTCCTTGCTGTTGGAGCTCCCATGTCTGGTTGTGATGGAATTAATCACATAAACAGCTCATCTCAATCACATGTGGAAATATCATGGTCAGGGTGAGCATTGGGCACTGAAAGTTCCTAGAAAATAGGCACTCAGCCCAGTGTGTTCATGAAGACTTCTAGAAGGAGTGGGTACCTGAAAGGGATCTCAAAGGGGCAGCAACAATTCCCTAAGCGGTGAATGATATTCCGTGCACAGGGACCATGTGAGCATGAGCATCTCCCAGCCAGATGACTCAGTCCTTAAAGGGCCTTCACTGGAGCCAGTGAACCAGATACGTACCTCCTATACAATGTGGTTACTCCCTCATTCCCCTGGCCTGCTCTCCAACCAAAACCCCACAACACACCTGTTCCTTCTGGTCTCGTTGCCCTGTGTACCTATGGAATTGAAGCTGGTCACCACTGGTCCTGTCCCCATGATTTCCCCTCTTGGGTTTCAAAGGAATCTCTGAACTGAAGCTAGAGCACAGTCACCCCTGTGTACTTCTCAGGATCTTAATTAAGTTTCAGATGGCAGAGACTCTCAGGTGGATAAGCTGAAGCTGCCACTCTGCCCTCCTCAACACCCCAGCACAGAACACGTGGCCTCCGCCCTGCAGGATCATGTCTGCCGAGCCTCTGGGTCCTCTGCCGTGCATCCAGGGCACTCAGACCCTACAGCCCAGCAGTCAGCCCAGCCTGCACCATGACTCCAGAGGAAGCAATTCCACAGGTGGTCCATGGATTCCTCTAAAAGCTATTTCAGGTTGTGGGTCCCATGCAGCCCCTTGCTCCAGTCCCTCTTACTGGGTCACTGGGAATTTGGTCAGAAAAGCAGAGCATTAGTACTGGGAAAAGCCTGATGAGTATCTGGTTCTGGGGTTCATGACTCAGGGAGTCCATGGATGGGCTTCAAGGGTCTGCATACCTCTGAACATGCAGACATATTCTACATATTTTCCAGGGGAAAAGGTCCACATCATTCATCAGATCTTGATGGGGCCCAGACCCACAGGTTAAGAATCACATTTGGTCTGAGTATAACAGGTGACTGCTTAGTGGCTGAGCTGGACAGAACCTTCATAACTCCCACAGTGCTATTCCCAATACCCACACAGTGTCAACAGAAGGAAAGCATTTGGTCAGAGAGCCCAGAAACTCCTGGGCTTTTGTGCTTCCTAAGGTTTCTTGCATCATGGTACACACAGGTGAGGGCCTTCTTATTGCATGAAAGGCACCGTGAGGTCGACGGGGGCAGCAGCTGGGACCAGAGGCCCTGCCCTCACAAGGCCCTGACCTGTTGTTCTGAACACTGGAAGGGGAAACATCTCCACATACCTGTAACACAAGATGAATCCAAAAGCTGACCAGAGGGGTAAATGCTGCAGGCCAAAGCTGAGGGCCTCAGAAACGTATCCAGCCTCACTATTGACTTAAAAAATCTAAGCCCTTCCACCCTACACCAAAACAAGCATACAAAATCTGTGCCCAAACCTGCTATGATGGCATAATACAAGTCATCTCTCCAGGAATCTATGTGCCCATCTTTCTGGTTATTTGATCAAACTCTCCTCTCCTCTGCCTCCAGGAGGCTTTCTTGCTTAGCTTCGTCATTTCAGCCACTTCTAGGCATGGCTGCACTGGGCTGTCATGTGCATGAGGGTATGGCGCTGTGTGTGTAGGTCTGTCTCTCCCATCAGCCTGAGGTCACCTCTTGAGTAGCCTGCTCTGGCCCCTCCCCAGGCTCCTGAAAGGCTTATGCCTGTGTGCTGGATGGGGCATGTCATTGGTAGAGGTGGGCAATTTGGAAAGACTGATTCACTGACAGGAGTGCCCCACTGACATGACTCAAGGACAGTTTATTGAATATACAGCAGAAATTCAGAGTTCTTAACTGGAGCCAAGGAAGAACTGGGTGTCACCATTCTTAAGAACATTTACATCAAGAGTCACACAACTTCTGGGCTGCATGGTGCCACCAGAAACAGATCAAATTCTCCTCACTGCACACAGCTCATGGCAGCAGGAATTGAGAATCAGAAGGCACTGCAGAACATAGCCCCAGGGGGGACCAGAGATGAATACCCCCATCCTTGCCCAAAAGGCAGCCTAAGTATGCTGCCCTCAATAAAAGAACCATGAATCTGACATTCCCTTTGTTAAAGAGGCAGTAATATGCCATGGAAAAAACACAGACCCTCGAATCAGCCAGGCCTGGGCTCAAGTCCTGACTCTGGCACTTAGTGGGAGGCAGGGGCAAGTTCTGCAGCCTCTCAGACGACACGGCTCCTTGTCTGTCCCAAGGGTGCTGATTATATTTACCTGGCAATTTGGGTGCGAATCTGAGGCAATGCATACAGGGAGCATAGCACATGCTTAACACATGGTAGTAGCTATTGCCTACAATCAAAGAGGCAGGTGGATGACACAAGGTGGCAGAAAATTCCCAATTCTCCCTCACTTGGCTCTATGAACATGGGTATAGCCAGTGGTCTGACAGATATACATGTTCTCCTAAATGACAGAGCCCTTCCACAAAGACCTTTTGGAGGGGGCAGGTGGCTGTCTAACTGCTCACCTCCCAGTTACACATCTCCATGTCCACCCCATATGCTGGCCTCCCAGACAAGTGACTTGGGCTAAGGGCAGAGCAAGACCATTTCCCTTCCCTCCCCCTCCCTGCTTTCCTCTCCCTCCCTTCCCACTCCCCATCTCCTCCTTCTCTCAGGAGGATCAGAGCTTCCCAGGGACACAAAGGTAATGCTAGCTTGTGCCCCAAAGCCTCCTCCCCGCTGAAGGCAGCAGAGAGAAAGAGAAGTCCACACGGGACTGGCACTGAGGAAACAGGATGGTACTAGCACCAAGCAGAGCGTGACAGTAAGAGAAGCCATAGTGCCGATGGCAGGTGCACCACTGACAGTCCCAGGGCTCAAGAGTGCAGGATCGGGGTGTGGCGGGCACCTTTGGGCAGGGCGGCTGCAAGGGTATCTCTTCTCCCGGAGCTGAGGTGAGCAGGGCTGGGGGGCTCATCAGGCGGCTTTCCTGGCTGGGGCCCTGACTGGGGAGCTCTTGCCTTGGGAGTCCTTGGGGTCCCCCACTCGTGCCCCTTTGGTCCTGGCCTGTCTGCCTGGGGTGGTGCCGGAGCTGCTGTCACTGCTGCTGATGATGGCTGACGCGAAGGGCCAAGAGGAGGGGACAGAGGGCGGCCAGTAAGTGAGCTGCCACCCCGCCGCCCGATCCACCACAACCCTCAGCCTCAAGAAACGCCGCAGAGAGGAATGGAGCCCCTGTTGTGTGCCAGGCTGCATGCGGGATGAGGAGCACACAGGACACACATGGTCCCTACCCTCCTGGAGATTCTAGGGCCTTGGCTCCCAAGGCCATGCTCTCAACCCTTCCTCCAGATGACAACACCGCAGGGGAGAGACAGGAAGAAAGCGGGGTGGGCATGACTTCAGTCACTTTCCAGGGGGACAAAAGGGAAACAGTTTTCCTTGGAAGCTGGAGAACCTCCCCCAGATGGTAACAGAACTTCCCAGATGGGGGCGACAATGAGAAGAGGTGGCGTTCATTCTGCGGTGCCCAGCTTTCCCCAGCCCAGCCCGTCAGAGGGGTACTCGCAGATGCTCTCAGAGGACCGGTTCTCACCAGACAGCCTGGGAGACACAAAGGTGCCAGAGCATAAAACCTCAGGGAAGAGTCTAAGTTCAGCTGAGCCTTGAGGGGCTCTTGCTCGTATATGTATATCATTTTAGTTCATCCTTATAACAACCTGTGAGATGGAGATTGTGATCCCCATTTTACAGATGAAAAGATAGAGAAGCAGAGGCAGTAAATGATTTGGCAGGACCATACAGCTAGTATGGGGCAAAGCCAGCAATTCAACCTGGGTCTGTCGGACCCCACTGGCTTTCTTTACAACACCCGTTGTGGTTCATGGTTCACGTCTGACCTCCCCTTGCAGGAAACTCCAGCTGAGCTCACCAGTCAAACCACCACCTTCTGCTTTCATGTCATCAGCTCTGCTGTCTTTCATCTTCCATATGCTGTGTGGCCCCCAGCCCGACAAGGAGCCATCCACAGCCCCTTGCCCCTTGGCACCATGGCATTCCCCTCCACCCTCACCAGCTCTCCTCGCCCTCCAGCAGCTTGCGGTAGGTGGCGATCTCCATGTCCAGGTCCAGCTTCCGGCTCATGAGCTCCTGGTACTTGTGCAGCATCCGGGCCAGCTCCTCCTTGGCCTGGTGCAGGGAAGCCTCCAGCTTGTCCAGCTTGGCCCGGGAGTCCTCTGGACACTGTCCCCCTGCTGCTGCTTGGCATCAGCAATGGCTGCCTCCAGGTTGGTGCATTGAGGGTCAAAAAACAAGGAGATCATCAGAACACAAAATAACTTGAGGTCTTGTAGGTTAGGTAGCACGACCCCCTCACTTTACAGACAAGGCCCAAGGTGACAGCAAGTAGCAGCTACAGAGCCAGCACCAGAACATATGTTGCCTCTGTTTTCTATTGGAGACATATAGTTAAAGGAGTTCTGAAAATCTCTCGGAGCAATTGCATTTCATGAATGCAGGAAGAAAATTCAATGTTTGTAAACTTGTCTAGTGCCTGGGGCTGGAGGCCCCAATGGCTATAGGTTCAAAGGAGGCCAGGTCCAGGAGACTCATGCTAAGATTCCAGCCAGGATGCCTCTAAGGACCAGACAGAGTGCCAAGGTGCCACTGTGATCAGATTCCTGCCTGCAGGACATCTCCCAGTAGGGCCCCTTCCTACTTGTGAGCACCAAGAGTGAGTGTTTCTGGATTATTCCAGCAACTCTGCAGGGAGGCTCTATCTGAATGCCCCCCAAGTCTGGCCTGAATGGGTGAGGGAGGCTTCCCTTAGATCAGAAAGGCCCTGAAATTATATGCACACCCTTAGAAACTGGACCCTGACAAACATCTAGAAGCACTGTGGTGCCAAGCACTGATGGGAGGAAGGGTCCTCATGGAGTCTGTGAATCAGCTGCATGCAGAGTCAGAGCGCTGTCTCCCAGTTCCCCACATTGCCAGGCATGGAGGTACGGGGGCAGCTGGGCAATTCTATCACTAGCAGCGTTGGCCTGGTTCTTTAGAGAAGACACGGGAAGTAGTCCCCACCCTCTAAAAGCAGCTGATATGGTGTTTAAGGTGTGTTGTTTTCAGGTAAGACAGCATCCCCCATGGCACAGGGCAAGGGACCCAGGAGGGCTTCATCTGCTGCCATCACTGCTGGTCACCAGGACCATGCCCCACGCTGAGGGCAGGGACTTCAGGTAGCCCCCTAATGGCATTCGGCCCGTCATGACTCTCCACTCAGAAAATCCCATGCAAACTAGATGCATCACAAATGTTCATCCCATAGCTTGCTGGACAAAGCCAGTCACCCACAACTCACTGAAGGAGAGTCAATGGCTTTTTCCTGCTGTCCGCCCCAGCACCCGGAGTTGCTCAGGCTTGTGCTTCAGGTGTTCCTCAGGCAAGTGTTTCTGCTGTACCATGAGCCCTTCCCTCTGAGTAGTGCTGATTCTAGCTACTTGTCTTCTTTTAAAAGCTAGAGATCCATCCAGTTGTCCTCCAGAAGTCCATCACTTCTTGCTCAAAGTAGGGCTACCCTTGACCCCACTTCCAATCCTTCTCTGTAAAATCCTCAAAGAAAACAACATTCATTCATTCATTTATTATACATTTATTTATTCCTTTGTGCTACCTAGCTTATAAGTTATGATCCTGAGGCCCAGTGGCAACCTTTCCAGCCACAATGACCCATCCACCCCCAGGCAGCAGGGAATTGCTTAAATCTCCCTGGACTGATTTGTCCTTCTTCCATGAGACCCACCTGGTCAATGAAGGACACAAACTTGTCATTCAGAGCCTTGTTCTGCTCGCCCTCTGGGGCGTGCACTCTGCGTGTAAGGGTCCAGCTCCACGTTGAGGGTGGCCAGGAGGCTTTTGCTGACAGTGACCTGGTGGATGCCCCCTGGTGGGCACACAGGGCCACACTGCCAAACTAGCCACTGGCCCAGCCCACTCCATACCCAGAGCTGGGCCCGAAGCTGTAACCGCCAGTCCAAACACCACCAGCAGCCATGTTAAGGGAAACACACCGATTCCCTCCAAGACAATCGAGGCTTCGACAGCCAAAGCCAGCCCCAGATCCTTTGGCAGCTGCACTGCCCACAGCCTTCCTCAGCACTGCTGCTGAGTGCCCACTGATGCCATCCTTGTCACCACCAGCCTTGACATTCAGTTGCCGACTCATGGTGGGAAAGATGGAGTTGACAGAACTGGAGAAAAGCTGTCACTGACAGAGAACACTCTAATGGGGCACCCAGAGTGGCACCTCCTTTTATCCTGGCAAGCCCAGGACACCAGAAAAGGGCGTCTCTCTGCCATCTCCTTTCCTTGCATTGAAGGGCCAGGGGCCGTGGCAGTTCATAGAGCAGAGAGCTCCAGAACCTCTGCAGGAACAAAGTGCCCCTGATAGCAGAATCTGCTGCCCTGGCACACTGGAGTGACCTAACTGGGCGTTCATGTGTGCTCCTAATTAAGGACCCGGAGAGTTAACCCCTTCAAAGATCTCCTAGCTTTATTTGCCAGGGCTGCCTCCTTCTTGATCATCTATCAGCAAGGAGCAAGGGAAATGCCTGGCTTTATCCAGAGAGGGGGTCATCCGAAAACACCAGGTTTTCTCCCAAAAGAAACCCAACTCCCTATGATCTGTCTGGTTGAGAAGGTGAGGTGCTCAAGCCAGAGAAGAGGAGACTCAGAAAGGGCATGATGGGTGCCTTCGAATATCCAGATCCAAGAAAGAATTTCCAGGGGCCACTCTTTGGGTCACACTAAGGACCGCAGCTGCCAGCAAATGGGACAGGCCCCAGGAAGATGGTGGGAATGACCACACAGAGCCTGTCTGGCCCCAGCAGGGGTATTGTCTGGGGCTTTCTGTGCTGGGCAAGGCCTGGGTGGTAGAGACCTCGATGTTGCCTTTTCAACAGTGAGAACCTTTTCATACAGCTGGCAGTCCTTACAGCTGAATTTTTCCTCCTAGAAAAGGTGACCTGTTCCATCCTAGGAAGTCAGGCCAAGGAACAGCATCAGGAGCTCAGACATTAGCGCTTCTCTCTCTGGGGAAACACTCCATGCACAGAGGCTGAGGCACAGGAGCCCCTGAGTGTCACTTCTGAGTTCAGAGTGGCTCTTCTCTTGGTTTCCTAATCACTTTAGGAAGCCACTTAATTTTGAGACAGGAAAGATCAGCCCTTTTTAGCTCAGGTAGTCCTGACAGGGTGAAATGTTAAAAAATTACTTCAAAAACAGGCATCTGCAACTCTCACGCAGGACACTGACCACTTTCTGGAACTAAACTGGGGAGCCTTGACCCATTTGGATCAGCCAAAGGATAGCAGACAGACGGTCCAGCTGCTGGGGTGGAGAGAGGGGAGCCAGTGAGCTGGGTAGCAGGCTGGCATGCAGGCTGGGCGGCTGCTTCAGAGGCCTTCTCTCCCACCCTGTTCTTCTGGCCGGGAAGGCAGCAGGTGAAGCTTCCTCTCAGGGACTCTGTCTCCCAACTTCCTGGCAGGGCCCAGCCCTAGGGTGTGGGAGGGCATAACTGAAGTGGTCTCTTGCGGTGTTCCAAACCAGTTTGCAAGTACTGGTGTGTGAGTGTCAACAAACTGCAAGCCCCTTGACCAACATGCGGCCCCAGCCACCAAGGAGCCTGCAGCCCAGTGAGAGCAGTCTGCACAAAGAAGTAACCAGGGCCAGAGCTCCCAAGTAACAGAGGAGCGTCAGGAACAAAGCATTAGCGGTCCAATGGAAGGCAGGCTAATTGTGATTGGGGACTGTAGGACCTCCGAAGGCCCAGCTTACACTCCTGACAGCAGCCACGTGGGGCTGGCTTGGGGCAGGTGCTCCCAGGCACTAGGGTTAGAAGTACCAGAGCAGTAACATTGGTGACAGCAGTACTATCAGTTGCAGAGACAGTGACAGTATTAACAAAAAGAGTTAGCACTGATCCATCACTTTGCCTGCCCCAGGCACCATGTGAGCACTATGAGGCTTTTTAATTCCACTCTGACACTAACTTCACTCTACAGTTGAAGAAATGGAGGCTAAGGGATATTCGGGAACTCACCCGAGATCACTCAGCTACTAAGTCAGAGCTGGGAGTGGAATTCAAGTGTGTCTAGTCTCACATTCTGTGTTCTTAACCACGCGTCACATGATGGAGATGAAAGTTAGAGCCAAGTGTGCAGACTCTGATGCACATGGCAGGCATGGCAGCTTTGGGCTCCAGGCCCTTTGTGCTGGCGTTTCTCCTGTGCTGTTGAGACTGTTTTTGACATGAGGAGGAGGGGACGTTGCCCCCAAACTGGGGGCTTCTGTAAAGAGGTTGCTGTAGATTAGGCACCACTCTGGGGCTCAGAAAGAAAGTCAGCCCAAATGCTCATGAGCAGAGGGAAGAAAGGACTCACTTTCACGTGGGGCTGTTTTACTCTAGATTCCCTGTAGTTGGGCCTTCAATGAGGGGCACCAAAGGGGAAATAAACATGTTCTGGTGACGTGGGTCTCTTGGGTCTGAGTCTCAAGTTTGCAACTCCCCTGCCTGGCTGGGTGTTAGCTCCAGTCTGCTAGGGAGCTGGGCCTCTTACCAGGATATCAACAAGAGTGTTTACAAAGCTGGAAAGGTGTGATCCTGGATCTTCAAGCCTGGAGAAGATTTAGCATAAGTAAAAAGCAGGTTTTCAAGTGCCCAGGAAAATGCTGCCGAATAAACAAAGACTATCTCGCTTAGAAGTGATCAGCTGAGGAGAGCGGAACCAGGGCCAGGGGTCTTGGCACCCTTTGTCCTCCATCCACGAACAGTGAGGGCCTCCATGTGCCAGGCCCCTCACTGGAGGCTGCTCAGAATGATGGTGACATGGTGATGATGGCTGCGGCGGTGGTGGTTGTGACACAGAAGGAAGAAGAGGCACAGGAGAATTTCCTGACAAGTGCCATGACGTGGCCCCACACAAGCACCTCTCCCAGCTGATTCTTAGGGAATTTAATTGCAGGGAATTGTCTTTGGCCTGCACAGTAGGATCTCTGACAGTACCAATCTTCACTCTGTGGGCTACCCTCTTATTAGTCATCACACTCCACGCCCCAGTGTTTAAGTTTATTGGACTAATGAGTGTCCCAAGGCCTGAGGGGATTGGTTCATTGAATAAATGCAAATTTGAGTACCTACTGTGTGTACTGCTCTCTGCTAGACATTGAGAGAGACATCTAAGACTCTCTCCTTCCCCCACTAAGAAATTGAAATTGAACTGGAAGAGATAAAATATAAGCATGTGAAAGTCGTTGTGGTATTATGAAGGGTTCTGGGGGGAAGAGAGGTCACAGAGCCAGGGCTTCAGGTTAAAGAACAGGCTCTGTGTTACATGAGGGGAGACATATGGGGAGCCCCAAGGGAGCCCCATACGCACCACAACCTCCTGCCATCTTTATTAAGGCTATTGCAGGGGTCCCACTCTGCAGAGCATACCACAGTGGCGGTAAATAGAAAGCAGTGCCATGAATAATCACCAATGGGCATACAAAAGTCATGTCTCCTTGGTCTGAGAATGGATATTGACGGTCGCTTTTCTCAGTCCATCGGCCTTTTGACTACTCCTGTTCACAGTTAAGGGAACCAGCATTCTGTAGATCAAGGTCACTAATGAAGAAAAGAAGAGGCTTGAAGGACTCCTGAGCTAACTTTGGGGTAACAAGACTTGGGAAAAACCACAGCACCTTAGAAATGGAAAGGACTTGAAACCGAGTTCTACGATTTCCCTTTGGAAATGAGCTCAGTGCAGAATCCTAGTGCTGTCAGCCTGTCGGAAGCAGCTTGAAAGGAGCCAAGTTTTCCACCCTCGTCCATAGTCAGCTAGATCAAACAACGGAGTTCATTTACTTTTCTCCCATTCTCTCCACACACACCCACAACACCCTCCACCCTCCTGATCTGAAAGTCTCTGGGTCCTGGAGTATCAACCCTGACAGCAGATGGGCTATGCACCTGAGTGGCTGAGCCCATGGCTGCAATCTGGGTCTGTAGCCACAAGGCTGGGAGCAGAGTGGGACAGGATGTGGAGAGAGTGAAGCGGAAAGTTCCATGTTAATGAGAAGGGGAGAGAGCAACTCTGGGCACAGAAGATGAGAGCAGACTCTTGGGAGCAGCTGAAGATCGTTTTGTAGGGAGTTCAACTACCCCGATTGTCTGGGACTGAGGGGTTTTTAAAGACACAGGACTTTCAGTGCAGCAGCCTGGACTGTTCTGGAAAACCTGGACAGTTTATCAGCCTAACATCGCCCACCATATTGCAGAGTAGAGAGCACCAAATTCTCCAGGAGTTCGTAGGGGTCACTGAAGTCACACCTTTCCAAGTCTGTTAGACTTGAATACTTGAGCCATTCGCTGGTCTCTCTCCTTCTTCCTAGTCCCTCTGTCGCTCCCCCAACACAATGTTAACAGGAATTCTTCAGATTATTAAGAAAGCAGCTAGCTGCAGTCATCAATTTAGAGTCAGTCCCACTGTCATTTATTACATGCCTGCTCTGTTACCCAGTGCAGGGCTGAGTGAAATTCCAGACAGGCAGTCAACATGGTCAAAATTCCTATTTCTTGGTACCACCATTGTGTGGTAAGCCTCTGTTTATTAAAACTTAGCAGAAGGTGTTTAGTGACCTGAAACATGGTGGTGGCTCCCTTATCACCACCAGTCTCACAGAACTTTCTCCAGCACTCCTCAGCATCTCCACAGACACCCTTCTCTGAGCCTTGCACCCTCTCCTCAGGGACAACATCTCCCTTCTCCCTGCTGCCATCCAGCTCAGGACCATGCCCCCCACCTTCCTGCCTCAAGGGAGAAACATCAGAGCGATTTAACCTAGTAGCGGCAGGGCCCTTCCGGTGCCTTTGTGCAAATTAGAAAAAGGTGTCTCTTCCTCTGGGCAGATGCAGCCCCTCACCTGGGTGCAGATGGATTTCAGCCCCCACTCGCCCCTCACTGGGCCTTAAAGCTGGGCACAACCTATCTAGCCCTTGGGGGAGCCTGGGGCAGCTTGTCTGAATCTCAAGAATAGACTCATGTTATAGAGGGGAGTCGAGACTCCAGCGGAACCCTGCCGCACCCGAGGTGGGGTCCCCGGCTTGCCGGCTGAGCTCCCCTCCGGCTCTCCAGGGCTGGCTGAGCTCTGTCTCCCGGCCCCCAAGGCCTTTTCCTCTCTGAGCCCCTGGGGGAAAGTGATGGCTTCCCCCCAGCCCAGCCCCCCCGCCTGGGCCCACTCTGGGCTCTGTCTACCAGGGGCTCTGCCCAGGCCGCTCCCCTCTGACTTAGGGACGTGCCGTTGTGCCAGCCTGAGCATTCCTCTGCCTGCAGCCCGTCCTGCCCTGTGTCTCACTAAGCGCCTCTGTTCTTGTCTTTCCCTTTCTTCCTACTCAGGTTCCTATGGCTTCTGTGAGTGGACAGACCCCTCACCCCCTGTGCAGATCAAGTACTGGCAGTGCTCTTTCCTCTTTGTGAACAGAAAAGCTCTCTGGACTCCTCCCAGCTCCACCCCACCACCTACCTAGTCAGCCCAGGGAGCCTTCCTCTCAGCTCAAGTGCACAGAGCTATGTCCAGACGAGCACAGTCTTGCTCCAGACAGGATGTACTTTCTTCCATTCGCTTGTTCTGAAAAGCCACGAAGCCCCCGTCCCTGTATTATTTCATCCCTCCCCTTACCTCAGACCCCTCCACCCCCGGCCACTTCTGGAAGAAGTTTGCGAGGTATTTCCTGGTCCCCAAGCCCCTTTATGACAGGATTCTTTTTTTGAAAGACACAGAGAGGCTGCGGGAAATGCCTTAATCTTTTGACCGTGACTGTGAAGTTTGGGGCTTAATCTGCCTCTTCCTTTGCCCAGTTCCAAAGCAAACAAGCAGGCTGAGCGGTGGGCTATCCCCCACTGCAGCATGGCGCAACCCCGTCCAAGTGGTGGGCTGGGGGGCACCTGCCTCCGGGGTGGGGGGAGTTCCACCCCCTTCCCTGGGCCCACATCATAACTGGGCCTGCGGGCTCCTGGGGAAAGGAGTTAGGAAGGGGCCAGGAGAGAGGGAGAAACACCCGGCAGGGCAGAAGTACCAGGGACCTGGATGACCATAGGCAAGGTAGGAAGTGGGGGGGAAAAATGTAAAAGGAAGAAATACAAGAAATTAAAAGTGGGCATTTTAGGACAAGGGAGCTAGAAATGACTGGGTCAGTTGGGAGGGATGGGTTGGTCCTGAGGAGAGGGGCTGAGGCATAGAGAAGGTGCAGGAAGAGTCCCAAGGCTGGAGGCTGGGTCTTGAACAGAGGCCTCCACCCTGTGTGAGAGGCATTTCCATCCAGTCCCAGCCTGTGTGGAAGGGATGAGTTACCTGCCAGCTACAGAGAACCTCCTGCTGTGCAGGGGGCCCTAAGCACCACCCTCCAGGATGCCAGTCTGCCCAGATAGAGGCTCAGGAAGGTGGGGCCTGGGCGCTACCCAATGCTGGCACCTGAGGCTGAGGTCAGAGTGGGAGTCCCTCCATCAGGAGGTGAGACCACAGCCGAGCCCCTTTGAAAAGTTTTGTCCATCTCCCCTCGTAGAGAAGAAGGCATGGAGACTAAAGTCCCCACCTCCCCAGTGTCAAGAGCCCCCCTTGAGGCAAGTGGGACTCTATGGTTGGGCTACACAGTGTGACTTGCAGCTGTGGGTCCTTGGAAGCTGGTTGTGAGACCAACCTGCAGACCAGAGAGTAGGCGGAGAATGACACACACCAGGGTGCAAGCGGTCTGGGAGTGTGAGCCAGCCAACACAGCGGACGGGGCCACCATGGCTCCCAGCTAGGGAAAGGGGCAAGGCTGGGGGCTGCACGTCATGACAGAGACCATGGCCAAGAGGAGCCAGCCCCGGAGTGGGAGGGGAGGGCCAAGGAGAACGCTGGCCAGGGACTGGGACTGACAGGGAGCAAGCCTGTCAGCCATACCTCAGGAGTAGACATGGGGTGCTCACTGTCGGGGGCCGGCTGGGTAGTTGAGTCTTTTCATCCTCATACCAGTCCTGTGAGGCACTCTTATTTTTCCCACCTCACGAATGAGGACACTGAGCTGCCCAAGTCATAGTTTTAAGTGGCAAAAGAAACAAACTCTCAACTGGCTGACCACAGAGTTTGTGTCCCTGGGCACAGGGTGACTTCCTACACAAACGTCCCCCCAGCCTGGATGCACCGTGTCATGGTTCAGTGCACGAGTTGGGAGCAGCTTTAATCTGGAGTTTGGTGCTGCATCTGGAGTTTCAGCAAGAAGAATCTGGACTCCCTGAGATCCCTTCTGGGAATGGATGGATTGGAAGCAAGAGGGAGAGATTCAGGCAATAAGCTTCTGTGAGGGACTGCATCGCACGGGGGCGTAGTGTGGACTCCTACCAGTCGGGAGGGACGGGCCAGGGTGATTGACGGAAAGTGTTCTGAAGGAGAGGACAGACCCTCAATGTCCCCGGTGGTCCTAGGAGCACTTGTCAATATGCATGTAAGGGCAAAGGGATGGTGCCCTAGCAAAGCAATTGTCCTAAAAGCAGTTGTCATCATGAAGGTGGCAGAAGTGGTGGAGTCCCTGAAAGAGAAATTGGAGGCAGCTAGCAAAGGGCAGTTCAAATATCAGAGCAGCTGCTAAATGTGACCTAAAAGAGTCTTTAAGATACTCCCCGTCTCTACAATCCACAGCCCTTTCACCTCCTTCAAGAAGCCCTCCCAGACTGTGTTTAGCTTAGATCCCTTCCTTCCTTTGCCATTCAGCTGTGCCTGGCCAGGGCCTCCATGCCTGGATCGCCTGCTGGCAGAGGGAAAGATCCCAGAGGGCCCTCTGGCAGCCAGCGTGGGGGGTTGCACAGTGCAGGCAGGGCTGGGGCGCAGGGTACTCTGAGGCAGGGGCTCTCACACCCAGGACCTCTGGATCAGCACCGAGATTCTCAGTCATGCACTGAGGAAGCGCTGTCTGAAGGCCCCGACTGGAGGCCTCCTCTGACTGGAGACAAGGAGGTGAGCCCGCCCTCCCTCCCTCCCGAGGGAAGAGAGATCTGAGAGGGGAGGGAGGGGAGCCAGGAGCCAGGGCCCGGGCAACATGGAGGCTGGGGCCTGCCGGGGCACGCCAGGGAGCGAAACTGCTTCCCCTCCAGCTGGCAGCTCCGTGGTGGGCACAGAGTCTGTCCAAAATCACGTCCACACCCTCTCCATTGTAGGGAAGTCTTTCCTCCTGGGAGGGAAGGTGCAGTACCGGGGGCTGATGGCAGAGGGCAGTGTCTGCACAAAATAGAGGCACCAAGTTCTTTCTCCCGCTTGGAAAGTTGGTAACTGGATGGAGATGTGCTTCAATGCATCGACCCAGTGCCCTCCGCTCTGCACTTAGCCCATCTTAGCCAGGGCTCTGGGCACAGTCCTGCTGTTCACTGACTGATCGTGAACCAGTGCACAGCAGCAGCAGAAGGCCCTGTGAACAAATCTTCATAATAATTATTATTGTAACAACTAACATCTATTGGTTGCAAACAGTATTGCTTCCATTTCCCTTTTCATAAATTCAGCACTCTTCGATGGCGAGAACTCTGACAGCTAATGAGGTGTTGTGGCTGGAAACATGGACTCTGGAACTGGACCAGTTGCACTCCTAGCTCTGCCATTTACTAACGGTGTAATGTTGGATGGATTATTTTACCCTTCTGGGCCTCAATATCCTCATCAGTGAGATGTGCATTGTTACAGTTGCACTTTATAACAATAATATCTATCAGGTTGTTGGGAGAATTAATTGAGTTGCCAGACATAAGGTGCTCAGAAGAGTTCGTGCTGAGAACAGTACCTGGCACATAGGAAGCACACATTATAGGCCAGCTTGTGTCAATCTTATTTTGCAAGGACAGTGTCTGGCACTAACTAGGCCACAGCTAGACATTAGTATGCTAGACCAAGGGGGGGGCACCCACCCAAGATAGTCCTGGCTTATGGCTGTTGTCCAAGGATCCAGTTTAGCATGTGTCCAGAACAAAAGTCTCCCAGTTTGGTTGACAAATTATATAAACTGCATACATGTGGATGCACATAAAACACAAATTTATCAACACAAATGTGTTTCATCACTTGCATGGCACATCACCAGGATGTATACCTTGAGCTCTTTCGCCCAGTAAAGGTGAGCTAGACTAAGTCACACATTCCTGCAGCAAATATAAACTGAGTACTGACTGTAACTGGACCCAGGGCCCTAGAACAAGGGGCTGTGGGGTGGGGTGAGGGGACAGACCTGTGGCTAACATGACACCAGGAAAATAAAACAGGAGGGCTGAAGAGGTCTGGGAACAGTGCTGTGGGTGTACAGGACACCACTTCCAACCCTGCTGTTCCCCAGCACTGTGAACTGAGGCAGAGCAATGAGTCATCTGGGCCCCCATTTCTTTGCCTATGAAGTGGGGGGAGGAGGAAAACTATTGGGCCCCCAGCTATAATGTTCCTTCTCATTTAATGTTATGATGACTTGATGGGGTCCATCCAGAAGGACCAGAAAAACACATAAACATGGACAGTGGCACTGCAGCCAAGCCACAAAGATGGGCGGACTTTTTGTGAGGGGCATGGGCACCTGAGATGAAGATATGATATTTGTGAAGGTCCACGGGCCTGAAAAGTCCTGGCCTGCTTGGAGGGACTGAGTGTGGGATAGGGAATGACATGGGAGGAAAAGGGGGTCACGGGCACCTTGAATGCTACCGTCAAAGGAAGCTCGTCCTTGGAAGGTGTCCTTGCCCTTGAGGATCATGCTCTTCGGCACCTCCCCCAAGCCAACTGTGCTAAGTGATTCTGAGACAAAAGCAAGCACCCTGGCAGAAACACACACACACTTCAGAGAGCTCCCTGCTTGCCCACTTGATTTTTCTTCTTAGAAGTCACCACAACTTGGCAGCACAGTGCATATTTCTTTGTTAGTTGCCTGTTTTCACTCTTCCTACCAAACTGTAGGCCCTATGAGGACAGGGGCTGGACTGTTTGTTTACTCCGGGATTCCCAGGGCTGAACAATGCCTGGCTCATTGAAGATTGGTTCAAGGAGCCACTACTACATACACACAATAGATACAGATACATCCATAAGCTATACACAAGCAGACCTCAAACTTTAAGGTGGGAAAGAACTGGCTGGAAGAGGATGAAATCAGGGCTGTTGTTGGGGAGGAGGACTGGAGGGTGGGTTGGCAGGAGAGCAAGGAGGGAAGGAAAAAGGAAATGACCACGATGGCAACAGAGACAGTTAGCACAGGACACTGGGTGCTTTTGAGATTCTGAGCAAGAAGCCACACTGAAGCTGGCACGCCTGACAGTCCTGCATGACCTGGCTCCTTGCTCACAGCAACATGAGCATCTCTGTAAGAGGGGTGATCATGCCCGTCTCACACCTTGTGGAACAGGCGCCCCAGTGCACGGGAAGCCCTGAGCCTGCCTGAGGTGAATCAGTTACAAATCTCAACTGTTTACTAGGAGCAGCTCTCACCCAGCATACCTACCTGGCCAGAATCAGAGGGATGGCCAGGGACACAGAGGGAAGCAAGAGCTAGAGGGGGCAGTGCACATGTTGACACCCTGGACAACAGATTAGACGCTGAGACCCAAATGGCATCAATCATTTACTGGGGGAGAAGCAGATAGCTGGACATGACCCCAAGGAGAGGACTAAGGGCCAAGAACAGCATGGGAATAGAGGAGCATGCTCCTGGCTGCAGGGAGGCATCCTGGGGATGTGTGTTACCTCTGCCTCGGGGGGCAGTGCCCCAGTGAAAGATGACCAAGGAGGTGACTGGATTTCCTGCATCAGAGCATCTCCCTGATGAGGACAACAGGGAGAAGGGCTAGGGCTGGGGTTGTGGTTACAGAGGGAGCACTTCCGGACTTGGAGAGGGGACCGGGGAAGGAGGGAGACAAGAGGAGCAGAGGGAGGAGAAGGCTGCATTCTGCAACTGTCTGCTCCCAGAGCCACCTGCCGCCTGCCTGGCATCTCAAGGGCTTTTTGCTCACACTGCTGCACCCCAGGTTTTGGCAAGGGGATCCTTGAAGTCGCTCCCACAGCTGCCTTTGGTGGTGACATCTGCTGCAGGTTTGTAGCTGCAACCACTCGAGGCACCAAAGCCCACGCTGAAGCCAGCGGCCCTTGCCCCCGCGCTGGCGTTGCTGATGATGGCTGGAATGGGCGAGAGAGGAGCCAGCCCATCAGCCCTCCTGGGACATCCCCCACTCCCTTAGCTCTCTGGTGGCTCAGGTGGAGACAGACTCCCTCTGTGCATTTTTAATTTACTGCATGGGTCAGTTTTCATGCGCTTGGCCCCGTGTATCTGGCCTCTTCCTATTAGTCTGGATCAATCTATTATAGCAGACTCTAAGCTTTAGCAAAATCTCTCAGGCAACTCCCCAAGAGCAAGGCCAAAGGGAGGCAGGCATTCAAGGAGGGCAGCAGGCGCTGCTCCTGTAGAGGCGGCTGCTGCAGTAACCCTGCCTCCCACAAGGCAGACCTCCCTGCACTCTCGCTGGATTTTAAACCTGGCGGGGGGCATTTCAGCCATCTGCTTCCCCCACTCTGCCTTTCAGGCTCTCCTTACTGCAGGCTAGGGCCATAATATTGGTCTGGCCTCAACAGAAACAGAATGTAGCCATTAAGCATCATTCTTTGGATTATGCACGGTTGCATATCATTTGATTTTTCTATGGGTTTTACTTTTGTATTTTGTGATATTATTATTTTTCTCCAGCCACTGCTTCTCTGTGATTATTACCAAAGCCAGTTCCCTATTTGTGCTCCTAAGTGTCCCCTGTACCCACTCTGTTATGCTGTTGTTCTGACTTCTCTTTGGTGTCATGGAATGAGAGGGACTTAGACTTTGGGTAGGTGATCAAGGACAGAACTGGGTCCTGCAGGTACTTACAGATGCTCATGGAGTTGGGGTATTCACCAGACATCCTAAAGAGGGAGAAGAAAACCAGATCAGCTCTCTGAAAACCATCACCCCATCTCTCCAGGGAGTCATCTCTGCGAATTAACCCCTCATCTCAGAACATGCCACCTTCCGCCCCATCCCAGCCTCCTTTCCCAGCAGAACCTCTTAAGAAGTGGAGAACTAAGATGAAAAATTGTCTACAAAGTCAGCTTGTCAAGAGAGTCTGCCAGTGGCTTTGGGACTATCTGCTGTGTAGGATGACTGTACTCCTGCTTCTCTTCAGTTATGCTACTGATCTCAGACAATTAAGAGGAATGAGCTCACATCCTCATGGGGCCCAGGCCTTGCCAGAGCAACCTTGAACTTAGGCCATCCTCCCCCAACCCCTTAACCATAAGAATGCATCATGAAAGGCCAAGGATGCTATTTCTCAAACATTGTTACATTAGTATTTCCTCTCCCACCACCTCTTTGGGATTTTTACAACATAATCCTTGCTATCAATCTTTGGTTTTTCCTATTGCACCATATCAAAGCCCATTCTCTATAAGGCTTTATACCTCAGCAGGACCTGAACAGAACCAAAATGTTTGCCTTCAGTCTTCCTGCTAAAGCAGAGAGATAATGCCTCCCAACAAAAGATATCTGGCTGCTCACCGGCTCTCCTCGCCCTCCAGCAGCTTGAGGTAGGTGGCGATCTCCATGTCCAGGGCCAGCTTGACGTTCATGAGCTCCTGGTACTCATGCAGAATCCAGGCCAGCTCCTCCTTGGCCTGGTGCAGGGCGGCCTCCAGCTCGTCCAGCTTGGCCCAGGCATCCCTCAGGGCACAGTTGCCTCACTGCTCAGCATCAGCAATGGCTGCCTCTGGGTTGGTGCACTGAGGGGCAAACAGATGGGAGTTTGGGTCAAAGCACAGTTCTGAGGTGCTGCTCAGACAACTTCCCCTCATTTAGTCCTGAGTAACAGTAAATGCTTTCAGCCCCCTAATTTCTCCATCTCTGCACATCACTAGCGGTGAATTTGTCCTTTCCCCAACTCCAGGCATGGTTCACCAGGCTCATACTTTGTCATGTGAAGGTGGGGCATCCTCACCTTGGAAAAGAGGAGGGGAAGGACGCTGAGAAGGTGGGCTACCTGGGCATCTGGCCCCTGCCCTCTCCCTCTGGCTACGTTGACTATAAGATTTTAATATCAACCCTGAAAAAGTCTCTGGATCGCTAGCCTTAATTCTGCCCCACAGTGTAAAGGTTTTCTTGGAAGATCCTATAAATCATGAAAAATAAACTGAGGACTAATAAAGTTCTTATTAATAAAATGCCTTTTAAACCTGCCGCACTGAAAGTCTGGCCTCCAGAATGCCACAGAGAATCATGCCACATGGCAAGAGACTTAAAAGATATTATTGTACAACAGGTTTTCCAAGTTTACAAACAACTCCTGAGTTAGGCAGATACATGACTTGCATGAGAAAAACCACAGAAGGGCTCTGTGCTGAGTCATGTGAAAGGCCCCGGGCTGGGCTTCTCGAGCCTTTCAGCCTCAGGTGTGTGTTCCAGCCTCTTGGCTAAGGTTTTGTGGGATCTGTTATCTGGCTTCTCTTTCTGGTGTGTCCCCTTCCTCCGTAGTCCAATCTGTTTCACTCCAAGGAGAGCTGCTGATTCTGAGGCCAGACAGAATCCTAGACTGTTGTCCAGCTGGCGCCATCCCTCCGCTGCCAGGCAGGCTCCCAGCCATGCAGGCACCCACAGCACTTTTGGGTGAGAGGCTCACTTGGAGGAGACACCTAGGACCCAGCTGCCCGACCATGGAAAACCACGTCCCATCCTAGGGACTGCGGAGGTCTCATCATTCAGGAGGCAGCAATAAACTGTCACCTGAACTCAATCAAACTGCCCCCTGTTCCTTTTCACCAACCGAGTTCCTTCAGGGTGAACCTTGGGGATTCCAAAAGAGTGTGGCATGAGTTGAGAGGACATGCAGTGTGGGTGTCTTTTGAAACCATTATCACATGGATCCTGTGTATGTGTGGGTGGGTGGGTGTGTTTGCATGTGCCCGTGTGCAGGGCAGGCAGAGGGGGCAGGAGAGGGGAGGCATGGGGACGGGGTGACTCGGTTTGCCTCCCTTAGATCCACTGTTCCTGCTGGCTCCCCCACCATAGCCCTTCCACTATCCTCCCTGCCTCCCATCCCAGTGTAATCCCTTCTCCTGCAGAAATCCTGACTCGGAACTTCATTCAGCTGGAGCCCCTCTGTTCTACAGCGTGCATGGAGCACTCCACGCCTTAGGCAGAAGGCTCCATCCTTCTATACAGGTTCCGACTGTTCTCGCATGAATTATAAATGCCCTGAAGAGGGACCATGTCTTATCCTTTTTCCATATTTGGTCTCATACTGACTGGTGCTCAATAAACCCTGTTAGCTGGTTCATTTCATAGAACCCACCTGCTTCTTCATGTTCCCTATCTCTGAATGGATCCTCTGGATCAGCCGGTTGAGCTCTGAGATCTCAGCCGGGTGAGTGTGAAGTCATCGCCATGCTGGCCAGCTGTGACTGGTAGCTCCTGGACCTGAGGCTGGAGGACAAGAGAAGAGGAGCCCAGGACAACTGGTAATTCACTTCTTAACTGTGCAGCATGGGGAGGGGGAAGGTGACCTCACGCTCTTCTCATCACCCAAGCAGTGTAAGAACAAATGAAGGAGTGTGGGGGGAGGGGAGAGGAGAGAAAGACGGTCCTTCCCTTCTGGACAGGAAGGCCCTTGCCCAGGTCACCAGGATCCTTGGGCTCTCAAGTGTGAGAGCCTTCACAGGGTTCAGATTTCTTGTCCTCTATTTGGCAAGTTGGGAACAAGACGAAAGCCAAGATTTGTGGATTAACCACAGAGACTTACCAGGGTCAAAGTCTTATGAAGGTTGTGACTGGTGTGGCCTCCGCCATCAGCAAGGGCCATGGCAGGGGAAATGCTAAATCCCATATATTTCCCCAACACATACCAAGACTGTGGTGACCTCTTTGGACCACAGGGAGGCATTTCAACAAGACCCAGCTCCAAGACAAAAGAAGTCCTGGCTCAGCCCAAACACACACACATGCACACGCTCACGCATGCATGCATGCACACAGACACATGTGTGCATGCATGACAAGAGGGTGGCAGCTGTGGTCACTGGGCCTCGGCACCCTGGCACCAGCTCACCTTGGTCTGGCACAGCACCTCGGCCTCGGCCTTGCTTCTCTGGGTGATGTCCTTGTACTGGGTGCAGACCTCCGCAATGATGCTGTCCAGGTCCACGTCCCGGTTGTTGTCCAAGGACAAGATGACAGACGTGTCACTGATGTGACACTGGATCTGAGCAATCTCCTGGGGGACATTAGAGGAGTGGAGCCAGTTGGAGGTTCCCACAAGGACAGCATGTCTTCCGATCCTCCCTGGCAAATCTCTCATTGCCCCTCTCTGCCCTTCCATGGCATTCGAACTCTGCCTTGAGCACAGCCTACCAGGACCAGGGCCTGTGGATGCCCAGCATGGGCCTTCCCTCTCAGTCACACACTCAGGACCACCCCCACCCCTATTGCACACTCTGCAGCAGTGGCCACCCTCCCCCCTAGAATCATGTCTGAACTCCAAGCACTCAGAGCACTTTCAGGAGTCACCCCAGAGCACTTTCAGGAGTCACCCCGACCTTCCCTTCCCCAGACCCCTCGTGCTTTAGCACAGCTCAGGCCTCTGCATCTCCACTTGTCCTGCTCCTTCAGGCTGAAGCACCATGTCCTTCTCAGAACCCACTGAGATCTTCCTCATCTTTCTTCAGGAACTTTCCCTGACTGTTCAGGCAGAATTCACCATTCCATCCTGTACAAAACACAAAGCTCATTTCCCCGCCAGACTGTGAATTCCTGGAGGACAGGAATCATTTCTTCACCATCATGTTCTCCTCAAAGCCTATGTCATTGCTCAACACATAGTAGGGCCTCAGCAAATATCCTACCTTAAAATGCATCCACCTGAGTTGAAAGGCTTCTCTACCAATGTTTGGTTCATACAACCATCCAGGCTGAGAACCAGAAGCCACTTGTACGAGGAGCAGATCATACAAAAGAGCTCAGCCAGGTCCTTACCCCTTCACAGAGGCATTTGAAGAATCTGATCTCATCTGTCAAGGAGTCCACCTTGGCCTGGAGCTCAATCTTGTTCATGTAGGCAGCATCCACATCCTGGGGAACACAGAGAGGGGCCAGCTCCCTCCCTTACCCTCCCTCCCTGCCACAAGGAGCCTTGGGCTCCCTCCTCTTTACTCTCCTTACCGCAAGCTTTACAGGGACAGCCCAGCCCCTAACAGCAGACCAACTCATATGCAGTGCAGCGGCCACACCCGAAGCACACCAAATGCCTGGATTCTAAGCAGGCAGGTTCTGGGAGCAGCATGCATCCCAGGCACAGGACTGGAGAGAGAAGCTGGGAAATTAGAATCCCAGTGCCCCTGCTCAAGGGAGTGAGTGACCCACAGGGTGCCTTTCCTCAGCCTACAAATATCACTGTGCCAGGAGCTCAGGGAGACCTCTAGGCTCCTTCCATCCCTTCCCACTCCCCTCTTACCTTCTTGAGCCCCACAAGCTCATTCTCAGCAACTGTGTGTCTGTTAATCTCCACCTCATACCTCCATGGGACAAGAGAAAGGTGACACATGGTCATTGGGATAATCCGGTCCTGCAAATGCTCACTGAACACTTCATCACTTCATTGCCAAGAGCTGCAGGGTGGTGGTCTATGAACTGGGGTTTCTGTACCCTGGGCCTTCCTGAAGGGATGTGACAAGGACAGGTTTAAAGGAATCAATTTCTAGCTCCTTAGTTCATATGCAGTCTACCCTAAAAGGCATCCACCCAGGAACGCACCTGTGGCAGAGATGTCATGAAGGTCCCCCACCCCACCTCCCTTTCATAACTGCTCCCTCCCTTGTGACAACAGAAAAAACGCACCCCTTCTGCCATCTGGCACCATAGTACAGTGTATTAGCCCTGGATGCAAAACCTCCAAGGCACCAAACAAAACACAGTCTCCAGGTTCAGGCTGTAGGCTACACCTGCTTCGTATACAAATTTCTGTTGCAGGTGAAGCAGGGTCTTGGAAATAGGGTGTTTAGATGGGGCTGGGATGTTAATACAAATATATTGTAGATCTGGGAGGTAAGAGTATTGATCATTTCACTTAAAGAAAGACCTCACTATTCCATCCTTTACTATTGTCAAAGAACATATTAGAGGACATTTGTGGCAGCAAATGAAATGGGGTGCTGGAGAGAAGTAATTAATGCTAGAAAATGGCTTTTTTCCCATATATTTTAACATGAGCAATTCTTTTCAGTTTTGTATTCCTTCCTATGGCATGTCAATGACTGCCCCCCCCCAAAAAAGGCTTGTTGAATGATTGATGTAGTACAAGTGAGTAAAGTGGGTTATTTAAAAGGTAACTGGAACATTTCCCAAGATGACGAAATTTTTTTAGCTACATTGGATAAAACACACAGAAAACAGTTTATGTAAATTTATCTTGGATTCCATGTATGTTTTCAAAAGATGATTAAAACTTGTTTTTGTCAAATTGTATTATGAAATAGCTGTTTCTATTACAATCAAACTTTATGCATATTTTCCTAGAAAATATTCACTATAATCTTCCTCCTGATAACAGAAATAAAAACATAAGCCTGTTGCAGACGAATTAGTTCTTTAACAATGTATATCTTTCTATTTCATAAAATACGTAGAAAATGTTTGATCATGATGGCTATCAAGATTCATGATATTCATCCATTATAAATAATTTTTTATTATTTACTTCTAGAAACCAAGCACAAGAGTTCAGTACACTCACTTATATAAGAAAACAATGCATTTAATAGTACTAATGACTTTCTAGATAATTTACAATTTACAAAATGCATTACAATGCATAACAAAAAGCTAAACCATGACAAAGTGTATATTGATACATCATGTTTTAGAACATAGAGGTATTTATTATACTACATCTACATCATTTCAATCTTGAATACTTTCAATAACCTACTGCACGACTAGTCTTTAGTTTATTGCTGAGTGGATTTTATAATAGTCCCCAAAGTGCACATTTATATTTTTATTTCAATTTAGAAATGAAGCCAGACATTTTCTGACAGAAAGCAACTTTTATTTCTCTGGTTTGACAATGAAAACTAGCTTCTACAATTAAGCAAATGACAGATGTTTTCTATACATTGAATGAGCTAAACCTGTAACTCTAACTTTTAGAAATGTGCCTATGTGTGTGGAAATGTATATTAAAAAATGGGATTGAAATATTATTTTTTAAAAATAAAGAATTGGCAAGGGTGTATTGAATACTAACAATAATTTTACATTCCCAGTCCTCTCTGGTCTATTGGATTAAACACAATGCCCTAACGGACAGAGTACATTGTTCACATTAAACATGATGCCCTAAGGGAGAGACTCATTTGATCAGTCTTCATAAAGCTATTTTGAAAAACCTCCCAGAAATTTGGAAGGTAAATGACTTTATTGACTAGGAAATAAATCCTTTTTTGCAAGTGAGGTGTTTTTCAATTTTTGCTCTCAAGAAAAAGAAAGAACTGAGTTGTCAGCTGACAGTATGTTAAAAATGATCTTTAATGATGAGTCATTATGTGATTTTGGTGTATAATAATTCACCTCACAAATATATATTGAATGTGGGGTATTTTGTAGACACTTAGAATAAATCAGTGAACAAATCAAACAAATATCCCTGCCCTGTAGCACAGATACGCTTCAATGTGAAAAAACGTTTTAAAACTCATTTTTGCTTCATTGGTAGGTATCTTATGTTCTAGGGACCCTTATGGAAAATCTCACTCAGGAGGAGGTACCTACAGTCCATCTGGGTTATCCATGTGGTTTTGAGATACCCACACACACACACCCCACCCATTCCTTCATTTCCAACGTTAAAAATCGAGCACACCATTTCTTAGGCAATTTAGAGCACCATTTGGGGTATATCCTTTCTTTTCCTAAGTCTTACCCTGTCTAGCTTTCTCTCCCTCCCCTATGGGAAAGAAAATAGCATGGTATCAGCAAGGTCTAATTGGCAAAAAGGCTGGCTCCAAATCAGAACCTCACATGTAATCAAGACCTGCACTGGCGTATTATCTGCCTCTGTACTCACCGCTTCTTGTAGTCCTCTACCAGATCATGCACGCTCCTCAGCTCCGAGTCCAGCCGCACCCTGTCTCCTGTCTGTGCCTCCAGCTGCTTCTGCAGGTCACTGATGTAGCCCTCGTAAATGGTTCTTCTTGCCATTGTTTAGGTCCAGCTGCTGCAGCAGGTCCCACTTGGTCTCCAGCACCTGGTTCTGCTGCTCCAGGAACCACACCTGGAAGCCAAAGGCAGTCACATTCCAGAATCCCTGTGCTGTTGCTTTGCAAAGGTGGGGAGAATATCCAGAAATCAGATGCAGTCATTCTGGGGTGAGGGGCAGGAAAGACCAAGACTCATCAGACAGTGGATTCAGCCAGGGGAACATACCCATCTGGGTCTCCAGGACAAGAAATTTGATGCAGTCTATGAGAAATCAGGAGGTAGGCTTAAGCAACACTGTAACTGCCACCATGAGTTATCATGTGACCGAGGCAGCTTCTTTTGCTATAAATGCTGGTGTTTTCAGAGTGAAGGGAAGTGGAAAGCAGAGGAGAAACAGTGATGGGGAAACGACATAGCAAAGGCAGCTCTGGTGGTTAGGTCATGTTCTTGCTCTTGTGTAGCCAAAACTGCCCTTGGTGAGGGACACAGTCAGCTGTTGCCTTTCTGTCACCTTGGCAGCAGTTCTTAGCCTCCCTCTTAGTTTCCTCATCTGCAGGGCAGAATGATAATAGAATCAAGCATTCTACATTGATGCTACCCCTTGGGGCAGCATCAAGCACTGAGCAATGTCAGCAGTTGGCAGTATGATGTCCCCTATCAGTTGTGGGCTAGACCTTCTGCCCCAGGTGGGGACAGGAGAAGCCTGTTCCTTGTCTCCTCCCCATTCACCGGGGTCACTGCCTCTGAATCTGCAGACATCTTCCCTATTGCCCTGATTTCTAGGTACTCCCCACCCACACTTGACATGCCCTCTTCCAAATCTTCTCCCCTCAGCCCCACTTCCAGTCTTCAGTCTTTTCTCCCACCTCCTCTAGAAGCCTCCCTGCTTGCACCCTCATCTGCTTCCTACCTTCCAAGTCCCTTCTCATCCACCAAGCATCATGCCCTGTGATACTCCCTGGCCTCTGTCCCTCTGGTGCTCCTGTCCTGGATGTGTGTTCCCCTCTCCTTGTCTGCTGTTGACAGCCTTCAGGGGGCCCATTGCATATGTCTCCTGCCTCCAATGCACCCCTCTCCTTCCCAGGGAAAACCTAAAGCTCTGGGTGATCGGCAGCGTGTGCCATGCACTGCTTTAAGCACTTAATCTAATTCCTCCCCATTACAGCGCTGCCAGGAAAAAGCCTTGGTTGTGCGCATTTTACAGATGAGGAAAGGAGGCTCAGAGAGGATACCTTGCTTGCCCAAGCTCCCCCGCAGCTGTCAGTAGCAGAGCAAATACCCCATGTGTACCCTGGTCCCCAGTGCAAGAACAGGCAGATGCTCCGAGGACCCACCTTGTCGATGAAGGAGGCGAACTTGTTGTTCAGAGCCTTGATCTGCTCCCACTCCTGGGAACACACCTTCTGGATCTCAGGGTCCAGCCCCACGTTGAGGGGGGCCAGGAGGCTCTTGCTGACAGTGACCTGAGGGATGCCACCGGGCTGGCACACAGACCAACACGCAGGCCCCAGCTGAGCACTGCTGAAAATGGGGCCCATGCAGCTACCCAGGCGGCCACTGCCAGAGCCCATACAGTGGCTCAGTGCGTGGACCCTGGCCTGCTCGGCCATGCTCAGGGCCAGACAACGGCCACCCCAGAGGCTGAAGGGGCTCCTGCTCTTGAAGGCTGCCGTCCCCTTGACGCCGGCCCAGAATGAGGTGGAGCTGCTGCTGACCCGGCCCAAGATGACGGCAGAGCAGCCACTGAAGCCCAGGAGCTCCCCACAGGGGTAGTTGTGCAGCTGGCGGCTGGAGCTGGGAGGACTGCGAGGCCGAGAGGGGCACAGGCGGCTGGGCTTCCCGTCCTCCCCGCCCTTTAAATGGCCGGAGTGGCCAGGAGACTGGTGTCAGCAGTAATTTGTAGGTTGGCAACATCTCAGGCCACATGGGCCTCTCAGGTTCTTCCTTTAGGAAATTACCATCCCCTCTCTTAGATTTTTGTCTTTTCTACCCTGAACTCACCATAAATCCCCTATAAAATGGCCCAGAACCCTGCATTTGCTTTGCTTACCTCCTCCATTATGATAATTTGGCCACCTTATCTCCATTTGCTGCCCTCTGATTACTGGGTTTATGGCCACCAGGATCTCCAGTGGAAGGCCTTTCTGGGTGTGGGGGACGGGGGATGGCTGGAGGTGGGGCACGGGTGTAGGGGAGCAGAGGTCCAGACTGGCTCTGCTTCCTAAGGGCATGAACAGGGTCAAGAATATTCCAGAGAATCATCCTCAGCCTGTTGGCAACTGCTTCCCAGGCTTCTGGACAAGAATAGCTCTGTCCTGAGCACCGACAGAAGTCCCAAGGGTGGAGACTTCCGGCTAGGGTGTGGGGACTTCTCCGTCTATGGAGGAAGGCCAGGCACAGTCACAGAGTCAAGGCCAGCGAGAGCTCTTGTCACAAGTGTTGGGGGTGGCTCTGTGCCAGAGCTAAACGGTTTCTCCAGAAAAGCGTTTCTGGAATGAGAGTGGGGGAGATACTAGCTGGGCAGGAGGGAAGAGAGGCCCTGGGCAGATGGCACCGGAAAGCTTTAGGTCTTTCCCAAAGTTTGGGGTCTTTTCCTTTAATAACAGGAGAGGATCGCTCATCCAATCCAGGGATCTTCTGATCAGGACGTTTGCTGCCTTGGTGTCTCTGATTCTGGGTCAAAATGTGACTGACTATTAGGAACACTTAAAAAGGACTGAGGAAGACACCTCTGATCTAAAAGTTAAGAACTAGATCCTAGGTCTTCATTCCATGTAATATAGCTCAAGGGTATCTTTTTTGATCTAACCCAATTCCCCTTAATTTCATCTCAAAGTTGCCTTCAATTCTTCTCTTCTCTTAGAAACAGCCCCTTCCCTTGCTGCTTCTCTGGCTCCCAGATGGGGTTCTATTTCATCATTCTTTTTTCTCAATTTGAGTGAGTCCTGGCTGTGTGTCCCATCTCCCACCACCCTGATGGGTCCCTTTGGATTCACCCTTCCCTCCCCAGCTGCCCTGGTGCCCAGCCAGGCCTTGGCACCAGGGACATTCAGGATGAATGTGAAACAGGCTGGTGCTTAGGACGAGGCTCATAGCTGTGCTCTGTTCTACCCTGAAGACTGGGCTCCCCTTAGGGCCCTCATGGAGTGACCAGGTCCTAGCTGGGGGGTAATTGGCTGACACAGCCTCTGCTGAGCCAGTCACAGAGCACAGTGACAGCCAAGGTGTTAACCCCCCAGGGAAGGAGGCTGTGGGGCATCGGTGAGGGAGGGAGATGGCACCAGCCACAGACGGATAGAGGAGTCTAGGTGTCCCAGGGGGGAAGACCATGGGCTCTCCATGCTGCCTAATAGGATATGTTGTGGTCCATTCCCTCTGGAGAGGAGTGGGCAACATCAGTGTGGCTGGGTGACCAGCAGGCCCTTCATGAAGCTCAAGGTCATGTTTTCCATTATTTCATGAGATTGCTCCCTTGCCCCATAATTTTAGCCAGTTTTTTTCCCACCAGCACAAGAAAGAGTTTATTAATTCTGGTCACTGAGAATAGAAAAGTAAGAAAAGGATTTACATTGAAACAGGAGAAACTTATTTATAATTGGCTTTTCATGGGAGCCTCTGAAGCCTCCTTTTTTCAGGAAACTCTGAGAAATTGAAACACCCATCCCTCTAGGACCAAGCCACTGCTGCCCAGGGTTAGGGAACAAGTAAGATAACCTTTTCTTTTCTTCATGTGAAGGATTGACTGGATGAATCAGGAATCCCTCAACCCCTGAGCTCACTTTCTTACAGATTATGAAGAGACAAAAGGGACACATGCAGGTTTCAGAGGCATCAGATGTGTGGGCATGTGAACAGATCAAAAGGTGGCTGAGGCCTGGGAGGAGGGGTTCTCATTGCACCTGCTTCTGACAGCAGCTTATGGGGTTGCCTCAAGTCCTGGTGACCACTCTGTCATTAGTTCTGAGTGAAAACAGCCCCTGAGCTGGTGGACTAGACCAGAAACACTGCCCTTTGAAACCAGGACTCAAGGACATAGGATGGATGAAACCACTCCATGCAAGGATTTGCAAATATGTTGCCAATTAAACTGGGTCTCTTTGCCCCAGCATGGTAGTTCTTGGGATGTGAATAGGTATCATATAGAAAAGTGTGGAGATGGATTCCATGCTGGGTTTTTAAAAAAAAAAAAGGCCAAGCAGGTATCTTATTGCCAGACTTTTTAGATCAATGATACAAAACTCAATGTTTTCCACAGATGGTGACTAGGATGTGGGTCTATAATAAAGGGGTTTTTCTTACTTTTTAATATTTCTGAGTTTTCTCACACCCTAGCCGGAAGTCTCCACCCTCAGGACTTCTGTCGGTGCTCAGGACAGAGCTATTCTTGTCCAGAAGCCTGGGAAGCAGTTGCCAACAGGCTGAGGATGATTCTCTGGAATATTCTTGACCCTATTCATTCCCTTATAATGTTTTTATCAATGAGTTATTTTTTTTTAACTAGAGAAAGAAAGAAGGCTGATTCTAGTATCAGAAATAAAGTACTGTTCTTACAAGAAAATAAAAACTCAGTGCTTTTCAAACGTTTTTTTGGTCACAGAGCCCTCTCTTTGGCCAAATATCTTACAAGAGCTAGGATTTCAAGGAATATAAGAAATATTGAGCAAGTTATCTCCATTTCACCATTAAATAAACTCAAATTTCCCAAATCCAAACAGATACTAGCTACTACAAAAAGCATTGAGGAGACTGAAATATAATAAATATAATATGCAGCCTGAGCTAGTTTATGGCAATATGCCTAGGGTTACACTGTCTAAACCAAAGGGTGGTTGTTTGTATGGACCAGAGAGCGTGGGCCAACAACATCCCAGCACTGCTCAGGTATCTCTACTAGTATATACTTCATAAGATGGTCTCTTTAAAGTTTGAATTTTGTGAATTGCTTTGCCAGCAGCTAAACACCTCATTCAGTGAGCTAATTTAGTCAAGTTCTTTAACCAAACAGATTGAGGACAAGATTCTGTTTCCACTAACATTTATTATGCATGAACTTTGTACCAGGAATTGCATAACACATCCTCCTGTCCTCTCACTTTAGCCTAACAATGATCTGGAAGTATTACTTTGCCTACTTTATAGCTGAAGAAATGAGGCTCAAACAGGCTGAGAGCTTTGCTCATGATCCCCAGTTAGTTGCAGAGTCTGAATCTGAATTCAGAGCTGTTGACTTGAACTCTAGGACTGTCTCTGGGCCCACTGACCCTGTTCAGATGCACTCTGAGCCCCAGCCTGAGCACGAGTCAACCTCTCACTTGCTCTTTGGGTCCTGTTGCATCCCTACAGCATCATCATGGCCTAGGAACCTATCGGAATTCTTGGAGCACAAGGGTGTTTGGGAGGCTGAGTGACGTGTGTAACACAATGTCCCCGTTGCTTAAACACAACTCATACACATATACATCCACATCCATTCCTCAACCCAGTGAAACTTCACCAAAGACCAAGAGAACATGGTTCATTACTTGAAAAAGAATCTGTTTTTTCCCCAGAGAACAAAGAACAGCCACAACATGAGCCACGGTTTTCTGGAACTGGCCTTCTGCTGCCTCTTGACCATTTTTAGAGCTTACTGCAAGACAAATGTGGGCTCCCTCTCCCTGCAATAACCTGAGTGTTCGTAAAGACTGCCCATTCACTGGAGCATTGGCCTGAGAAGAGCATGACTCAGAATGTCCATCTGCTACAGCTGGGGTCAGAGATGAATCCTGAGTACCAGAAAACTCAGTGGAGGTGATGGTGGGATCCTGCAGTCCATGCAAGGATCTCTTTCCCTCAGATTGAAAGAGACTTTGGGGCTGCACAGAACACACCAGACCTCTAATGCCCCAGGTTTCAGGTCATTGACCTGCACATAGAGAAGAGATGTGGGCTGAGATGAGGATTCCCTTAGGAGAGACAAGCATCCTAGTCCTGTGTGAGTTTTATAAGTTTATTGGTGAGACACAGAAGCAGGGAAGTGAGGCCTGAATGAAGACAAGCTCTCACATATTGAGGGCACAAATCCCTTTGGTGATAGGACACATCTGCAGAGCTGCTCCCAGCTCTGTATACATTCAGGTGCCATGTAACATATAACCTATAGCCAGGTGTTTCACTGAGCTGATGTTGCTCTAATAGGAGACAGTAGACATGCAGTCTCACGTACCCGTGGAGCACATGAGCAATCAGCTCCTAAGCCAGGGCATGGGAGGGGCTGCAGGAAGGGAAGATTGGGGTTACCCTGAGAGAAAACCTTCTTCTTCAAGGGGGCATGCAGGCCAGATAAAGGGTTGCGTCTTCCTCCTTCACAATGCTTCAGGAAGAGGAGACTGAGTTAAGAGGTTTTGGTATGGAGCCAGAAGGATGGGCTAGAATCCTGAGTCTAGACGAAGAAAGACTAAAGCAGAGAAGTAAAGAGAGGAAATGACAGAGGCAAAGAAAAGTAAAAGGGAGATAATAATAAATGTGACAGAGGACTTTCTGGAGAAGGGAGTCCAGAGGAAACCAGGGCCAGGCGGACAGCTTCAGGAAATGGGCTGTCTCCCACCTTATCTCATGGTTTTCTTGGTGGGCAGAGCTGAGGTCTTCCCAAGGAGATCACTGAATTCACTGGCACTGCCCAGCCTGGTTCTGACCTCCCGCCAGGGGCTGCAGTTCCCACTGCCAGTGACACAGCCCCCAGACAGCATGCTGTAGCCCCTGCTGACAGAGCCAGGCCAGTAGCCACAGACTCCAGCACCACTGAGCCCAAAGCCGGTCCCCGCGCCTGTGGTCCCGGCCGTGGAGCTGCTGAGGACCGCTGTGGGGGATGGAGGGCAGAATGATCAGAGTGTGTCCCAGGGCAGGGGAGACCCTACATCCCCGCCAACCTCCCAGCCCCAACTAGCTTAAACATCCCCATCTTAAGCAAACATCTCACACCAACTGTGGTCTAATGACATATGCTCGGTTCCTGAACAGCTCAAGCCCTGAGGACAATAGCCAAATCGGGCACCTTCTCATTCTTTACACAAACAGGAGTAGTGAGGGCTTCCCCTGAAGAACAGATGATGCCCGAGCCTCACGTGAGCTGACGAGTCTTGCATTTAACTTTAGAATACATTCTCAGTTTTTTCTCAAAGAATTTCCTGATTGCTTATCTGAGAGAGGTTTTGCTGGCCTGAGACCGGGCTGAACCCTATGGGGCCAGCCTTCAAACCGGTTATGCATGTGTGGCTGTGCAGAGCTCATTACTCTCCGTGAGGAGGTGAACTCTTCCTGCTCACAGCTTCCGTCATGCGGACAAGCTGAGGTGGGGGTGACAGAGAGGGTGGGCTGAGAGTTTCGTCCCAGCCTGGGTGAGACTGCTGGAAAAGGGCCATTGTGAAATGTCAGCTGACTCCACTGGGGAAGAGGCAGCAGGTCTCACAAGGGAGGCGATTATGACAATGGTGTGCCCCCAGGCAGAGCCCAGGTGCTCCCATGGGGCACCTGGGAATAGGCACCGAGAACACTTACTCTGTGTTCATCAATGAACTAAAAACATTCCCTCAGAGGAATGACATACTCACAGACGCTCACAGAATTGGTGTATTCTCCAGACATCCTGACAGAGAGAAACACACAGGTTAATCTCCATCACATGGAATCCAAGTTACCCTCACACAGCCTGACATCATCAGCCAGACTAGCTCTGCCCTCATGAGCCCTCCAGCTGGCCAGATGGCATTAACTGCACCAGTGTTAATCTCTAAGGACACCCCCGTCACCCTACTCTTCCCATTTCAGAGATGTACGAACTCACAACCTTGGAGGGGCCAGCAACCATCTCCCAGAAGCCCTCCTGCTGGGTTTCTCTTTAGCCCATTTTTTCATTCATGTGAGGCTGCTGCTTGAATAAACACATCTGTGGAAATACTAGCAGCAGGAGTTGCTAAGTAACTAACTGTGTGGTATTAGGACCCATAACCTCTTCTCTGGGCCTCAGTAGTAAAATGGTGCTAGGTTAAAACGGTTTTCAAATGCCAGTGCTTTCTGTACCTCCCTCCCAATTGTTGCTGTGACCCCTCTCTCTGGGAAACTGAGTCAGGAGATTGCAAAGGTTCTTCCAGCTGTAACATTCTAAGACCCCTCACACCACTCACCGGCTCTCCTCGCCCTCCAGCAGCTTGCGGTAGGTGACAATCTCTATGTCCAGGGCCAGCTTTGTGCTCATGAGCTCCTGATGCTCCCGCAGCATCCGGGCCAGCTCCTCCTTGGCCTGGTGCAGGGCGGCCTCCAGCTCATCCAGCTTGGCCCGGGCATCCTTCAGGGCACAGTCGCCCCGCTGCTCGGCATCGGTGATGGCCATCTCCAGGTTGGAGCACTGAGGGCCAGGAGACAGCATTCCCCCCTTGAGTTCTCAGGCACCCCGAGCCTCCCTTCTCCCAGGCTGGACCTTCAACTGTCCTGTCCCACTTCTTACACAAGGACACAGCCACACCCATACTAATGGAGTCCTGTCAACCTGGGACTAGGAGATTCATTATTCTCAGCCCTTGGCTTTCTGAAAAGACCCTTCCAATTATTCCAGAGTCAGATGGGAGCCAGTGTGTGGGATGAAAGCAGGGGCTCCATTGGAGGAAGAGGGTTCTGAGATGGAAGGCCGAGAGGAGAGGAGCCTCGGGGAACATGTCTGATAGGCAGCTCACGCATCCCTTGGGAGTGAGCCAGGACCCCCCACAGCCCCTTCACCTGCTTCTTCACACTCTCGATCTCCGAGCGCAGCCTTTGGGTGAGCCGGGTCAGTTCTGAGATCTCGTTCTTGGTGTGTTTGAGGTCATCCCCATGCTGGCCAGCTGCCAGCTGGAGCTCCTGGAACTAGGGAGAGTGGGCAGAGGAGGGACCTTAACTCAGGACCTGGCTGAGTTCATCCTGGCAGATTATACCTTTGCCTTCAGAGTGTGGCAGAAGTGGGAAAGGGTCCCCAACTTCACCAGGCCCACCAACAGCCTCCCACTCAACCAGCAGTTTACTGGATATATTTGTTTGCTTTAAGCACAGCTGATTTCACTGATGGTTAGATTTGGCAGTAAGGACTATTGAAAGTCCCATACGCTCCACATCTCCTATTATGACATTCCTCTACCCTTAGTCCATCAAAGTCAAGGTCAAATTCAAATACCTAGCATGGCATCAAGGTGCTTTGAGGTCTGGCATCGACCAGCCTCTGTAGCCTCATTCCTCACAGCCTCTGCCAATGACCTACCTGGCTCTCCACCTGTGCTGAACAGGTCCATGTTCCCTAAATGTCCATGTGCGCTCAAGTCTCTGACTCTGTGCGTGAGTCTCTCCCTCCACCTGGAAAACCCTTTCTCATCATCCTCCCTTTTTTCCTAACTAACTCCAAGTCAGCCATGGCAGAGTCACTTCCTCCAAAAGGATTCCCTGACGCCCTTGCTGGGTATACTTCTAGTTCTACAGCCCATAGCACACCAGGCCATAGGTCTTACCACACTGTACTATGATCGCACATTTCTATGTCTTTCCCATCAGACCCAGCATGACTGGATAGCAGGGACCTTCTCATTTATTTCTGAATTCCCAGTACATAGCACAGTGCCTGGTTGCTACTCAAAAGAGGGCTGATGATGAATGGATGAATGAATGTAGATTCGGCTGTTTGTCAACAGCACTAGACATGAATTCAAGGTCATACACTAGTTTGGGATTATTCCTGCCTTTGATGTCATCCATTATCTAGTCAACAGAGAGTACTCCATTTCTACCTCAGATTTGAGCTGAAGAAGAATACAAGAAAGTGTGACACTCTGAACCCTGGTGGCTGTGTGCTGCCTGTGTCTCTCTGGGTACTTGGCTTCACTGGTTGTCTCTTTTCTGGCCCCAGCAGAGCCCTAGATTCAGGATTCCTCTTAAAGATGCCAGGTCCCCTGGGAGGCAAGGGGGTCTTATCTCTATGCTCTTGTTCTATCTTTGGTGCTAACTATTGGGACAGTAAACACAGGGCAGAACAGGTGGCCTTCTCCTGCTTCTCTGCAAGGCCCTCCCCACACACTGACCAGGACAGAGACACTGGCTCCCCCGGTTCTGACACCAAGCAGTCTCCTTCTGAAGCAAACAGGTAAACATCCTTTGCTGTTCAGCTCTCAGCCCCCCTAACTGCTTATCATAAATGCTTCTTAAGCAGAGTCACCACCTGATTTTCTGAACACCATGGAATTGGCAGTCAGTCATCTAGATGCAGATCCAGCTCCATAACTTACCAGCTAAATAACCTCGGTAAGTTACTTGAACTCCCTGAAACCTGACTTCATCTTTAAAAGGGAATAACAATAAGTCCTCATAATTCTGCTGCTAGGATTATACCAATAAATTCTGTTCAGTAAGTACTTACCCCTAACTGGAGAAGTGCAGGGTGGGTAACCTCAAACAGCAACAATCCAAAAATCATGTCTGTGCAGACCTACCTAATTCTTCTGGAAGGAGTCTGGATAAGCACTGGCCAGTCACAATCCAGACTGATTAGGCCAAACAGCCATCTCTGACCATGGCTTGCAAATAATGTGGAGGGATTAAGTAAGGGCTGAAGACTTGAGTTTGAACCTTTATCCACACGCCCTGGCTGTGTTGTCTCCTATGCCTTGAGACCTCCCTTCCTCCCACCCCTGCATGTGAGATCCGTCTATCCCTAGGGTAGCAAGAAGGCAGTGGGAGGGACAGATAAGGTCTCAAGAGTGCAAATTTACCTTGAGAAGGAGCCTGAAAACTAGGAAGTTGCCATCTTGATTAGAGAAACCAAATTATCTGAAGACTTATTTCCCCACCCAAAAACCATTAGAGGAGTTAAGATCTAAGGCACTCAACTCCCCCTTTATCCTTGGAGTTGAACTTAAACAAAAAGGCAAGAGTTACCTGATTTGAGATTACACTCAAGAGACCACTGAAGTTATTGTAATTAATGAGAGAGTTGAGATGCTAACCACCCACATCAAAACTCTGCCTCCAGGAAGTCAGTCCTGACCAGCGCCACGTGGTCCTTGTCCCCTAACTTCTGTCTCCCCAGTATTCACAACTCTGTTTGTACCACATACATCTGCACTCAAGAATGTGAATCCTCCTATGACTGCCTCTAAGAGGATCAGTCTAAGAGCTGTGTCTTCTCCTTTGGGCTTCCTGCAGGGTCTGGGACAGTGCTGTGCTCCCAGGAAAGGTGTGAGTTGCAGTGTGTCATGGGGCTAGACAAGCAGCCCCAGAACACATGACTCTGGGAAGGTCTGCAGCCCCACCTTGGTCTGGTACAGGGCCTTGGCCTCGGCCTTGCTCCTCTGGGCTATCTCCTCGTACTGGGCGCGGACCTCGGCGATGATGCTGTCCAGGTCCAGGCTGCGGTTATTGTCCATGGACAGGATGACAGATGTGTCACTGATGTGGGACTGGATCTGAGCAATCTCCTGCAAGAAATCAAGGAAGCATGAAATAGGTTTTGTGAGCAAAGCAGGGTGCCAAGGTGATGGCCCTGTCCCAGCAGGAGGCCCCCAAGCCCTCCCCAGCAGAATTAAGCTGTGTTCCCCAAAGCTTGTAAGAATGGAGTTCACTGGCCCGGAAGCTTTAATACCACATCTGAAAACTGCTGAGTGAGTTTGAAGCAGCCCCAGAGGAAAACCAGGCACTGGTCAGGAATGGAGAAGGTGGAGGGAAAACAGGGTGGCCACCATGAAGGAGACACTAAGGACGCAGGAGCCACCAATGCTTGGCCAACAGGCTGAGGCTTGAAGCCAGCTGGTCACAGAGGCCGTAGAAAGGGCATGAGGACTCCCCACCTCCATCCCTAGGGATTCCTGCCCACTACCTGAGGAAACATCCTAAGTAGAGAGAAGATAGACAGAAATGAAAATATGCCCGGCTCAAGGTCAGTGGAAGCCCCTTAAGGACCCATGGCTTCCTGAAGGATGTCAGAGCAGGCCATCTCAGGCCAGGCTGGGACTGATGGCACACATCACTTGGGATACCAGGATAGATGTCACTCTCAACTTTGATCTACAAAGCTCCCAGTATCCAAATGCTGGAGATACTCTTAAAGCTACTAAGGAGTGAGTAATGGCTCCTTCACATCTGTCCTTCCAAAAGACAGAGCTGGGGGTGGGGCAAGGGGAGCCATACCTCCTCATACAGGCCCTTGAAGAACTTCATTTCTTCATCCAGGGCATCCACCTTGACGTGAGGCTCCACCTTGCTCATGTAAGCCGTGTCCACATCCTAAAGGAATCCAGAGGTCCCCTGATATCGCCCTTCCTCGAGCCCAGACAGGGCTTTTGCAGGAACGGTCACACCAGCGCCCAACACTGAGGTTAGCCGCCCCAGGGAATGGAGTCAAGACCCGGAGGGCAGGGACGTGACCATCCAGGACTCACTACAAGACCTTAACAAGTTCCTCATATCTCTGGAACTCCTTCTGCCCCATCCAAAAGTGGAAGCTTGTTACAGCCTCTATTTCTCAGAGAGAAGGTACAGGGAGGAGTGCAATCCCCCACGTGGTCACTCGTTCAGCAGTCAGAGCTGATGGCAGCCATGGCAATTTGCAGAGACAGGCAGAGTTAGAAGGTGCCTGCAGTCCCTCCCAAAGCATGTCTTGTTCCCCAAGCCAAAGTGGACATTACCTGGCAATTGTTCACATCTGGGCCCCCACCTGTTTACTCAAAATATAGGGACCTGACAGTGATATGTTTTAGAGAAACATCAGGGCATCCCAAGATGTCCCAAGAAGCAAATGTCTCCATCCTCTTCTGGCCCTCTGGCTCCAGGCCCTTCTGCAGGGAGCACCAGCCCCCCATCCTCCCTGTTTCCTCCCCCTACCCTCTGTGCTCCACTCCCTGAGTGATCAAGGGCAGTGCACACCCCCTTACCTTCTTAAGCACCACAAATTCATTCTCAGCAGTTGTGCGCTTGTTTATTTCCTCCTCATACCTGCAGAAAGGCATGAGGTGTGAGTGTGTATGTGTGGGGGTGTTCTCATCATGAAAGCAGAAGAGAGATGCCATACTTAGTACCTTTTAACAGGTATTATTCTACATCTTTGCAAATCTGTCCAACTCATTAGGAACATTTGGCCAGCACTGTGGGCAGGGTTATAAGTAACCCCCTCCAGGGCCCTGGGACTAGATGGTTTGGAGTCTGGATTCCCTCTGATGCCTGGGAGATGAGCAGGTTCTTCCTCCTCCACTCAGAGTTCAAATCACAGGAATATGCTGCTGCCCCTTCTGGCCATGACTTTGGTGTCACCCAGTTGCCTGACATGCCAACTAATAACTCCATCCTATCCTGAACTTGAGTCCCAAGGAAGACAGACTGTCCCCTGGGACAGGAAGAAGGGGAATGGCCCAAATATCCAGGGAAAGGAAGGATTAGAGGGAAATAAAGGAGGCCCAACAGAAACTCCAACTCCCTGCCCTGCTAGGAGGGTTTCCTAGAAATCTGAGGATACAGTGAGGGAGCTCAGGAACCAAGAGGCTATGGGGTACAATACTCGGGCTCTCTCAAGCGGGGAGCAGTGGAGAGCATGCCAAAGAGGGGCCACCTGCTAGGGACAGCCCTGCTGCTGCCTGAGAGGCTGGCTGCCCACTGTCCAGACCACCTGGCCTCCCAGAGAAGACCCTCATCTTGCCTGGGCACAGGAGCTTGGGGTGGGTCACACTCAGCTCAGTGCCCTTAAGCCCACAGGTAAATGTCCCCATGCCTGCTGGGAAAGCCCAGCCCTGGGGGCCATGTCAGCCTGGGCACAGGGTCCTCACTCACCGCTTCTTGTAGTCCTCCACCACGTCCCGCACGCTCCTCAGCTCCGAGTCCAGCCTCACCCTGTCCCCGGACAGCGTTTCCAGCTGCTTCCGCAGGTTGCTGATGTAGCCCTCAAGGATGGGCTCCAGATTCTTCCTGCAGTTGTTCAGGTCCAGCTGCTGCAGCAGCTCCCACTTGGTCTCCAGCACCTGGTTCTGCTGCTCCAGGAAACACACCTGGAGCCCCAATCAATAGGCACTCAATCAATGGGGAAAGGCTGTACGGTTTCCTTTCCTGGAGACTGGCTGTGTTGCTACATAGCTGAAGGGTAAGCCTCACCCTGAGACATGTCACTCATGTCCCTCCCCTCCCCAGTGTCTGACTGAGGCTGTCTTTAGGGGACAGCCCCCAAGATCAGGCCAGGACTTACCATCTTTATTTCCCTCTAATCAAGGTCTGCTCCCTGCACCTGTCTAAGCCTGCCTGGACCAGGGTGCCCGGCCAGCCTGGGCCCCTTTTCTAAGGCAAATCCTCCAACACGTAAGCTGGCCTGTACCACCTCCACACTCTTGGGCACCTCTGCTCAGGGCCTGCTGGCTTGGCCTGGGCTCTGCCTCCTCCCTGTGTTCTCAGGCCCTGCCTCTCCCAGGCAGCCAGAGGCAAGCACTCAGATGGCAGGGGTCTCGGGCTCCCCTATGTGGCCCTCATGTCTGACCCTCTGTGATCTCAGAGCATTTCCCCAGGGAGAGAACCACCATTCTCAAGTTGCAGCCTACAAATATCATACCATTTCCGTGCTTAAAACCCTGGCGTTTCCACATTCCCTACAGGCCAAGTCCAAATTCCTTACTGTGTGCTTCACAACATGCCCAGCCCTTCTTCCACCATTCACCCAATACCCGTGCCAACGCAGGTCTCCCTACTCTCCAGACAAGTCCTATCATACCACAGGGGACTGCCCCCATCCCTAGGCTGCCTTTCCCCTCCTCTGCCCGACAAACTCCTACTCGTGCTTCACCACCCTACCTCACTATCACCCCTGGTGAGCTTCCCCTGCTCCCTTAGGACTCCCAGGAGGTCTCCACTTCCCAAGATCCCCTTGCCCCTTCATCCCTCCATGGTTCTCAAACTCAGATGTGCATCAGCATCATGCAGGGGCTTTTTAAAACACAGGTTGCTGGCTCCCACTCCCAGAGTTTGAGCTTCAGGAGGCATGAGGTGGGGCCTTGGGAATGTGCATTTCTAATAGGTGCCCAGGTGATGCCATTGCCACAAGTTTGAGGACCACTCTTGAGAAGTACTGCTCTAGTGTACTGCTGGGCCCCAGCTGCCTCACCTTATAGGCTGTACTAGGCTGTGAGTTTCTCGTCTGCGCTGGTCTGAGTCCTGTGAGAGGAGGAGCTGGGTCTCATAGCTTTCTAATACCCTAGGCTGCCATGGACCTCTCCTCTGTCTGGTTTCTAAACTTCACATGCCATCACTCTCCTGCTTCTTAACTCTAAGACCACGTCCCCTGCCTACTGGAAACCTTGTCAGACTGAGCTCCCACCCCTCTGACCACCCCCCAAACCTCAGCGCCAATGTCCCAGGTTTGTCCACTTCCTCCCTGCTCTGTCCTCAGCTGTGTCTGCATCCTGGGAAGGTGTCCTGCCTTCCTCTGCCTCAGACAGGAAGCCTTCCAAGGGCAGTGAAGGTGGAAGGAAGGTGCTCCATGCTTGGCTTTCTCCAGAAGGTCCCACCTTGTCGATGAAGGAGACAAACTTATTGTTCAGAGCCTTGATCTGCTCCCGCTCCTGGGCTCGCACTTTCTGAATCTTGGGGTCCAGCTCCACGTTGAGGGGGGTCAGGAGGCTCTTGTTGATGGTGACCTGGTGGATGCCCCCCGGCAGGCACACAGTCGGGCACACAGGACCCAGGGCCACACTGCCAAACATGCTTCCAGCAAAGCCACTGGCCCGGCCCCGGCCAAATCCATAGCCCCCTGCCCATCCACTGTCACAGGCCACATTGAGGGAGATGCTCTGGGTGTCCCCCAGGTTGTAGAGGCTCTGACTTCCGAAGCCCCCACTGAGCCCTTTGCCCGCTGCCCGGTAGGAGGATGAGCTAACCCCCGAGAGGACTGCCGAGCAGCCACTGAAGCCCCCCTTGGCGGCAGCCCCCGACTTGCAGGTGAATTGGCGGCTCATGCTGGTGAGGCCAGAGCTGGAATAAGATGCTATCCCTTAGCTGAGATGTGATTCACCAGCCTGTGATCTCAGGCTCCCCCTTTATAGAACTCAGGAGGGAGCCACTGCCCTAAATTGTGGGTTTAGTTTGCCTGGGAGCAAGAAATCATTGTCTCCCAAGAAAATCAGAGACACTGGGTAAATAACATGAAAACCCCCAAAGTGCTGGGCTTGTGAGCCTTGCTCATATAATTTGAGCCTGATCTAATTAGCATGGGGTGACTAGCCTGGCCAAGTTATCCTCGAAAGATCTTGGCTGGCAGGTTTGTCACTGCCTCAACTGCCCTTCCCCAAGGAGCAGGGAGGCTGGATTGCGGGGGTGCAGAAGGAGACCTTTAACTGGCAGCGTCATCTGTGGGAGATCTCAAACTGTACTAGCTAGCATCAGATATGCCACTCCCGGGGACCCTGGCTAAGCCGTGTTTATGTGGTTAGGAAGAGACCCTGCAGCCTGACTTCCCAGGGCTCCTGGAGGCTGTTCCCCTGGCTGTCTAGGATTGTGGGAGGTGAGCCCACTAGGAATCCAGGCCCAACCCCTTGGCTACCAACCCCCACTGTGTCCTCCCAGGTCCTCTGCTTATCTGCATGGCCAGGCTGCCTTGCACACTTTAACTTCTTTGTGCCTACCTTCTCCCCCCACCACCCCCCTTGACCTTGAAATAATAGTATTGCCACCACTCATGATGGCCTACACTGATACTGTGCTTTACTGCATTAAAAGAGCTGATCACATGTTCGAGTTCATTTACTTTTCTTAGTCAGCCTGGGGAGGAGATATGATGAGCCACATTGCACAAATGAGAAAAACAAGGCTCAAATAGTTGAGGATGGCAAATATTTCATGATCCCTTTCTTCGTAGGAATCTCAGGGGTTTCAATACCCAACAAAACTCAGGCCCAGCCTTGAGGACTCCCTGGACTGGTCTTTTGACCCCCCATTCAGAGCTTTGCAGGCCACAGTTATCTGTCTGTCTATCCAGCCCCTGGACTATTCATTCATCCATCCATTCGTTCACTAAACAGCGTTCTATTGAGGGCTGTGTCCTGGGCCCTGTGCTAGGCTCTGGGGCCATAAATTAATAAGACAGAAGCTCAACTCTCAATTCTAGAGGGTAGGGCAGACACTTGATTTCATGAAACCCTTGACGTTACCAACATATGTGACCCAAGTGTTTCACAGTTCCCAAATCCCAAATATACTCACTATATATAATCTCCACCATAAAAATGTAATTATTTCACTAGCTAGAGTACTAGTTTGCCAACAGGCAGTCTGTCAATCCCACTTTTCTATTCCTGTGCAGAGATTATGGCCCTTTCTGTATTACATATTATAATATAACCATACTACCCTGCTAATATGGTTGTACCAAGCAATTACCAAGGTCAACCTCCTGTTCTTTTTTTATACAGAACAGCTATTTTCTAGTTAAGCATAATCATTTTCTTAGGTGGCCTCAGTTTCAGTACCAGCAATGGCATTTGGCAATCTTTTCTTTTTTCACTGGACACAAAGGTTTTATCCCTTTGCAATTTCTTCACAAGGCAAGATAAGTAAAAACCAGCAAAACTGTGTTGTGATGAGGATCCTGAGTATTCCAGCCAGAATCACTCCATAATTGACTCCTTCCAGCACACCAGTGTCGGGGTAGTCATGATTCAGACCTGCGTCTCAGCAAAACTACAAACTGCTGTCACAGGCCTTGAGATCACTCCCTAAGGCCTGAAAGCCAGTGTTCACAATGGGACCGCCAACTCTACAGTGCGGTGAACGAATGCAGATGAGCAACCAGCCCCTCGCCCATGTGACCTTCACTGCCCCCTCCAACTCTGGCCTCCCCTCCTCATGAACCTGTTACAGGGGCACCTGGGAAACCTTCTCTGGTCACATCTCAATCCTGCCACTCCTCTCTGGCCAGACTCCCCAAACTGTACCAGTTGTCTGCTCTAATTCGATGTCTCTACCTGTGTCCCAAGTGTGTGTCAGTCTTACCCAAGAGCCAGAAAGGTTCCTGAGGACAAGACCCAGAGCCCAATCTCCCTCTAATCCTCTACTCATTGCCCAGAACTGCAAGGGTGAGGGACTCTCAGAGGGAACCTAAGGACAGGATCCTTAGCACCTGTCTTTAAAACTCTAAGTGGGTTTTCTAGAGTGGCAACCCTGAGAAGGAAGAATAAAGTGGGAGGGATCTCGCTCCCCAACTTCAAGCTCTACTACAAAGCCACAGTAATCAAGACAATTTGGTACTGGCACAAGAACAGAGCCACAGACCAGTGGAACAGTATAGGGACTCCAGACATTAACCCAAATATATATGGTCATTTAATATACAGTAAAGGAGCCATTAACATACAATGCGGAAATGACAGTCTCTTCAACAGATGGTGCTGGCAAAACAGGACAGCTATATGTAAAAGAATGAAACTGAAGTTTAACTTTTTAAGTCTTTCTCTCTTAATGGCTCATGATTTCAGTGTTTTTATCTAAGAAATCGTTGCCTAACCCAAAGGTCACAAATAATTTCTCTTATGGTTTCCTCTGGAATGGTTATAGTCTATTTCTGACTCTCTATTCTATTTCATGAAGCTATGCATCTATCCTTTAGCCAACACCACACTGTCTTGAGTATTATAAGTCTTGAAATCAAGTAGCCTGAGTCTGCCAACATTGTTTTTTCAGAATTATTTTGCTTAGTCCAGGTAATTGCATTTCTGAATATATTTTGAATAATCTTATCAATTTCTACAAAAGAATCTTGCTGTGATTTTGGTTGAGATTTCCTCAAACATACAGATGAATTTGGGCCGAAGGGATCTGTAGATCATTTCATTCCATCTCCTTTAACTGGGGCTGAAATTGAGCCTTGGGAGGAGAAATGACTAGTCCAGTGCCCCACAGAGATTCCCCCAAGATTAAGGTTAGCATTTACGTCTCCTAATCCCCACTGCAAGGCCTTCCCCTCTTCAAAGTAGAAGCTGGAGTGTTCCACCCAAGAGGGCTTCCTGGATGAGGTGAGCTGTCCAAGTACTCTCATCTGAGTTGTTAGGGAAGAGATGGTGAAGGGCAGAAAAAAGGCTCGTTTGAATTCACACCAGAATTCACAGGCAGAGAAAGGGGGGGAACCACAGGAGGGAGGGTATCTCAAATATTCTGCAACATCATCAGGATGTAAATATTTAGCCCCATTCCCTGTGGAAATAGAGCTTGTAAAATCCTCCTGCCTGTGCGCATCTCTCTGTTGAAGCCCAAGACCTGACAAGTCAGTTATCACATTTGGTGGAAGATGGCCAGAGGCCCTGCCGAAAGGGGTGAGACACGGATTCTGGACGAGTCCCCTGCAATACTTGGGAGGACAGGCAAATCCACCCCCCCACCAAGATGGCCCCTCCCTCCAATACCTACTTAGAACCAGATTCCTTTCACACCTCAGGCCTCTGAGTCCATGCACAAGGCTCACTTTGCTATGAGAGATCAACATGAAAGTAGCACTTGTCTGAGTAGATCTGAAAAGAAGGCCTGCTTCCCAGGTGGAGAGGCCATGAGGAGCAGGAACCAGAGAAGGGGTGGAGACTCACACCCGAGAGTCGGCAGTGAGCGCAGTGCGAATAAAAGCTGCCGCCTTGCCTGCCTCGCCTTCCTTCCCTTCACAAGGTTATCAGGGCAGCTCACCATCCTGAAGCCTTTAAACATGAATCGGGGGTGGAGGTCTGGTTTCTGGGCCCACCCTGGGCCTTACCTGTTTCCTTACCTAAACTGGAGGTTCAAATTCACTGAGTGCTAAAGCTCCCTTCAGGCCCAAATGTCTGGGACACTAGGCCCCATTTAATGTCATGTTCACATTTGCATGGTATGTACAGCCTAGAACAGCCTGGCCTCCTGTACACCTCGCAGCCTTCCCCACCCGCACCCTCACCTCCGCAGACCTCTCTCACCTGAGCCAGCCGGGGCAGCTCTGAGCCCCTCTGAGCAGCACTTCACCTTAGAGAGGTCAGCCCCGTGTACTGTCACCTTGCCCCCTGCAGGCAGCTAAGCTCTGTGCCCTGCTCCCTCAAACCTGAGGCTGGCTGGGTCTGGGAACAGGTGAAACCATCTATTCTCTATTAATGCCTCATTGTAGCACTTCTCAAACCTCTCTCTACAACCTCTAGGAACAGGAAGACACTCTAGACTCAACTAAGGCCTTACTGAGATCTTGAAGCACAAGTAGAATGAAAAGAAAAGAATCCCCCAGCATTTTTTTCTGAGCTGTTTGAAGCCGCATCTGCTGCCTCTTGAACACCACACACAGGAGGCTTGGCCACACCGGAGCAAAACCACCGGCTCTCGGCTCTCGTCTGGGTGACTCCGGCCAATCTGATACCAACCCACAAGCCCATCCTGCCTGCCCAGCCATTCCTGAGCTCCCAGGGAGCCCCTGCCAGGTGACAAGGCCTTTTTGGGGGAGGCACTAACATCACCGTGACACCCATAGACGCAGCTGCCCTGATTGAGATGTCTGGAGGAGGGGTTCCCACAGAGCTGCTGCCTGAGGGGGAAAGAGGGGCCAGTATCAGCTGAATGTGTGGAGGACTTCCTGATGGAAGCAGGGGAGTGGTCTGTGAAGGCCGCAGTCATTTTTCTGGAGATCACTTTAGAGTCCTCCAGAGACGTCCCCAAATACTCTCCTTCAACCTTGTTGAGAGCCCCCACCTGGGACACGGGACTGTGAGGACCTAGAAAGCCCAGGACCTAGGTCAGGTTGAGGAAATTCGGTCTTGGGAGCTCAGAGCGGCAGACAGGCTGGATGGACACATGAGGGGCTCAACTGATTTGCCCGGAGGAGAAAGGGTCTCAGATCAGAGCTCTCCTCAGAAAGGGCAGGGAGGGCTGGCAGTCTGTTGGAAAATGCTTGTTCAAGGGTGTCTTTTTCTAGGAGGGAAAATTTTCCACAAATCCTCTTGTCAACCACCTGTCAATATCACATTCCCCAGGTCCGGCAAATACTTTCTGAGAATATCACACCCAGCTGCTGACTCCAGGGCTAGCCCCTCCTGTTCGTAAAGACTTCCAGAAAAAACACCCTTGTTTCTCCAAGCTACACTGCTTCAGCACGATATGTCCCTCCTCCAGGAAGCTTCTGTTTTATCATTTCCAATCGCTCCATTTTCTGGTGCCTTAAGTTAAACAATGAGTAACAACATCTCCTGGCTGCCCACTTTTGCCAAGGCTTGACATTAACACACATCACATGCTATGAATCACAAATGAAATTTATTGTACAGACACCAAGACCACAGCACTTTAGGTGCAGAGCCAATATGATGGGATATATACCCAGAAACATGTTTCCTGGGGACAGTGCTGGGGAAAGACACAGGCTTTGAGATGAGGTCCTCAACAGACTACCTGGTGGGAAAAGGCCCACCAGAAGGGCAATGTAAGCAGGGGCCGGGAAAGAGGGCAGAGCTGGAAGCACAAATGTAGACAATGCAGACTATTCCCCAGGGGGCAGAGGGTGGCACTGACTCCAGTTAATCGGATTGGAGAGAAGAAATTTCAAAAACTGTATGTGGGTATCTCTTTCCCCCAAAATACCATCAGAGATGAATGACAGGTTTAACTTGCTGTCAGTTAAATGTACAGAGACAGGCTTCTACATTCTGGAGTGGGAGAGTCAAGGGCGGGACTCCCTCTTGATCCAAAAGAGAAGGTCATGCTGTAACCACAACCTTCACCTGAGTCAGAACCACCCTTTTCAGAGCAAGAGCCCTCCCCCTCCAGAACCAAAGCCTCCTCTGGAACCACCTCCAGAGCTGTGTCCTCCTCCAGAGCTAGAACCTCCTCAAGCATTGCCTCCAGAGCTGTATTTTCCTCCAGAACCGTATCTGCCTCCCAAGCTAGAGCCACCTCTGGAGGCCCCTCCACCGCCACCACTGGAGATCTGTCCTCTGCCTCCAGAGCCATAACTGCTGCTTCCAGAGCTGTAGCCTCCTCCTCCAGAACTGGATCCTCTACCTCCAGAACCACGGCCTCCAAAGCCAGCATTGGACGCCACACTGGAGGAAACGGTGCTGCTTGTCACCGCTGCAGAGAGAGGTGGTGTTAGCACAGCAGGTCCACTGCCTCAGCCTGCCTCCCCACACGCCACCCACAGGACAGGAGCACACCCAGGCACTTACACACTGTCACGTTGTTGCTGATGTCTCCAGACATCCTGTCGGGAGGGAGAGAAAACAGCTCATGGCAGAGCACTTGGGTTCTGTGTACATGTTTTACCACTTCCACCCAAAAAACCAGGCCCCAGTGCCTTCCAGAGCCCACCTCTTCATGCTGCCAGATCACAGAGATGTGGCAAGCCCCACATTTCTGCATCACTGGCATCCCAATCCATCTCAAATTTTTGCTTTGACAAAAATGATCAAAAAGCAAATTCACTCCTGACTTTGCAACCCGTTTTTGTATTTAACTGTCTTTTAGAGTCTGATATTCAGAATCCAAGCCATGCCAGGAATTTTGAAATGAGGCTGCACTATGAGCGTTTAATTCAGAAAGAATTGCAGCACCCTCCTGATACCGCCCTCCTGCTCCACCCTCCTCTGCTTCATCTGAAATCTTTCCCACATCCTCTAGCAAGCTGGAGATGGAGGCATGGCCTAGCAGACAGAAGAGAGCAACAGCCCAAGCAAAGAGGCTCTGTCATCCTGGCTTGCTGGTGGCCTGGGATAGCTTTTCCCAGATTAAATCACCAGGGGTGCTGCTAACTGACAAAGGTCCCAGACCACAGCAGGAGGAAAGGTTCCCCTTTTGGGGGTTAGCAAATGGTTCTGTTTGTCACTCCAGAAACCTACAAAGAACTAGGCTGGCACCTGCTCCAGGTGAGCAGTCAGCCAGTCATGCCTTGGCAGGCAGCATCTTCCAACACACGATCTCCCCACTCTGGGTCACAAGGTTGGGGGAGAAGAGGCTCCTCACCCTGCAGACCCAGAGACCAATGTTTCATTCAGACTGTCTAGGGTTAGCCTGTCTTCACAGCATTCTGTTCTCTCTTTCAGAAAAGACCAAAATTAACTTATTGCTTAGTTTAACTTAATCTGCTTTGTTAGTCATCCACATTGATGAATCTACGGGCAGTACACTAATGCCTGAATCTCTGCTTGGGGAACTCAGGGATGACAGCCCTCAGCCAGCAGAAGACCCTGCCCCACTTCTGCTTTCTCTACCATTGCCTCCAGCCCTGGTTCTAGGAGAGAGGGGAACATGGGCCAGGGTACCATTCCGCCCTCCCAGGGCCCCTCACCAGCTCACCGGCTCTCCTCGCCCTCCAGCATCTTGCGGTAGGTGGCGATCTCCACATCCAGGGTCAGCTTGATGTTGAGCAGCTCCTGGTAGTCGCGCAGCAGCCCAGTCAGGTCCTCCTTGGCCCGCTGCAGAGCATCCTCCATCTCAGCCATCTTGTTCTGGGCATCTTTGAGAGCGTGCTCTCCCTTCTGCTCAGCATCTGCCATGGCTTCTTGCAGGCTCTTAGACTAGGAGAGAAGGTGACAAGGTTTCTGTTCATACAGAGAGTCTGCCTGCAGAAGGGGAGAGGAAGCAGAAGTGTTTAGGGTGTGGGAAGCCAGAATCAGCAGCCCTGGAGTGCTGAGTCTCCCTTGAGTTAATGCAAGACAACTGTGCTGAGACTTGCCGCTGTCTCTGGGCCATCATCTTCCCAAATCACCTTTAACTGGCCCTTACACTTCCCCATAATGACCTTTGATCCTCACAGTACAGGCCCAGAGTCATAACCTCATTTTATAGCTGCATAGGAAAACATTCTATGTGGACTGCTTCACAGAACTGCTGCTTAGGGAGTCAACTCTCCACCCCACATTATCTCTTCTAAAGCTAACCTATGGCCTCAGGCCACCTCCCTGCAGCCCACTGGGCCTCCATCACATGGTCAGGCAATGCAAGGCTTGTGCTAAGCATAGATGGGAAGTTACACCTGCCATTCTCCACAAGTCAAGTGACCTTGTTATTGTTCCTGTTCACTGTGCAAACAATCAGAGGTTAACACATTTCTGGCCCTGTCCTCATCCTTACTTTAAAAGGGCTCTCAGACCACTCTAAAATTTATTATAAGCCTTAAATTATGTTACACATGAGGCACTGGGTACAACATATGCTAGCCTTAGTTTCCTAGGTTCTCCCCTGTCCCTCTCTCATACATGCACTCACACCCCTGCATAGAACCTCCACCCCACACCGAGCCCCACTGAGCTCATGGAGCAGTGCCAGTCCTCAGGGCCATGCCACACCTGCTTCTTCGCATGGGTGATCTCCCCTTGCAGCCTCTGGATCGTGCGCTTCAGCTCACCGAGCTCCATCTTGACTTCTTTCAGGCTGTCCCCGTGTTTCCCGGCAGTAACCTGGAGCTCTTCATACTGTGCAGGAAGAGGAGGGCAGTTGCAGCTTGGAGGAAGCTTGGCTTGAGCTGAGGAAAGTCTGATACTGGTCCAGGGAGGACCAACCGAGCTGAATGCCATGGCGCCTTCGTGGGAGGTGGAGGACCATCTCACACCCACAGAAGACTCAGTGCCATTTTTTATTGAGGGCATTTGGGGTACTATGGGCACACTTTCTTGGGAATGATGCCCAACTTCCATTCGACAAAAACACCCATAACCTTATAATTTTCTGGCTGGGGTGAAGCCCAGCCTGGTGGCAGGGGCTGAGGCCCCTGCTCTCCTCATACCCACCTTGGTCTGGTACAGGGTCTCTGCCTCGGCCTTGCTCCTCTGGGCGATCTCGTCATACTGGGCACGGACCTCAGAGATGATGCTGTCCAGGTCCAGGCTCCTGTTGTTGTCCATGGACAGGATGACGTTGGTGTTGGTGATCTGCTGTTGCATCTGGAACAGCTCCTGCAACACACGGGAGGTCTGGCCATGGCTTCCCTGCCCACAGCCAAAGGCAGTAAGGAGGCAGCCCCGTCCCCAGGCTTAGGGAAATACACAGATTCCTACACTAAGCATGCACTGGGTGGCATTTAAAGCAATATAACCACCATTCTTAGGCCTCTGTCAAGGTTGTCCTGAGAATTATAGGAGAGGAATCTGTGCTTCTGAGCCTCCTATTTAGCAGCCTTTACCATTTATACTGTTTTGATAAGTTTAATACAGTTTGATCCCCCCAGAAGGAAACCAGCCACTGGTAAATGCCTTCAATTTTATTTCCTGTTTCAGAAGTCACATGTGTGCCTCTGGGCAGAGACGCAGGGAGAATATTGCATTTTGGTATCTGTAGTACATGGAATCGGAAAAGAACAAGTCTCTTCTTAATGGGAGCTGGACATTTGGGGAACAGAGTGAGGGGAAATTGTCCTGGGATTTCCTGAGCCCTACTTGTACAATATCAGAAGAAAATCCCCTCTCCCCCAAGATCTACACCATAGAAGCTCCCGAATGGACCAAAATGATGGCAAGTTGAAGTTAGGCAGTCCATAAACCCCACTGATGCCAACTTCCCACCAAACAGGAAGGACTTTCCTTTGGTGGGAAGGGTAGGAAGCAAGGATCTACCCAGGAATAGCCTCCTTACCACATCAAAGAGGGTTCTCATGAACTCAACCTCCTGGTTCAGCACGCCTGCCTTGGCCTGTAGCTCCACGTTGGCCTTGTAGGCATTGTCCACATCCTTCAGGGAAGGTTAGGGGCCTCTGGTGAAACTCATGCCTCCCCCTTCTTTGCCCAGGGTATGGGTCCTACCCTCTCTTGGCCACCCTTCTCCAGCCAGTCACTGTGAGTGGCTCTCCAGCATCCCACGCACCTCAGGGAGCCATGTCCCCAAGGGAACCCATTTGGCCTGGGGTCCACAATGCTGCAGGCTCCATGCCCACTTCACTGGTCCTGTCCCCTGACACCGTCAGAGCTCTAATGGGACCAAGCTTTGGAGCCATTCTCTCCCTCCAGCTTGAGACACTGTGTTCCCACTGTGGGGCACAATGGTCTCAGTGGCTTTCAGCAGTCCTCAACTCATCTTGTCTGTCCAGCCCACCTCTCCCGAATTCTCTGGCTTCTACACCAAAGCCTCTGTAGGCACCGGGCTGAGAACCTACTTGCCTTCTAACTCAAGCCTTTGTCAGCACAACTGACCCCATCAATCGGCAGGTATTCTAAGAGAAGTCCATTCCTTCCTCAGCTCTTTAGGAGAAAAATTAAGCATTCTCTGTGTTTTTATCTTTCATGATCCAATAGGCACTTTAAGAAGCTTATTGGTGGTAAATGCTCTAGCCAATTTCCAGAACAACTCCAGAAACTTAAACTACAGAGACACTTTGGTTGCCAGTAAAACCAACCATGGACACGCCTCACCCCTTCCCCGGGCTACTGCTTTTTCTCAGCCTGTTTGGACATCATGGACCTCTAAAACACCCTCATTCCCACCCCAGCCATGACATTCTCTCTCTCACCTTTTTAAGCGTCACAAACTCATTCTCAGCAGTCGTGCGCTTGTTGATTTCATCCTCGTACCTGTTGGGACCCAGGGACACAGCCATTATATTGGTTCTAGTTTGTTGACTCTTTCCCTTTTTCCACTGGACTCACCCCAAATACTTCATCCTCTGGCAATATTAAGCACTCTTTAACTGTCTCAGTTGAAACTATGATATCTCAAATGAGGATGCTTTCTATAAATTAACCCTCAAATGTGAATAAAACACAACTTCTAAAGCCCTAAATATCTTCCTCACAAATAATCTACAAAGACTCAGATGCCTCTCCCTTTTATCACCACAAATGCAACTGGGAGATGAGTGGTTTTCTGGGGGACAGATCCAACGACTCAGATCAATATTTTTCTCACTCAGTGTTTACTCTGCCACCTACTTCTTCTTAAAATCCTCCACGAGATCCTGCATGTTGTTCAGCTCTGAATCTTGTGATGTTCTTTCTGCCAAGAGTGCATTCAATTGATTCGTCAGTTTTTCAATGTACTCCCGAAAACTGGGCTCCAGGTTGACTCTGTGGCTTCTGATGTCGATTTGCTGCAGCAGCTCCCATTTGGTCTGCAGCACCTGGTTCTGCTGCTCCAGGAACCGCACCTGTGGTGACCAGAAGGAGAGTACATGAGCCCTCGGTTGCCCTTCCTGCCAACAGACCACACCTGCCAGAGTCTGCTCTGGTCCAGCTTCTGGATGCAGGGCAGTCTACACAGCTTTGTCCTCACCAGCTGGATGCCAGATAATGCCAGGCAGAGCTTCAGAGCTCTCTGCCTCTGCAGCTGAAAAGTTCTACAGACTCCTAAGGTTACATCTGGCCCTCTCCATGAAGAGAACTTCTTTTCCTACTTCACTGCCCACTATTTTGTTTGCAGCTACTCCCAAGATTCCAGGCCATTTCCCTTTTCCATCCTAGTTGAATTCCTGGCAAAGGTCCCATAAATTCTTGGGAGAAACAAAAGCAAGCATACACTGGCACTGCACCTGAAGGTGCTGCATGTGAGCACGCTGGAGGGCGTGGCTCCTCAGTTTGGGTTTTGAGAGCCTTGTAAATTCCGTAGCTTCATTTGTTTTGAAATAGGAGAAAATGCTACTACACTCCTGAGTGACCCCAATAAAGATTTTATGGGTCACGAAACTTGGAGTGCTTCCCTTGAAGGCTGGAATCTCATTCATCCCCAAGCAGATATTTCAGGTTCTGCTTCCCAGGATTTAACAGAGTGGTAACTTCCAAGGAAAGGAAGACTATCTCGGAAGAGGATGTCTTCCCAATCCCTTCCAAACCTGCTCTGTCACATGGCCTGAACTGGCCAGCCAGTTTCTTGTCTATATCAAGGTTTCTGTGATTTTTCAAAATTTTCTCTAAGTGGTATTTATTTAGCCTGAAACCATAAACCCAAAGGCACAGATCATTCCTATCTGCAGGCTGTTACAGAAGATGTAGCCGCGAAGCCGGCATCTTTCCCATTTGGATGTTGCCAGTAACACAGGCCAGTAAGACTGCAGCAGTGGTATCTGAAAGAAACAGATCTTTGTCATTCGCTTTTCAATTAGCCTGGAAGGAGGGCCTCCTGAGCATCAGACAGAGCCATCTTCTCTTGACGTACCTTGTCAATGAAGGACACAAATTTGTTGTTGAGATTTTTAATCTGCTCCCGCTCCTGAGACTTCACTTTCTGGATCTCTGGGTCGACTTCCACATTGAGAGGTTGCAGGAGGTTCTCGTTGACAGAGACTTCATGGATACCTCCACCAGGGAATCCTGCAGGCCCCAAGCCCCCAGGACCCCCAAAACCTCCAAAGCCACCACCCCCTCCGAAGCCACCTCCACCAAAGCCACTGCCCCTGAAGCCACTGCCCCCTCCGAAGCCACCTCCTCTGCCCCCAAATCCACCACTGGAGCCTCCTCCAGCCATACTAAGGGAGATGCTTCTGGTCCCTCCAAGGCCAACTAGGCTCTGACTGCTGAAGCCACCTCCACCGAAGCCCCCTCTGCCACCGCCATGGCGGCTCAGGCAGGAGAAACCAGAGGCTGATCTCTGGCTCCCACCAGAGACCACGGCCGAGCCTCCGCTGAAGCCCTGGAATCTTCCTCCACCTCCTCCTCCAAATCCCTGAGATTTGTACGAGATCTGACAGCTCATGATGCCTTTGCCCAGCAAGGGAAGCTGAAGATTCCTGAGAGGAGGTAAGGCTGGAGACTCAACTCAGCTGTTGAGACTGTCAGGGTCCTCTTATATACCTGCCAGCGAGGCGTGGGTGTGCTTGGGTGTGGGCCCACTTAACGCATGGGTTTGGTCTGCCTGGAAGCTATCCTGGTGAGTGATTATCAACCTAATAACCATTAAAACTCTACTAACAGGCTCCATCCCAAAGCTGCTTTGATTCCAATTTCTCCTGTTGATCTGGGCATCTATCATGCAATTCGATTTCTATGAAATCATCAAAAGAGGAGATCAGTATGTGGGTTTCTCAGTCTGAAAAAGGAACTTCAGCAATGTTGCTCCCTCTTCTGTACCAACCCAAGGGAGGGCAGCTAACACTCAGACCTGGGCATCTTGCCACCCAGTTCAGCTGATGAGAGAGACTCTAGGTCTAGAGACTGTACAGAGGCCCCTCAGTACCAGCTTTATAGCTCTCCTTGCTTTTCCCTCTGCTCCAGGAAGTGCTTTTGCAGAGCACACATGCGATATGGGGTAAAAAGCATCCTTTTACAGAAAGAAGTTGACCTACAATGCTTCAAAAAAGTTGTCATTTTTCAAAATATCTTGACTCTTTCACACCAAGAATGAGAGTCAATGAGGAGAGAATTTCATTCCTGTAACCAAAGTCTTTATAACCATCAACTCTGTCAGTTTTCTATATGAAAACCCAGAAGATGAGGGGCATAAGGAAAGTTTCTCTGTTCCTGAGTGTGTCTAACTCTGGGCACCCAACAAAAGGTTGCAATCAAAGGCTTTATACAGCTCTAAAACCTAAATGTACATTGATTCAGCTAGTCAGTAATCATGTGTTGCCCAGTGATTCTGCTAAGCAGTTAGGAAGCTGTGCTCCTCAATGGCTCCCAGAGATGGGTGACTATCAGAAGTCCCATAGAGTCACTAAGTGCATATGAATATGGGTGTTACAAAAACAGATCCGATAATAGACAAATGTGCTAAACAAAGTTGCTAGTTAATAGCAAGACCTTGATAAGTTTTCATCTTCTTGTACCTCCTCCCCCAAATCTTCCATCCATCCCTGAGTGGGGCTGAGAGGGGGAAACAGAGAGCTAGCAATTAAAGATATCCAATGTGCAATAAGTGAATACTGAAGGAAGCAAATCCATGTGTCTCCTTGATTTTTTTCCCCAATCTGGTTTATATAATCATAATCATGCAAGTAAATCACAAAGCTGAAATCTCCGGGGAAAGCCTCAATCCAGAGCCAAATGTGTCATTATCTATGGATGTCTGAACAACACCTTAATTGCCCATTATGCCATGGTAACTCTGCCAAGACCTCATCGGCTTCAGGGGGGTCTTAGTCCCTCTGTGAAGAAAAGGAATGGACCTCAGTGGAGCATCTGCCATGTCCTAGGCTTGTGCCAGCACACAGTCTACATGTTTTCCTGCTCTATAATCCTGCTTTCAGACCCAGTCTCCCTTCCTGTACTCTGCACTGGGCACCCTCCCCTTCCAGATTAGAGCCATTCACTGGGTTTTGAAGGTCAAGTTGAAGAGGGTGAGTCCTCCTCTTCTCTCTAAATGTGGAAGGTAGGATTCATGCAATTTAGTTATTACATAACATTTTATTTCCATTTTTTAAATCTTTACCTTTTACATGATCTCAATGTGCTCGTCTCAAGCACATGTTCTGCCTTTAAGGGGGTGAGATGGGAGTTAAGGCTCTGGGTTCTGGCTGTGATTTTGCAGCTGACTTCCACTGTGATCCTCAATTTCTTCACCTCTGAATGGGGAACATTTATTCTGGATCTCACTATCCCACAAGGATGCTGACCTGTTGGTGTAATAGGTTTTAAGCTTTGCTGTCTCTGAAAATAGAACAGGGATCCTGTAGGATAAAATCCTTCTTGCAACAAGCTGCTGGCAAGCCCAGGCCCCTAAGTGCTTCTCCTCAGAGGTTTTCAGAAGCACATCCCTTGGCCAGTGGAGCAGAAAAGAAAGTCCCCAGTGCTAAGCTGAGAGGGATGACTGTTTAGCCAGTGGAAAAAAGGATGAATGCTGACCCCAGATTCTCCCCGTGGGAATTACATCCCCCTCATACTCCCTTAGTAGCATGAGTACCTCCTACAGACTCAGCACAGCTTCTTGTGTTACAATGAGCCACCTCGCTGGACTTCTGTAGGGCAGGCCAGGTCAGATTTATCTCAACCCCAAACCTCTATCCCCTAGCACAGAGCAGTCACTCAGGGAGTAAGCCTACCACATGAAAATCATCTCTAGGGTTTGCGGTTTGGAATTGCAGGTTTTCCCTGATGTGGAAATGTGCTGTTAGCAATGCTTACGTCTTCACAGCCTTCCCAGTACCTGTTCCCTAGGGATTAGGGATCCCCCACCCCGGGAAGGTGCCTCAGAGTTCTGTCCCACCCACCACCCACCCCACCCAGTGAGCTAAGTTAGTCTCTCCTTCCAAAGCCTCAAAGCATCAGCTGAACTGAGCTATCCACCCTCAAGCCGGTCTGGTTCACACTGCACTAACCAAGTGTTTGCCTTTCAAAAACAAAACAGAACAACAAACCCTCCTCTTCCGGCCCCTTGCTGCTGAGTTCAGGCTGCTCAATGGGCCAGAACCCATTCAGAATCCGATCATACTAAGAAAAAAGTTCAGAAAACAATGAGGACAGCCAGCAACAGACTGGAACCATGCTGCACACAGCCTGCAGCAGAAACCTCCCCAGGCAGCTGCTGCCCCATCCCTGCACCACCTGCTAAGCCCGGCGCCTTCTGTCTGAGCAGGCAGGTGCTGCCCCAGAGAGCTCCGAGTTCTAGCTGCTCCAAGGGAAGGTGGCACAGGAGGCTTGCAGGCTCCCAACGGGAGCCACTTGCTCAATAACTCCTCCAGGGAATTCTTTGTAAACAATTATTTTAAAACTGCTCACTCAGTCTTTACTCCCAGCTGCTGACCCAGGCCTCAGTTACAGCCCTGGGCCCTCCTCCTTTCTTACCTAATATGTTCTTTCTCATTTTGTTGTTTTCAGTTGACTCGATTTCTTACCACGAACCCTGGAACCCCATGGCTACTGAGTCTAAGGTGCCCTGGTCAGACTGCTTGTAACCTGGAAGCCAGGCTGGCAGGCAGCCAGGCCTACCCCACTGTGAAGTACCCAGCCCCGCACTGTGTTTTGGAATTAGGACACTCCAGGACATATACACCCGGCTCCACAGGAGAGCAGGCCCTTGCTCACTGCTCAGAAACAACACACACCCCAAAACAGAGGAGGAATGAGGGCAGGAACACCGCCTGGGACATGGCAGGGCCTCAACACATGCTGGTTGAGTTAATGACACAACCCAGCAATCGAGGAATGAGGCCTCCAGCACAGTGCCTGGAACATAGTAGGTGCTCAACAATGTCACTTCCTTACCCACTGTTGTGGCCATAGATATCCCATGGAGTTCTCATTTGCTAATTGGGAATTGTCTCATTTCCAGCAGATCTGACCCAGACAATGGGAAGTTACACATCTCAGCCTCGCTGCCCCCAGGTCAGTCCCCAGCTTAACGCACCTTGTTCTGTCATGGCTACCTACAACTTAGGGGGCATGTGCTTTGGGTGTTAAAATGCTGTCTAGTTAATGATATCACTCTGACATTTGTGCCTGTATGCTTCCACATGTAACATGTCTTCATCACACAGAAAAAGCTAGAAAAGTGTCTTTGTGACACTTGTGGCCCCTGTACCAAGTGCCCACTGGGAGTTCCATCAGATGCCTTCTGCTCACTCCTTTCCTCCCTCCTGCAGAGCCCACCTCACCCTTCCCCATCACTTAAACCTGCCTCCATCACATGACCTCTTGTACTTCTTTCAAGGCTTCCTGTGTTGGGTTGGCTGGGGATAATGGTAGGAGGGGGGCAGGTGGAGAAGCACACCCCCCAAAAAATAATAAGAGCAAGAAAAGCGTGAAAACAAATGGAATTATAAACGACCAAACAGTTTCTTATTTCAAGAGATTCCTGTTCCTCAGTGTAGCAACAAATCTCTTCAAGATGCTCTCGGACCTGTGAGAGCTGGGATGCCTTGTTTTGGAAGGAATGGCCAAAGGGCTTGATTCTGGATGACCTGCTTGCTACAGGAATCGAACAAAAAAAAAAAGAAGATAACTGTTCAAACCTCTCTGGACAGCTTTTTTCTTTTCTTCACATCAAAAACCATGAGTCTTCCAAACGCTTCTTCAAAGCTTTTTAAATTCTAAAAGAGCAAGTGAAATCATTGCTAATTAAACAGTGCATGTTTAATAGAGCAAGAACAGTTAGTTACTTATTTCGAATGTGCAAAGTTTATGATGCAAATTATATTTTTATGAGCCACCGGCATGCTTCATAACCCATCAGGCATTCAAAGTTTTATATGTGACTCTGTTTAGCAGTACTTCCAAAAGGAAAACTCTGTGATGAACTGGGAAGAGCATGTTTAGTTTAAAGGTCAAGTCCCTGTGCCAGGAACTGGCCATGTGACCTTGGAATGTTGCCTCTCTTGCTGGGCCTCCCTCTCCTCACCTGCAGACTGAGGGGTTTGGAAATCAACAGGAGTAGAAAGAGCATTAGATGAGGGTCAGAGAACCTGCATTCTATTTGCAGCCCTGTACCCAGCTGACCCCAGGACTAGGGGCAGCCTACAGCCTTGGCTTTGAGCCTTGGTTTTCTCATCTGGGAAATGGAGCTGTTGAACTTCATCCCCCTAAGGGTCCACTGAAGTCATTTTGTGCTTCAAATGCTCATTCATAGGAAAAGCCCCAAGGCTGAAGCAAACTCGGGGGGGAAACTTGGAAAAGAAAACTCACACACCTACCCCCACTGTCATTTATTCTTTCACTGAGGGACAGTGGAAGAAATGGCAGCCAAGGGCAGACAGGGGAAGCTGGAGAGACCAAGGGCAAACAGCTATGGCTTCAGTTAAAGAAGGAGAGTTTTGCCCTTAGAGGGGAAACAGAGAAACCCCAGCAGGCTCTGGCCATTGGGGTCTGAGAGGCACAATCTCAATACATCTTGATTCCCCAACCGTAAGCTCCTCCTGAGTTTATGGCTCTGTTTTTCAAAGAAGCCTAGAAATAGAGTTGATCAATAAACAGTCGCCCCTTTGAAATAACATTTCAACACTTACAAACATGGAGCACAGCTGCTGAACCCCAGGTCTACGACTCTGCCTTTCATTCTGTGTCTCTCCTTGGCATCAGCTTGCCAGCATACCTGGGAGCAGGCAGAGAACTGCACCTCTTCTTCTGGTGCTCCACATTAGCCACTCAGAAACATTTTAAGAAAAGTTCATCTGCCTGAGATTTGGAGTCCCTGGGATATAAAATCTCCAGGCTCTTTCTCCTCCCTTGGCCATTTTGGGCATTTGTGTAAACACCTTGATTTATTTGGGTTGGCATGCTTTGGTGCTGCATCTCTGCCATACAGAGCAAGAGCCAAAGATGGAAATGCCATGGAGTCTCTCAAAGAAGATCCTTGGGAAGTGCAGGGTCTGCCTGGACCCCAGCTTCCCCACCAGCCCTCCAAGTCAGCATTTTAGCTGGCATGTGAACTCTAGACAGGAACATGCAGGGGCTTCCTGACCCCTGTCTTTTAGTGAGGGCCCCAGACAGCCCCACCTTCTGGTCAGGGTCTTTCCCCTGGAAAACCTTTACCATATCTGTGGTACATATATTGGAAGCCCCCAGAGCACAGGATTGGGTCTGTACTTCTCTCTGCAGGTTTAACGCTGTGCCATTCACTCCTAAGCAGAAATAATGCTTCTCTGGTAAGGAAGTCGGTAATGACAGAATCTTGCAGTGGGGATGCATGGCAGGGCTGTCAGCAAGTTCATGGAACCAGGTCATTGCTGACAGTTGCCATTGCCCTGTTCTGTGCAGACCAGCCAGCCAAGCCCCAGTCCTCTCTTCCGCAGACAGCAGAAAGGAGGGACAGCCTCCACGAGCAGGGCCCCTTGGCGCCCCTCCCACTGGGGCAGGAGGCACAGCCGCAGGAGGCACTGGCCCGTGGACGGAACAGCAGCAGCTTGTCCACCTCGCTCAGCCTCCCGGGCAGGACCTTGACTAGTGCCCATTTTCACAGCACCTTGTCCTTTGCTAGGTGTTCATTTTTACATTCCTAGCCTCATTTAAATCTGCCAACAATCCCATGAGATAGGATTTATAGGAGGGGAAGCTGAGATATGGAAGGATTTGCTATAATGACATAGGGCTTGTGCCCAGAACACATCCCAGGATTCCCAGTATCTGTCTCCAGATTCCAGAGGGCCAATGGTTTGGAACGGCCACCCTCCCTGGCTCCTCTCACACACCCTCCTAGTTCACCCCAGAGGGAGCACCTGCTTGGAATCCCGCTTTGCTAGAAAGCTTCTGCTGATGCCCCTCACAAGGTGCTCACTCCTCCTTCACCCTGTCACCTTCCCGCACCTGCGCCCTCAGCTCCTTTTACTTCTTTATTATACTGCTTGCTCAAGAGGTCAAGCCATGTTTGTCTGTCTCCACCCACAAACCCTCAAGCTGGGCTCTGAAACAGCAGTGCCATCCGTAAAGAGTCCATGGCTGGGCTCTGCGCAGATCTTGCAAAATCAGATGCTTGTGCAGTGTGCACAGTTCCATCGAGGAAAGGGAGTAAAGCCCTTCCAGGTTCTCACTGGGACCGTGACCCAAATACATGAACACACCATGGTCCTGAGTTGATCTTGCTCCCTTGTGTTTCTTGCCACCTGCCCCAGGCCTTGAACATAAAGGAAATAACTGAAATGAAAGATTGAAATGAAATAATATATGTAACAGCACAATTTCCAGTAGAAATCAAATGTTTCTACTTTCCCATTCTCTGTAAAAGTTGCAGAAAATGTCTAGAAATTCCAATAATTTGGTAATGACATACAAATGACAGCACATCCTAGGCTGCATCTTGCCTCCCGACTACGCACTGTACCTGAGGCTCACAAGTTTGCCTCGCAGACCTCCCTACTCCCTGAGGCTCCTGTGCCTTACTGAGCCCCATTCTCAGCTTTCAGTCAGCTCAACCCTGCTCAAGTATTAACCAGCCACTCATTGCAGAGCTGCTGGTAATGGCCTAGGACATCAACCTTCCTCCCAAATGAGTCTTTCTTTTAAAAAGAGGACTCCTGAATGCCTCAAGTCCCATAAAAATGAAGCCATAGGGAAGAATGAGGACTCCACCTTGGTCTCCAGGCAAGCAGCCTTTCCCAGGTACCCCGACTACACCTCTGTGTGTGGGTCCCACCCCACATTGAGCACAAGGAAGAACAACAAAGGTAATGATTGCACCCATCATGTAACACTTCAGGTCACCCTCCCAAATATCATTTCATTCGGGGCAATCTCTTTCTGAAATAATCAAGGCAGGTGTTATTATGCCCATTTCACACATGAGCAGACTGAGTCTGTAAGTGCAGAGACCTGCCTGAGATCACCAGATGAGTAACTCGGCACACCTGGGATTGTACCAGCGTCTTCAGGCTCCATACTTCTGTGAGCACCACTTCTGCTCACTCCACCCTCCTCTGCCGAACCCCTGCTCCCAACACAGAGATTTGATGAGAGTGCTATGCCCCTCTGGAAGGCCCTCCACCCCATGCTCACATCTGCATCAACTAACAGCTCAGAAACACGTGAGAGACCACCCACCATTCCTTCACACCAGACTGAGTTCAGTGACTTGCTGAGGTCACATGACTAAAAGGTGATAGAACAAGAACCCAGCCCAGCAGCTCTGCCACTGAGCCATACCGCCGCTGACGGTGTGGAATTCCAAAGCCCTAAAATACCCTGTTGTTGTAGACCGACAACAGGGGCTTAATAAACAGCACAATCAATGCTCGGTTACCCATGATTCTGGAAAATAGGAAGTAAACAGGAGCTGTGTCCTTTCCAGGCTGCTGAATCTTTCATTGCAGTGCGTCCCCCAGGCTGTGAAGACGTCAAACTGACTGTTCATTCCTATTCACACCCCTGTGGGTGGCTAGGGAAAGGGTTTGAAGGTTGGGTCCAGGGACAATAAAATCCAAGCCATCAGACCCTCATAACCAGAAGTTTGCAACTGTCCTGCCACGGGATAGACTGCATTTCTCCCCTGGTCCTGCCAGGTGCGCACCTCTCCACAGTGGGTGCTGGCAGGTCACAAGTGCCCCTGAGGGTCCTGCTGCACACCTGGCCTCGAAGCCCAGTGTCCTCACTGTGGAAACCTTGTTGATGCATTGTCAAGCCAAGAGAGAGGATTCTGGGCAATGAGGAGCCAAAACTGGGGCCCTCCCCCTGGAGCCCAGAGGAGCTTTTTGAATTCAAAGCACACCCTGGCAGTTAGCACACCATGCCATGAACAACCCATGCTCAGGGACTGAATTCTGGTATTTTCTGAACTGAACAAACAAAAACATTCTCCAAATCACCTATGAGATCTGCTCAAACCAAGACCAAACTTTAACACTTTTTAAAATAACTGGTCCAACTATTATGGAAGTTAAACCTGAGACTTGCAGAAGGAAACGAGAGGAAGAAGAATTGGGCAGATTCTGGGGAAGGCAGATGGGGACTCAAGGTGGAAGTGGTTTCATCCAGGGTTTGAGTCTTCTGAAGCACCCCTGCCTTGGGAAAGGCCAGTCTACTCAGGTATCTCCAATGGAGTTAAGTCGCCATCTCACAGGGCCTCCCCTACCTCTGCCAGACAACTGACCCTGGGTGAAATGTCCTCTTCAATGACCCCTGTCACTTCCGAGCAAGAACAGGCCTGGCCCTCCTCCATACAACAATGGTGTGGTTTACCATCAGTGACAGTGACCATCACACCCACCCTCAGTCATCTCTGATCTCCTTTCAAGTCCCTTCTCTGCCCCGTTCTAGCCCCTGAGCTCACACCAGCTTCTCAACAGGGTCACTCAAACTTTCCAAACACGCAAGACTGAGCTCAACAGCTGGGGGGAGACTGTTCTCCCACTACCAGAAGAGGGATTTAGCTGCTTCCTTACATCTTTCCGACAAACAGAACTAAGAAAAAGTCTTTTCGTTATTCCCAAAGGGCTTTCTGAAATACCCTAATTGCACAGGCACTGCCCCTGCGAGCCTCTGCCTTGAGGTGACCAACACAGGTACCATGCCTGGGTGTAAAGGAGTCTTTGTGCCAGCAGAGGACACTCCAAACTGTCTTGACAGAACAGGGCCTATTGACAGATTGGAAACTGGGTGTAGCACCAGGGAGGGGTGGAAATAAGCCAATGTGAACCGGGGAAGGTCACAGGTTGGCTAAGAATGTGCCATTTTTCTGATAATAGACTGGCAGGGAGTGCCGCGTTCCCTCCAGCAGGTATGGGAGGGGCAAACACAGTGACACAGAACATTCCAGAGCAGCTTGGGTATCCATCCTTCCAACAAACAACCAAAAATTGATGACACCACCCAAATGTCTCATGGGCATCCTTACCCTCCCCTTCACCTGGCACAAGACTCCGGCTAACTGCAGCTCCAGGAAGCAAATTTATAGACCACTTCTCTGGCCTCCAACTGTAGTCAGCCTCCTAGGCACACCCTCTCCACAAAGAAGGGGCCTGTAGTACCCACTTCATTCCTTCCTCCTACCAAATCCTGACCATATTTCTAGGCTCTTCTCAATTTACAGCTCCTCCAGGAAACTTCTGCTCACACCTGGCATCTCTTCCTTGCTGCTTGTGTAAATGTGCTTCCCTCTTGGTTTCCATGACACCACGTTCTCACTCTGCCCATCCTCAGTGCCTGCTCCTTTACACTCTTTACCAATTTCTCTTTCTTTGTGGATTCTGTTCTTGATTCTCCAGTCTCTCTCCCTTTCTTAAAAAAATTAATTTCTTTAATTGCAAATGAAATTGAAACTAATGAAAACAGCCACACAATTCAGGGGTCCATATAATAACTTTCTGAGACAGAGATATGGCCTTTCCACAACTCCTCCCCCTCAATACCAGCACGCACACATGCACACACACACAGAAAAAAAGGTTCAGTTGAAAATATGTGCCTCATATTATCCCCCTGGATGCTCTAAAAATGTCCTCAGCCATAAAATGTCCGAAAGCTGTAATAGTGCCCTAGGGATCTTTTGGGAATCTGCGGGGACATTTTTTGCTTGTCACTGTGATATGGAAGGCTGATAATGACATATCGTGGGCGCGATCCAGATTAGGCTAGACCTCCTGAACAACTTTTGAATGCCCCACCATTTGTAACGGTTCAGCCCACAGCCCAGCTCCACCCAATTTCATATCCCATACACATGCAAAGTGGTTTAGCTCCGTTTTCAGATATACTGAGTTGTTAAGGAATGCAACTACTGTGTAAATCAAAAGAAGGTGGTATTTTCTTTTCATTAGGAAGATTACAGGAATTTTCATCTTTTAGGAAAACTGTCTTGTCAATGGCAGAGTTGTTCACAGTGTTCAGGTTGCCAAAACAATACGCCTGCATCAGCCTGCATCTGTAGCTGGTGAGCACATGCTGAATCTCCCTGACCGGTGCCAACATCTGGTGCTGCATTATGTTTTCTAAAACAGTCCTTCCTGCAAGTAGTGACTCTATAGCATCTCACTACACTGATGGACAGTGACTGTAATGGGGTATGTGGCAGGGACTTGATAATGGGGGGAATCTAGTAACCACAATGTTGCCCATATGATTGTATATTAATGATACCAAAATTTTTAAAAAGTAAAAAAAAGTAAAAGTCCTTCCTGAGAATTCACAAAGTGAAATATACATGATATTATTACCAGTTTTTCTGTTCCTAATAGTAAAAGGGTGTTACTTTAACTTTTGTTATAAAACAGAAGGCAATGAACAGACATCTTTAGTATAACTGACCTATATTCTTTTTCAAAATATACCTTTATCAATGTCCATAACATCCCTGCCAAATTTCCCACACACGTTTTTTTATAAAACAGGGCAGCTGTATGAGACTTTTTCACAGTCCCTCCAAGGGACTAACTAACCTTCACTGGAAGGTCCCCATTCCAGTGATGATTCTCCTGAGAGGTTATGGTTCCTAAAATTCCAAGCAAAGCATAGACACTGGTTTAAGACTGTATTGCAGAATTCCCAAGAGCTAATGAACAGCCCCTGAGGCTAGTAAAGACCCTCCCTCAAGGGAAAGAGTGGGATAGCACAATTGAGCTAAGCTGAGCTAGGACATGATAAGCAAGGGTTTCAGGAAGACTTGTGGGATTCTGCTGTTTTCCCAGGGGTACTAGATGGTTGTCTTAAGCCTGGAATTGTGGGAGAGGATGCAGTTAGTGCAGGTGGGAAGCCCATTCTTCTCTAAAGTTAGATGAATCTCAAAACTGTATTAGAGAGTTGGCTGTGTGAGAGTCACATACTTATGGAAAGAAACTTTGGTCAGTTATGAAAGAAAAACTGGCCACTGAACTAATGGCTGCGACGCTGTGACCATTCAAGGAGAGCCCCAAGGCTCAGTCTGCCAGTGAGCAAAAGGAAGGATTCTGTCCTTCCAGCTCAGACACTAGGAGTGAGACACATGGATCTACAGGAAGAGAAGGAATGTGCAGGTATCTCAAGGTAAGGGCAAAAGCACTGAAATTCAGTCAGAGGCTACAGCATATGGGCAGAAACCACAGAGAGATTCTAAAAGGCTTATCTACTGAAAATCGTGCAATTCAAATCCCAGTGGAGTGGAGACAGTCAAGTCTGCGGGGGGGTGGGGGGGATGAGGGGAGTGAGAGGTCGGGGTGGCAGGACATCTGAGAAAGGAGAATAAACACATGTGTACATTTTTGCTTGAATGTGCACATATACCCAGTGGGGGGGGAATAGGAGAATTTTTATCACACACTTATACTTGCCAAATTTCCCTCCTTCTGAATATTATTACTTAGATAAGCACCAAGCCTCACATCCACACTGGACCTGCCCAAGAATGAAATACTGGAGTCTCAGACTTGAAAAGGTCATCACTAGATCTGGGGGACCTCAGTATCTTGGCTGGTTAGCCATGAAAAATTATCTGACCTCTAAGTTTTCTCCATTCAAGCAAGTTTCTCCCCTAAATTTATGGCTTGCCTACTGAGAGTTCTCTGCAATTCTCTCCCTACCCCTTCTTCCTAAGTTATCTGATGATTTGCTCTAAGTTTCAAACTTCAATTGACTTTACAATTTACCTCGCTAACTCCAATAATTACAGGGATAGGGTAGAGGCACCTCAAAAGCATTAACTCGTTGTTTTTTCCCATTAACCCTCTTACAATAGTTTGTGATTACCCAAGCCAGGAATGTGGGGCCACTCTCAACTCTTCCCTTCCCTAACCCATTATCCAGTCCATCACCAAGTCCTGATGATTTAAGGCTCTTAACTACCTCTGGAATGTAGATCATCATCCTCATTTCTGGCCACTCTACCACCATTAAGGATTTGACCTAAAGTTCGCCTTCACCTTTGCAATAATCCCCTAACAAGTCTTCTTACCTCCAATATGGGCCCCTCCAATCTGGCCTGGGAGATCCCTCTGAAGCACCAATCTGACCATGTCTATCTCATGTTAAATCTCATTATTGACAGGCCTACCTCAAGAAACAAGAACAGTACCAAATGAGGAGTCTAAATTTACAACTAGAGAAATTAGAAAAAGAAAAACAAATGAAACCCAAAGTTAGTAGAAGGACAGAAAGAATAAAGAGCAGAAATAAATAAAATAGAGCATAATAAAATAATGAAACTATCAATGAAACCAAGAGGTGGCTCATCAAGATAATACACAAAATGAACAAACCTCCAGCAGACTTGTCAAGAAAAAAAGAGAGAAGACACATATAAACAAAATGAGAAATGAGAAATGAAAAAGGAGTACAAATAATACCACAGAAATACAAAGAATTAGTAGATAATTCTATGAAAAATTATATGCCAATAAATTGGGCAACCTAGAAGAAATGGACAAATTCCTACCAAAGTACTCCCTTCCAAGACTGACCTAGAAAGAAATAGAAAATCTGAGTGGACCAATACCAGTAATGAAATTGAATTGGTAATCAAAAAACTCCCAATGAGCAAAAGCCCAGGAGATGGCTTCATAGGTGAATTCTACCCAACATTTAAAGAATAGCTAATACCCACACTTCTTAAAGTATTCCAAAAAATAGAAGAGGCAGGAATACTTCCAAGCTCATTCTTTAAGGCCAACATCACTCTAATGCCAAAGCCAGACAAAGTCACTACAAAAAAAGACAATTATAGACCAATATCCCTGATGAATATAGATGCAAAAATCCTCAACAAAGTATTACCAAACCACATCCAAAAATACATCAAAAGGATCATCCATCAAACCAAGTGGAATTTATTCCAGGGATGCTAAGATGGTACAATATGCATAAATCAATCAATGTGATATACCACATTAACAAAATGAAGGATAAAAACCATATGATCATCTCTAGAGATGTTGCAAAAGTATGTAACAAAATTCAACATCCATTCATGATAAAAACTCTCAACAAAGTGGAATATAACTCAACATAATAAAGGCCATATATGACACATGCACAGCTAACATCAAACTCATGGGCAAAAAAGCTGAAAGCTTTTCCTCTAAGATCAGGAGCAAGACAAGGTTGCCCACTCTCACCACCAGTATTCAACATAGTACTGTAAGTCCTAGCCACAGTAATCAGACAAGAAAAAGAGATAAAAGGCATCCAAATTAGTAAGGAAGAAGTAAAACTGTCACTGTTTGCAGATGACATGATACTATATATACAAAACCCTAAAGACTCCACCAAAAAACTATTAGAACTAATAACTGAATTCAGCAAAGTTGCAAGATACAAAATCAATGTACAGAAATCTTGTGTATACTAACAATGAACTAGCAGAAAGAGAAATCAGGAAAGCAATTCCATGTCAGTTGCATCAAAAACAATAAAGTACCTAGGAATAAACCTAACCAAGGAGATGAAAAACCTGTACTCTGAAAAGTGTAAAACACTGATGATAGAAATTGAAGAAGACACAAATAAATGAAACTCTATCCCATGCTCATGGGTAGGAAGAATTAATATTGTCAAAATGGCTACCCTGTCCAAAACAATTTACAGATTCAATGCAATTCCTATCAAAACACCAATGGCATTTTTCAATGAACTAGAGCAATAATCCTAAAGTTAATATGGGACCACAAAAGACTCCAAATAGCCAAAGCAATCTTGAGAAGGAACAAAGCTGGGGGTATTATGCACCCTGACGTCAAGATATACTACATAGATCAATGGAACAGAATAGAGAGTCCCAAAATAAATCCATGCACATATGGTCAATAAATGTATGATAAAGGAGCCATGAATATACATGCAATGAGGAAAAGACAGCTCTTCAATAAATAGTGTTGGGATAGTTGGACAGCTACATGCAAGAGAATACAACTGGATTACTGTCTAACTCCATACACAAAGTAAACTTGAAATGGATTAAAGACCTAAATATAAGACATGAAACCATAAAACTCTTAGAAGAAAACATTGGCAAAAATCTCTTGAACACAAACATGAGCAATTTTTTTCTGGACATACCTCCCTGGGCAAGGGAAACAAAAGCAAAAATTAACAAGTGGGACTGCATCAAAATAAAAAGCTTCTGTACTGCAAAAGAAACTATCAACAAAACAAAAGGGCAAACTACAGTATGGGAGAATATATTCATAAATCACTTATCCAGTAAGGGGTAAACATCCAATATACACAAAGAACTCATGACTCAACACTGAAAAAACAGATAATCTGATTAAAAAACAGAGGACAGCAAGTATATGAAAAAATGATCCACATCACTAATCATCAGAGAAATGAACATTAAAACCACAGTGAGATATCACCTCACACCAGTTAGAATGGCCACTATCCAAAAGACAAGAATAACAAGTGTTGGTGAGAATGTGGAGGAAAGGGAACCCTCCTACACTGTCGATGGGAATGTAAATTGGTACAACCACAATGGAAAGCAATATGGGGCTCCTCAAAAAGCTAAAAATAGGAATATCGTACAACCTACTTACTCCACTTCTAGGAATTTACCCAAAGAAAACAAATCTCTCATTCAAAAAGATATATGTACCCCTATGTTTATTGCCACATTATTTATAATAACCAACATATAGAAGCAACCAAAGTGCCCACCAATAAATGAATAGATAAAGATGTGGTACATACATACAATGGAATATTACTCAGCCATGAAGAAGAAAGAATTTGGGACAACATGGATGGACCTAGAGGGTATTATGCTAAATTTAATAAGCCAGATGGAGAAGGACAAATACCATATGATTTCACTTATACGTAGAATCTAAAAACAAAATAAAATGAACAAAACAGCAGTAGACTCATAGACACTGAGAAGTGACTGATAGTTACCATGGGGGGAATAGTTGAAGTGAGTGGGTGAAATAGGTGAAGGGAATAAAGAGGCACAAAACCTCAATCATAAAATATATTAGTCACCAGGATAATAGTAAAGCATAAAGAATGAATACAGCCAGTAGTTCTATAACATCTTTCTATGTTGATAGATAGTAACTACACTAGTTGGGGTAAGGATTTAATAATATATATAACTGTTTAATCACTATGTTGTATCTTGAAACCAATATAGTATTGTATATCAACTATACTTCAATAATAAACAAATAAATGGAAATCCCAGTATAGGCTCCTTCTCACCTATCACAGCTGTTTCAGTGATGAAATGCCTGGAAAGTGACATTTCCATAAGCAGATGTCCCATATGCAGGCAAGATTTCTTAGGGGATACTCAGATACAAGACAAACTGTGGTTTATGCTAAATTCTTATTCCACTAAGCAGTAAGGCAACACCTTTGTCTCCCATTGGCACCGTGCATAGTAGCTTGTAATAAGCCAGTAGTTCCCAAAACCCCATCTGAGAATTTCAGACTCACAAACTACAGACCAGACTCTGTTGAATGTCTATGAGGCCCTTCCTGATTGGACCTAACTCTTCACCCTCAGTTCTTGTCACTAACTTCATGCTCCTTCAGATGTTCAAATACTTCATGAAATTTCACTCTTCAGTGTCTTTAACAATATTATCCTTCCTGCCTGGAGTATCCTTCTTTGACTTAAATGTCCTTGTCTGCCTTGACTTTCCTTGTCTACCTGGCAAACTCCTATTTATGCTCTAAAACCCTGCCAGTCACCATTTTTAATCACCCTCACTTCTGTATGTACCATTTCTATACTCTTTGTGTGTTTTTATCCTTGCATGAGCCATGTGATTGTAATGACATGCTTGCATACTTCCCATTACCCAAGTCTCTAAGCTCTTTGAGAGCAATAACCATGTCTCACTTAGTATCCCCAGTGCTTGGCCTTGGCCTTCACACATAGTATGTGTGCAGTAACTATTGAACTAAACAGAATCCATATTTTTCCTTTACTAGCTTTCTAGTACTAATGCATTTGGGCACTTGATCTTACTCAATTTAATTCTTCACTATATACTGACTTACACAGGATTTCCATTTAGTCCTGTGACCTTACAAGGACTTTTGATAAGTTTTACTGCAAATTGCTTTGGTCTGTTTCATCTTTGACTTTAACAAGAAAACCCAAGTCCAGATGAACAAGGACATTCCCAATACTGAAATATGACTAAAGAAAGTTGTAACCTAAGAAAGAAATTAGGAAATGTGTGCCAGAGTGTTAGTTAATTCATTCAACAGTATCCCAGTGCCAAATCTGGTGCCCCCAGAGGTCTGCTCTCCCATGGAGGAAAGTAAACCATCATCCTCAAGGCCCACCAACTCCCATTGTTCTAAAGCCACAAGCACCAAGCCACCTTTTACGACTAATTCAGTTTCCCTGGTATCTTTATAACAGGATGGGGAGGCTTTGGCACTTCAGTCACTGAAAATATAGGTTCCCCCACAAACAGATACATGGACATTCTGCTCATACACTTGTGTGTTTGGTTCACAAATATTGGCCCCAGACACAGATTCAACTTGGGTGCATTAATGAAATCAATTTCATATTGCTGCAGAGCTGTCCCTGGGCCACAGTGACCATGTCAAGGTACTTTCCTCCTTGGTGTCCCTGACAGCCACTTTCTTCTACTTCTTTGTCATTCCCTTTTAATTTCATTTAACTACTTTCTGTATGACATATTCACAGTTCATAATGCATATTCACATTATATATTTTATCCTCCTGATGTCTACAAGCAAATATTCCCATCCCCATTTCACCTACAAGACAACTGAGGTTCAGAATGATCAAGTTATTTGTCCAAGGATCCACACATCCAGTAAGCTGTGAATCATTTTCCTTGGCCAGCCCCTTAAATGCCACAGTGGATTAAACTCTCTGAATCAAAGTTCCTTGTTCTTTCTATCCACCATAATGCTTTCCAGACTTTCACGTCCATCCAGACAGGAAGCAGCTCTGGGGAAAGAGTGACTGGGGAGGAGGGGTAGAGCGCACTGAGTTGTTCTTACGTAATACTCTTGTTGACCCTGGAGCTGGGAAGACTTTTCCTAATTGGAAGCTAAGAAAATTGATCTTCAGATAACTTAACTGATTTTTTTCATGGTCATAGAACAACTGGAAAGCTGACGTTTATTTGCTCCCTAGGTCAAGCCTCTGTTGAGCTATCTGGAGATTGACAAGCAATGTTACCATAGCCAGGTCATCAGTGCCACCATGTCATTAAAATTGGCACCCACTGAGTGCTTACTATGTGCTAAGCCATGTTCATTCATCAGTCTCATTCAATCCTCACAATAACTCCCTTGAGGCAGACATATTATCCGTATTTTAGAGATAGTAAAACTGAGGTGCAGCAAGTTCTTTAGCTTGCACATTATCACAGATGTAGTAAATAGTGGTGGTAAGATCCAAACCCAAGCATATCTGAATCCAAATGTCCAGGCTCCTGATCACTCGGTTACCGTGTTGTACTATTTCACAAGTAAGGACTATATCTCCACAAATGAACTTCTTAGATTAAACAAAGCTTTGGGTAGTGGCTAAAAGAGAGAGGAAATAGATACCCAGCTCCCCATCACCTTCCTTGGTTCTTGACCTTCCAGGCCAAAGTCTGTGCTCTGGCTCTAGCAGCTGCTCACCCGGCATTGCCTCCACACCTCTCATTACTGGCTGTTCCACATGAACAACTACCTTGCCAGGCAATACTTGCCCTCTTCTCAATGCCAGACTCTTCCCTCCCAAGCTGCTTGCTCGCTACCCTTTTCAAGAAAGCCTTCTCAGATGAACACCCCAGTCTCTCCATTTCTCCATGACATCTCCACCCCTCTGAGAAAGACCTTGTTCTACTTAAATGTCAAATGTTTAAAGTTAAATGTCACCTGACCAGCTTCCCTGTCTTGCCCATCATATTCACGTGTCCCAACTCCCCCTGTGCCATGAGGCTCTAGGTTCTTCTTTCCCTCCCACAAATCTCCCATCCAGGATAGACAGTGCCATGAACAAAGGAGATTGAGACTCTTGTAGAATTTCAAATGCAGTTTATTGCAGCAACACAAGGAAATGGGGAGTTTAAGACCTCTCCACAAAAGGTAATCAACTTGCTTACACCTTATGTACAAAACCAAAGCAGCACAGAGCTTGGTTCAAGAGATAGGATACAAGGAGCTCTCAAGGGCATTTGTTCCAGCAAAGAAGCTGCGGTTCTAACCAGCCCTCCTCTGGCTGACTCAGGACACTTAGGCTGACTTTGAAATGTTAACTTGTGTAGTGGTCATTGCTGAGCTATTTCTCCGGCAAAGCACAAAGCAGGGTCATCGACGGAGGACTGAGACTGCCACTGATCTCAAAACTTCTTTGGGGAGCAGAGCAGAAAGGAAAGAGCTGGGGGACTAGGATAAACCAGTGTAAACTAACTATGGGTACTCCAGTTAAGCTGGGGCGAGTGACCTTGCTTGGCCTTGTCTCCATACTTGGTAGTGATGGAGAGGGAGAGCTAATCAGAGAGCGCCCCTCTTATCTGGTCCCTAGGGAATAGCTGGTGGAAATAAACTTCACGCTGGAACTGCCTCCAGAGGTCTTGGCAGTACCCCCAGAGCTGGACCCCCGGCCTCCTCCGGAGCTCCCGCCAGAACCCCTGCCACCGGAGCTGCCACCGCCTCCTCCAGAGCCGCCTCTGTAGCCCCCAGAGCTGCCTCCGGAGGCGTAGCTGCCGCCGCCGCCGCCGCCGCCGCCGCTGCCGCCGGAAGCGTAGCTGCCGCCGCCTCCCCGGCTGCTTCCTCCGCTGACGCTGGTGTGGCTGGTGCTCACAGCTGCAAGGGGATCCTCGGTTATTGTCAACCCCAGCTCCCTGTCCAACCCAGAAAATCTGCGCGTTCCCCCGAGAAATCAACTTGTACTTACACACACTCACGTTCGGGGGACACTCTCCAGACATCCTGTGAGAGAAAGAAAAGCAAATTCTTCGTGACTCTCCAGCCTCAGGGCCCCCTTGCCCAGGCCCTCTGAACCATCGCAAAGACCCTCCCCATCTGGGGCACCTCCAGCCCACCGGATCTGAAACCTACGCCAGGCCTCTCTGGTCTTCCAAGCCTCTTGGATTTTTCTGGGCATGAGCACAGACAGGCAGAAATCTCCATTTCAGACAAGTCTGGCGGCTAGCTCAGGTTTCTCTAAGGCACTAACTTCAGGCCAGACGATATGCCCCAGCCCGGAGGAAAAATAAATTGCTTCACCTCAAAGTGCTTCAGAGAGATGCTATAGCCCTCAAAAGAGAAAAGTCTGGGACTCTGGCTCCCAAAGTGAAACCAAGTCTTTCCTCCTGTGCTATGGTGCCCTTCCTTTCCCCACATCCAGGACAAGCTGCAGTCACATGGCTGCATCTTCAATAGCAGTCAGCTTGCAAGGGAGGAAGCCCATAAGGAGTGGCCAAAATGCCCACAGTCCCTTTCTTACCTGATTTCCTCCCCTTCTAGGAGGGTCCTGTAAGTGGCAATTTCCAGATCCAGGGCCAGCTTGGTGTTCATCAGCTCCTGGTAGTCACGCAGCAGGCGGGCCATGTCTTCCTTGGCCTTCTGCAGGGCTTCCTCCAGCTCAGCCAGCTTGTCCTGGGCATCTTTGAGGGCCTTCTCACCGCGCTGCTCTGCATCACTGATAGACTGATGCAGCCCAGAGATCTGACAAAAGAGAATCCAGCACGTTACCCACTGTCATATTAGTTAACCCCACATGGGCCCTCTTATCTCAGATTGATCTCTGCATCCCTGTAGGCCAGTACCCTGAGTCCAACAGAACCATGAGAGTTTAAGTTATCTCATGCATTCATGAGATAGCACATCACTGTATGGACTTCCTTAAAGCCCTTCAAAGTGATGCAGCAGCCTTTCTTGGCCCTGAGTCTGGGCTCCACTACCCCTTACAGACTTGACATTCTTCTAAATGCCTACCCTGAAGCCTCCTAGCTGCCTTTCCCCTCACTCACCGCCTCCCAAATATCATTTTGCACCATGGACTAGATCACCCATGACCATGACATCTATTTCTCTACTAGATCATTTACACAAGTTTCTCTTAAAAGAAAATTCAGCATGATGGCTAAATTCTGGAAACTAGCATAGTCACCACAGGAACTAGGATAATCATATAAACTTGGTATGGAGTGTGGGATTCAAAACTAGGGAAGTGCCCTCCAATTACCTGAGGGTCTCCTCTCCCCCATTCCATATAGATGAAAAGTAGAAGGAAGAAGCAAATACCTGCTTCTTGACACCCTCAATTTCAGATCGAAGTCTCTGGATCACCCGATTTAGCTCAGAAATCTCCATCTTTGAATTTTTCAAATTGTCTCCATGTTTGCCAGCAGTCACCTGGAGCTCTTCATACTAAAAATGGTAGATCAAATCACTTACATGTGGCAGAGCACACCATGGCTCACACACACAAATAAAGAGAAAACACAGGATAGCAAGCCAAGACATTTTAGGAAAACTGGCTAAGCATTCAGCCCACTCACCTTGTTCTGGTACAGGGTCTCAGCCTCAGCCTTGCTCCTCTGAGCAATTGACTCATATTCAGCCTTGACTTCAGCAATGATGCTGTCCAGGTCCAGACTACGGTTGTTGTCCATGGACAGGACGACATTGGTTTCACTGATATGAGTCTGCATCTGAGACAGCTCCTGCATAATATAATAGTTCAGTGACTCTTACAGTGCTAAAATAAAAACAACCTGCACAAAAGGAGGCATCAGGAGATGGAAGGGATATCTCTATTCTTTGGATAGTGGTGAGTTCTTAAAAGGCTCTCCCGTTTGGTTAAATGTGGTTGAAATTAGAGGATTTACCATCTGGTAAAGTGTTGTGAGGAAATCAATTTCTTGTTGCAAGTTGTCAACTTTGGCCTGAAGGTCCACCTTGGTCAAATAAGCAGAATCCACATCCTAGAGAAACAATAGACACCATGAAACCATATTCTTTCCAGGCCAAGTTCCTTTCACCAGCTGAGGGGATTTTCCAAGAAGTGTTTGGGGTCAACTACATACCTGTATGTCCCAGGCAGATCATGATCCCTGGTTGCCCCACCCCTTGGCCTCACAATTACAAGGGAGCTTGCATGACTTGCTGAAAACTGGCCTCCCTGCTTACTACACAAAGTGCTATGAAATTTGGAGAAGCAGAGGGCCTGGATAAGCCCAGTCCATGGCCACATGGGGAAAACTCAACTTCATCTATTCATCTGGTCCACTGCCTGGTTCATCACGACTTCTTTCTGCTTAGTAACTGGAGACCCTCTTCTAATATTTATTTCAGATGTGAGATACATCCCACAGAATTTGCTCACCTTCTTGATGGTCACAAATTCATTCTCTGCATTTGTCCGCTTGTTGATCTCATCTTCATACCTGCAAGGCAATCAGAAGTCATTAGGAGATTCACAGAAGGTAAGGTCTCAAGTTCAGCTTCTAGACCAAAATCGGCATTGCCTGTCTTTGCTTTCCCATTACTAGCCTGGGACATCATGGACACCCCTTTCTTCTGAACAATAAAATCACTAAACTATTTCTAGCTTCCGAAAAGATGATTTCCAAAAATGCCAGTGACTTGCCTCGAACCTAAGAAGAGACATTGTTACGTATACCCCTGGTCCTAGCTTGCCACTTTCTAGAAGAAGTTTAGGATGAAAATGAAGAATGGTCCAGCCAGGTTTCCTTACTTTTTCTTGTAGTCTTCCACCAGGTCTTCCATATTCTTCAATTCCATATCCATCCGAGATTGGTCGCCCTTCAGTTGCTCCACTCTAGTTTTAAGATTGTTAATGTATGATTCAAAGTAGGGTTCTAAGTTGCGGCTCTTCGTGGAGGTATCGATCTGCTGCAGCAACTCCCATTTTGTTTGCAGCACCTGGTTCTGCTGCTCCAGGAACCTCACCTAAGAACACAAGACCCCATTACCCACTGGTGCAGCAATGGAGTCTTATGGCCACTGAGTCCCAAGGGCTACTACACAGCAAGGACCATGCCTCATTTGGAAACTCATCTTTTCAATTCCTGTTTTCCTAGCCATGAGGAAGTAGGAAAAAGATGATCAAGTCAGCATCACCTTCGTAACAAAACCCAACTCACTGTTAAATCAGAGAAGTTTTCATTTTTAATTTCCCTGAGAATGGCAATTATTGTACTGCTTCAGTGAGAATGTTAGAAGGGAGTAGTCACACAAACACCTAATAGTAAAGCACATATCAAAATACTGCAATTGCACTTTGAAGTAGACACATGATACTTAAGAGATTTGCCTTCCACTTATTTTTACATAGATCACCTTAAAAATAGGTTTGCATTTGCTGAGTGTACACAGTTCAAAAGTATGTTGGGAAAATCCAGAACTGATTTCCAAGTCTATTGTGGAGACCCTTAAATCACCATTACTGATGATTAAGCAAAAAAGTAAAAAATGGTTCACATGTTTTTCCAGAGCAGATACTTGGAAACATACGTATAAAAGAATCTATTATCACCTTGATCTGGTACCACTGTAAAATTCTCAGAGGGCAGAGCTACCCTTATGACAGCAGAAGACGTTTGGTACTGAGTTTACTATGTATTTTCTGCTGCAACATCACAAGGCTCTCTCTTCACATTCAACTTAACTTTCTTTCTATAGTTAGGAAGACTTTTCCAGGGCTCTTACTTGCACCCTAGAAGGTTGAGCTAGCCCCATTTCTATTATTTTCATTCAACATATCTGAGTCCCACTTCAGCTCAAGAGCTGAATTTTTAAAAAATCTTCAAGGTGATGTCAAATTGACCACCATTTATGTAGACCACAGACCATTTTGTCCAAGAGAGCTTAGTCACAAGCATACTTCTAACATATCTCCTAAAAGACAATTCCACAAAATATCCTTTTAATCATTCCAACACAGAAACTTGAGGCCAACCCCAAACAAGTCTTGGCCTCCCCAGTCTCAAATGGAGCAGGAGCAGCTCTCCCAGGGCACTGAGAAGATAAACTCACCTTGTCAATGAAGGAGGCGAACTGGTTGTTGAGGGTCTTGATTTGATCCCTTTCTTTAGACTTTACTTTTTGGATATCAGGGTCAATCTCCACATTGAGGGGCTGCAGAAGGCTCTGGTTGATGGTGACTTCATGTATGCCACCAGAGGGGAAACCAGGCCCCACACCACCCCCAAAACCACCACTGCCAAAACCAAAGCCACCACCACCACCACCAAAACCGCCCCCATAACTGCCGCCACCAAAACCACCACCACCAAAACCACCGCCCCCAAAACCTCCACCCCCGAAGCCACCACCACCATAACCACCACGTCCACCTCCTCCAGCCACACTCATGGAGATACTTTTACTGCCCCCAAGGTTAACAAGACTCCGACTTCCAAAGCCACCTCCAAGACCACCCCCACCACCACCACATCTTCCACCACCTGAAAATCTCCCACCACCTCCACCAATACGGCGCACAGAGCTGCTGGCCGTCCTGCGCTGGCTGCTGATCAACCCAGCAGAGCCAGCGCTGAAGCCTCCTCCACTCCGATACCCAGACCTGGAACTGCACTGTCTGCTCATGTTGGCTTAGAGAGAGAAGCAGCAAAGTCGAAACAGGGAAGGAGCTAACACTCCTCTACCTCAAGCACAGACACTTCCCCTTATATATCAGGAGTAAATTGGGCTTGGTCCTCGAGTCAGCGGGATGCAGTGCCTCTCAAGGGTTTGGCTTGCCTGCAGCCATACAAGATTTTTACGAGCCTCAACAATACGATAAACACCACACACCTAACTCCCAGGATGGCTCTCAAAATTGCTGTACATGCAAGATCACTAGTGTGGTAATCATTTTATCAGACCAAATCTCTCTTCAAGGGCTTATGACTTGGGGAAAATAGGACCCCACATCTGCCACCTGGTAGGATTTCACAACCTCCTGTCACAAAGATCTCTAAGATCCCATTCTCTCCTCACCCTTGTAAGCTACTACGCCCATTCTCTCCTCAGGCACAGCAGGTGCAATTCCCCGAGCTTGAATCTCAGAGGGAGCTCTCCAACCCATTTCTGAGCTCTGCCCTCCAAACCCTGGAGCTCACGAAGTTTCACCTCCTGACACAGAGTAAGAGCTTTAATAAGTGAAAAATTAAAAGAGTTATTCTTTATTAAATGTAAGCTTTATAAATGTGCTGCGTTCACCTTAGAAGAGGAGAAGTTGTCATGGAACAGGATGGATGGGTAGGTGCTCTGGAAGGGCCAGACGGGTAAAATATGTGCTTTTCTACATTTTCCAGATGTTCCCTTTCCTCAAAGGTAGACCAGGGCAGGAGACAGAGACACATGCAACAGAAAACAGGTGTAAGTGATGGCATGCAAATGCACATTGGAAAACACATGGGACAGTGAGATGAGTAGACAGAAGCTACATTTTGCAAAGTAAAAGGGTGGAGGTGACAGGTGGTTTAGGCCTCACACTAAGCTATATGGAGACATGAATGTGAATTTGGAAGGGAGGACAATGAGGGGAGTCTGGAAAGCCTGATCTGAGAAATTATAATTATTTCTGGACTGTAGTAATGACTATGGTAATGACAATAGTAATAATAGCTGTGAAACACTGACAGTGTACCAGGCATTGGTCTACATATTCTATATGAGTTAACTTACTTAATTTTCACAACTTTGAGATAGATGCTAAGATGGTACCCATTTTAAAAATGAGGAAACTGAGGTACAGAGATTGAATAGCCTGTCCAAGTTTACGTAGATGGTGAGTGACATGGCTGGGATCTGAACAAAGGATGCTGAGTTGTAGTGTGCAAGACCCTAACCAGCATGTTGCATGACAGCACAGCAACTGAGTTCAGCCTGTGCTGCCTGCTATGCGTGAAGCCAGACAGCACAGGAAACAGTCACAGTGCAGAAGCTCTAAGGACAGGAGGCCCATTTTTATCCCTTTGAATCTTTGGCTCCAGAGGCATGCAAGGACTTCAGTAATGTTTCTTCTTTTCTCTCTGAAAAGGGGAGAGGCACAGAGGTCAATGGGGAGATTTTACTTCCTTCCAGGTACAAGAATACCCAGACTGCATGGCAATGGGCCAGGAAACCCCAGGGGCCTTCCTGGAGAACAACACTTTATCAATCTTATGGATAATAGTGGCATTGAGATCTGGAAAGACCTGAACCCCACACAGACTTTCATTGGGAGATTTAATAGAAGGCTGGCATGCTCCCCACACTTGCATGTAAACATGGAATTTAAGACTCAATGAGGAGAAGTCAGCACTAACTTTGGATGTCTCTAAGCAACTCTGACAGGTAACTCATACACCTGTGTGGGACATCTGCACCAGGGAACACAAGATGTAGAGGAAAAGGGAAGTCTGTGAAGACCATCCCATTCTTCTCCCTGTGGTTCTGACCAGGACAGCTAAGTGTCAGTCCTCTGCAGCCCACTCCTCACCACTGAACCTTGTGTCCCCTCTTCTCCAGCTTTTGCCCTCTACCCTCCTCCTCCAGAAAGTGCTCCTCACCTCTCCATGGCTCCCCCTCTCTCCCTCCCATCTCCATAGCACTATTATCAAGTCCTCTGTCCTAACACTGGCATCCTTGGGGCTGCCAAACCAGACATCTCTTTAGAGAATGAGTAATCCAGGTCTTGTTCCTGACTGGGAACAATGAGACCTGGGATGGTCTTGGTGTGGTAATGACTGTTGCCAAATCATCTGTTGACAGGCAATCAAAATTCCTTTAGTTCAGCATACTCCTTCCTGAGAGAAATCGCTCTGCACAATTGATTCCTTCTAGCATTTTGGAGGGGTATGCATGTGTGTATGCATGTGTGTGTTCATGCCCACCTGTGCCAGCCAACAACAGATCTTTGCAGATCTTCCATCCCAGACTAAGAAACTGACCGAGAAAAATCCAAGAGGTGGATGGTCAGACAATTGAGAGGTAATTTACAGAGCTCCTACCTGTGGGGAGAGTCCCAGGGACTAGAAGGGACCAGAAGGCATACAAATCACCATCAGCTAACATTTGCACAGTTCACCTGACCAAGAACATATGTGAACACCACCCCAAGAGCCCTGAGAACCAAGCATCAAGCTGTTTTCAACTCATTTTACAAAACAGAAAACTGAGGCTCAGAGAGATAAGTGACTGGCTTAGACTCTCCAGCTAGGAAAAGACACATCTGGGACTAGAACTTGAGTTTTCTGGTTTCAATTCAAATATTCCTCCTCCTCAACTAGAGAAGAGGCTCAAGGATGGGCAAGCAGAACTGGTTCCTGTAAACGAGTGTGCAGACCATCACAGAATATCCTCACCAGCAGGGACACAAAGACCACACCATCTGAATGCTGATCAAAGAAGTGAGAAGGCAGCCCCAAAGAAGTCACAAAATTTGTCCCCATCACGCTATCAATCCCTGAGAATCCTCCAATTTCCAAGCCAAACTCCTATTCTCTTTCCACCCTCACTTTTGAGGGACCCCAGTAAGGCTGGAAACTGCAATGCTGCCAGCTACCCAAGGTCATCATCTCCTAAGCTGTCCCCAGGACTGTGATGGGTGTGTGGGGAGATTACAAAGCAAATGTGGGAAAAAAGGTGTGAACCACACATTCTCACTCCTGGCTTATTTGTGTCCTCTGCATTTATAAAACACAAAACAAAGAGGAAAGAGGCACTGACATCTACAGGCATCAACTATGTACTAGGAGCTACAATCTCATTAAACACGACAAGAGGTCCACATGGTGGTAGCCATTAGCCTCATTTTAAAGAAAACATAGGTTCATAGTGGTTAAAATGTGTGACAAAGGTCCCTAGTTGGTAACCGAGAAGCCAAGCTTGTCAAACTCTAAGTACATGCCCATCCCCACCCCATGGGCCTCCTCTTGTCACTGGCCTGCCTCCGTCACCCACAGCATGCCTGCCCACCCTCTCGCCAAGCTACACTCCTTGACCTTTACACCCCCATGTCTTGCCAGACTATTCAACCCTCTTCTTCCCTATTCCTCTCTTCTTTTGCATCTTCCAGCCCACTTAGATGCTTCTCTTCTAGGAAAGACCTTCCAGTTGCTTCAGTGACTTACTTCAAACTCCTACTATCATGAAGCTCTGGGGCACCTAAGATCTCAAGTCCTAAGCATTTGGGCCTGAATCTGATTTTGGTCCATCAGGCCTTGAGGGCAAATGTGTGTATCTCTCTGCTTTGCTTGGCAGTGAACAGGCCTGCTCCTCCAGAGAGTTTTCCTTGGTTAACACCACTGAACTCCTTCACTGGTTTCTTTTTCTAAGTTCAGTTGCTGCCAGATTCAAGTGCCTATTGATATGCTAACTCGTTCATTTTCACATATGGCTGTGCATGCACATGCACACATTTGCTGGTCCTTCAATTGCACTGTAAACCTTTTGAAAGCAACACTAAGTTGGCCACGTTTTTGGGTACCCTCCTAACACCCCCTCTTTCCCCAGCCTCCCACACAGTCCCTGGACCTGAGGGGTACCACCCCCATCGTGCTGGAAAACAGAGTGTCAGGATGCTTCCAATCCTGGTGCCCCACATCCACTTCAGAACTGATCTATCTGAGATGAGGCTACAGCAGGCGGGCCGTGGGCGTGAGCAGGGGCAGGTGTGGTGATGTTTTGAGAGCTTTTTGAGGGGTGGGACTGAGAAAAAAGTTGAAGAGAGACAGGCCATGACAAGCCACCCAGCCCTGAGGGACTCTACCAGGGATGTAGGAAGGAAATCAGGGGAGTGGGGAAAGCTGAAGCCTGGGAGGCATAGAGGAGACATCACAGACAATGGGGAGGTGCTGTGAGATGTGGAAAGCCGGCATCCAGTGGAGGAGGAGCCGAGGCTTCTTATTTAAGAAGGAGAGGCACAGAACTAGGGCAGACTGTTCAGGACAGATAGCAAGGAAGGAGGCCCCAGTAGTTACTAGCAAGGCCACAGCAGAGTTGAGGCCAGAAAGGAGGAAGCCAAAGATGAGAATATAAGGGAGGAGAGGTGGAGGTGTCTTACTCTGAGGCACAGAGCCAGCCTGATCGGGTCCCACTCCCAACTGCAAATTTCAGGCTGTGCGATCCTAGGCATGCCACTTACCCTCTCTGAGCCTACGTTTCCTCATCTGTAAAATAAAGACTATATCTACTTTACAGGGAAACTGAAGTGTAGTAGATGATAGTTAGAAGGAGGAGGAGAGTTTCTGTCTCACCTTTGGGTTTGGAAAGACCCAGAAGATGATAAAACAGTCAGGACAATCTCTGGGACAAGGCTTTGTTTCACTGGAAATGGTGAGAAGACCTGAAAAGGAAGCTTAAGTTCTTGAAATGAGGCCATCTTGCAGAAAAAAGCTTTAGGGGGTCCTTAAGTTTGTAATATACAGCAAGGAATCACATGCAGAAAGGAATACCGAGACCACCTGAGCCACAGAGAGCCCAGCTAGACTGGCAATTACTCTGTGGAATGCTTGCTCTGCAGGGGGACCTCCCCCAGGGCTGAGTATCCTGGGGTAGACATGGAAGCTGTGCATTTGGAAACCCCCAGAAGCCCTCCAGGCCCAGCACAGGGATTCTCAGACGCTCCTTCATACTCAAAAAACTCTCAAGATGCCAAGTTCCCAGCTCGGCCTTGCAACAGAGCATTGATCAAAGACACACAGTTCCCAGGACTGACAAGCAAGCTGATGGACCTAGGGCAGCGGGGCCAGCAAAGTAATGAGAGTTACTTTGAATGAGCTGATTGAAGAGGGACTGTCAGAGCACGCAGCTCCTAATTTGAAGACACATCCTGGGCCAAAGGGCTGGTAATTGAGGGTGAGGCAACATTCTTGAGAAGACTTCCTTACACTCAGAAACGCACATCTTGTCCAAGGTCATTCACAGTTAGAATTTTACTGAGCCAGTTTTGCTTCTCTTGTTCACCACGTCCAATGATCAAAATCTATGTAGATGAAAAGCTAATGGAATTAAATTTAGATTCCCAGAGTGCCCCGCCTTGCCCCAGCCTCAGAGGGAGGAGCAGCTGGCACGTTTTCCTTGGGAGTCACCCTGAGTGCTATGCCCCCTCCCGCCTGCCCTTCTGTGCTTAATGGATGCGCCTGCTTGGCTCTCCCACTGAGTGTCTGCCTTGTGGGACTAGCATTGACCAGCAGCAGGGATGGAGCCCCACATGCGGTGTCCCCAGCCCTCTCCCAGGGCCGGTGAGAACCCTATGAGATAATGCAGGTAGAAGCATTTTGTGTGTGGCAAAGGGCTATGGAATTGCTCATGGTCACTGGGATGAGCTAAAGGTAACAGACATTTGCTCCTCATGGGCTCTCTCATTGTCTCTAACAGGAATATTGCTTGTACCAGCGAACCTCCCAGTGTCTTCTACTGCCAGCCCTCATTGTTCAGGCCCAGAATATCACATGGAGACTTCTCATTAGAGTCCAAGATCCTCCTTGGCTAACTCCTCTCGTTGGCCTTTATTTATCATGTCCCTGCTCTATGGAACCTCTGTTCCAATATTCCTAGGATTCAGGGACACAGTTCCCTCCACCTCCCACTCCCTCACCTCCCAGTCCTGCATGATTAACATGGTCAAGGCTTCTGAAGAGAAAAGTCAGGGTTGAATTTTCTTGAACAATCCCAATTCCTGCCCAGAAGGAGAAAGTTGGGCCAATCACCTGAATGACCTTGCCCTAGAGTGTCTTTTTTTTTTTCAGAACCAATTTGGATTCCCTAAGAACATCATACACACGTGCATGATTCTGCAGATAATCAAATCCACACCCTGGAATAAGTCCAGTGGTACCAGAAAACTTGAGTTTATTGTACAACCCTGGCTGGTGCCCTTGGCCTCTCCATGACTTGATTCTCCCCTGGCACCTGACCTTGATTTTCCCAAATATAAAATAGTAGAATTCCTTTTTTCTCAGGCTCCATCATAAGAACACTTAGGGCAGCAAAGACGTGAAACTCTGCCTTAGGCAAATCCCCACACATCCTTCACTCCCTCCAGCGACCTCCTGCCAAATGGTTAGCCAATCTCTGCCTGAAATGTGCTAACTCCCCACGTGGCCTCTCCCGTCTCAGGATCAATAGAAAGGTGCTGTTATATTGAAACAAACTTGCTGCGTTTCCCACCTGTCCATTTGGGACATTAGCTGGGCTCAACCCCTCTTTCTAGAAAAGCTCTTCACAGCTCTGCACTGAGCTGTCACATCTCCTCCCAGGTGTCCAGGGCCTTGTACTGTCCTCAGGTGGCCGGGTTTCTGACTCCCCACCACCACGACCCAAATGGGCTCCTATTTACTAATGTCCTCAAGAACCAAAACAGGCTCTGCACACTGCTCTCTTCCTGTCCCTGTCCCCAGCAAGCACCACACCCTGGTGGCTCACGTGTTTTCACTGTCAGCTGAACACTGAATCGTGTTCATACCCACTGCTGTTCATTCCTGTCTTCCCATCCTAGTCCTCATGCTCTCAGTTTTTATTTCAAGCCTAGGATATTGGATGTCTCTGGACCCTCTCTCCTTCCCTCTGGGCAGCCCCTCTGCCCACCTTCCCTCTCCCAGCCCATTCCCCCAGGTGTGTGGCCAAGACAGCTGAGACGGGGACAAACTTCTCAGAGAGAATATAGGTGTGTGTCTGCCTGGGAACACAATGTCTTATCAATATAGGTTTTGCAGTCATATTTGAATGAATCCCATATCCAAATTCCATCTGCATTCCTTCAGAGGATGAGAAAGGAGGGCACATCTTTTATCCTGACTCCTTCATATGGACTCAGAAATACCGCACAGGATAAGCTTAACTTGCTCCTCCTTGAATTTCTGCATTTATGCTTCCTCAGGGACATGGATTAAAGATGCTCCTGCCCATGACTACCCGCACTGGGTTAATGGGCTCAGCCCTTTGTCTCCCCGGCTCAGTTTCTCCTGTGTGACTGCCCCTCTCACTCACACACATTCACCCTCTCTGATCTTTGAGGCTCTAGCAGACTAGTCCCCCATCTGGAGGGCCCTTCCCTGAGTCCCTGCCACCACTCTGTTCCCCCAGCCCTGTTCTATTTTCCAGCCCTCCATGAACCCGTTGGTATGAAACTTCCCTTCCCTGCATTGGCCCCTACTTCAGTCCCACTGCTCCTATCGTAGTGACTCTGCCTGTGTTCATGGAACGGACCTGGCTTCCACCCTCAGGTCCACAGGAGCACTTGCCCTGATTTCTCCTCCTTCTGAACGTTCTCCTCCCACGTTACACATGGTTTGGGTTGTGAGTGCCTTAAGACTCAGAAAAGTGTTTACTCAGTATTGCATCCCCAGTGCCTAGGCCACTGCGTGCCACACAGTAGGAGCTAAATAAATGCCTGCTGAACAAATGTGTAACCAACTTTTAAATGATTGGTTCCTTCCAAGATTAATATGACTATGTCTGCAAGGTTTCCAATGATTGTGCATTATCCATGCAATAAATAAATAAATAAATAACTTTATTTCCCAAATATGAATACTTTCAGAGGCCTACAGAAATTAAAGAAGAAATAACTCATCTCCTGACCAAAATGCAGTTTGAGATCACAGAAAAAATTTATTGTAGAAACACCAGAAATGTCAAACCCATCAAGGAACAACCTTCACCCGGGAAATGATGAAGTCACGACTCCCCCAAAGGACCCATGCAGAGCCCATCAGATGCCCCACAAGAATCATAGACTTGAGCTTGTGTGAGGACGCAGCCAGCAGGGGAAGGTGGCTCCAGATCTTAAATACTTTCTCCCCCCTGCCCCCTTCACATCTCAAGCACATTATGTAAGGCCCAAAACAAAAAGTCAAATTCTCACAAAGTTCTCAGTCACAGAGAACAGAAGGCAGAAGGGACTTTGAGGTCTGGGGAAGAGCTTTAAGCTACCCTGCAAATAAGGGGCAGTTTCCAGACTGGTTCAGGACTGAACCCTCCCAAGACCCAAGTCTGACCCTCAAACTCCTCAGGCACCTGGGCACCTGGAAGGAGCAGAGCTGGGCTGCATGTGCCCAGCCTGGGGACAATCTCAGGAGGACCATTAAGGAGCAGAGTTCAGGAAGCACCATGCTTCCAAAGAGTGGAACTGTTAGGTGCAGCCATGCAGAGCAGAACTTGACTACTTGTCCATCAGCTCCTCTATTCACTGCTAATTACGGCCCTCCCTGTGGACAAGGGCTTGAGCCCTCTGAAGTACTCCCACCGGGGGCTGTTGACCCAGGGGATAATGCTTCTTAAGACAGACTCCGAATCAGACCAGACACAACTTACAGGTGTTTGATACGGGCAGCAAATCCTTCGACATGAAGCCTCCTTCTATATGGAAGTCTAAGGCTACGACCAAGAGGCAGGAAGTGGCCCCTGGCAAAGAGGTTCCCTGTACCAAACTAGCTCTCCTTACTGGCTCAAAGATCTTAACCTCTGTGTTCCTGAGGAATGAATCAGTGTTCACAGAGCAGCTCAGGTACAGGAAAGGGAGCCTGGAAGTGAAAAAACCTTGACATCAACTCTCCATTATCCACCTTGTAGACGTTCTGTAGGTTCTTTTGATCCAGCACTAAACCAGGCCCCTGGGTGTCCCCGGGGACAGGAGCAGGGCCTGCTGAGTGGATTCTGAGCTGAGAATGCATCTGGCTGTGATTCTGACTGCTAGCGGGTGCTCTTCAAAGATAGGTCTGCTCTTTGGGGTTATCCACCTACTTCCCATCTACAGTGAAATTTATTGGCAAAACTGCTGAGACCCATCAGGAAAAAGTAAGAGAGGGAGGACCAGGAAGACCTGTGGGGAAGGGACAGGCATGAGCCCTGCCGAGTCAGGTGTGTGAGCCGCAAGGCACCACAGAAGCCTTGGTCTCTACTCCACGATTCACTTGTGGGAGGTGCTGGTAGAGTTCTGGATGTTGTGCCCCGCCCAGGAGGAGCCCCCACTCCAGCCCCAGTACTTGTGTTTGCAGCTTCCTCCATAGCTCCAGCCATGGCCGCTCCCATGACCACCTCCACTGCCCCCTCGGGAGCCCCCTGCATAGCCCCCACCAGTGCCGCCGCCACCACCATAACCTCCAGAGCCTCTCCTGCCCCCAGCAGTCACCTGGCTACTCTGCACAGCTGTGGGGGAGAGGGCAGCACAAACGGGGCTCAGGACTGGGCAGGGGGACCTGCCAGCCCACCGTGGGGCAGCCTCCTACATCCCTAATCCTGGCAGTATCTGACTTGCAAAAAGATATATTGGATGATCATATTCTCACTTTCAAAGTTTCCTTCATTCTAAAAGGAATGTCAGGATGCATTTTCATTACTGACATACCCCAAAGGGTTTTAAGCCACTGCTGATTATTTGGTGTCATGAAAATTAAGATGAAGAACTAAAATCATCGTATATTGCAACAGATTTCTTCAGGCTTTGCGGTTGTGTTTGCCCACTTTGGCTTTCACTGTGTTGGACTGGATACTAAAGTGCCAACCGCCAGGTCCTTGCTGGCCAATCCCCCTCCCCCCACCCAGCGCCACCCAGCCCCATGCTGGGCTCAGCTACTTACAGATGCTCACATGGCTCTGCAGCTCTCCTGACACCCTGTAAAACAGAGCGTACACATTAGCCAGACCCACAAAGCCTCAAGGAAGGCAGGCAACAGCCTGGAGACATCAGGAGGAGAAGTTCATGTGAAGCGAGACCTGTCCCCAAGCTATAGGGAAAGGTGTGTGTGCAGAGAGGTCAGGGATCAGTGGGGCCAAAGGGGATTTTAAGGGTGTTCTCAAAGCCTTCTAGCGGAGGATGGGTGGTTCACCACCTGGCTGCAGCGGCTTAGGTTGGGCTATTAGGGACATTCCGCTTGGAGGCAGGGAAATGATGACAATGACTGTGCCAACTCACACTCTCTCTGCTTCTACCGTAAATGTTTCTGCTCACCACAGCTACCAATCTGCCTGAAAAGCTGGGGTTATCTTCTCACCAAAGAGTCAGTCCCACTGCTCCAGGACGACAACTTGCACATTGGCCCCAGAAACACGGCCCTCCTGCACTCCTCACCCTCCAGCAGCATGCGCCAGGCGGTAGTCTCCACACCCAGGGCCAGCTTGGCTCCCACCAGCACCAGTGGTCTTGCAGCACCCAACTCCTCCTCGGCCTGCTGCAGGGCTTCCTCCATGCCCTGCAGCTTCTGCTGACCATCCTGGAGGGCCTGCTCTCCTCTCTCCTCCACATCCGAAATGACCATGTGTACCTGGTCAGTCTGCTTGGGAGACAGTCACAGAGAAAAACCAACTGGAGAGACTTTCAGGAGCCCCACCCTACAGGGCACTGTGGGAGGCAGCAGGTCTGGTCAGCCCACCCTGAGCACCTTTCTCCCTGCTTCTTGACATTGCTGATCTCTGCCTGCAGCCTCTGGATGATGAGTTCAGCTCAGCAATCTCCATGTTGCTGTTCTTAGCTCGTCTTCATGTCTTCCCATGGTGATCTGGAGCTCCTGATACTGATGGTCAAAGGCACCATTGTGCACAGCCTGCTGCTCCCCACAAGCCCCTCTGGAGGGAGCGGGTCTGCCTTCCCAGGCCCTGCCCAAGGCTGCATGACTGACACTTGAAGCTGCCATTGATTTAACTTCACGTTCAGGACCCTGGAGAGATGAGAACTCAAGGAAGCCAAGAGTCCTGTCAGCAGCAGTTTGCAACTTGCCCTTTCTGTGTACAGGCCCCAGCATTTGGGCAACACACCCAGCAGGTGTGAGCCTCAGAGGTCAGCCTGTCCATCCCGTGGCCTCACAGCACCCCACAGGACTTCGTCACTCTGCTCCGTCTCCTAGGGACATCCTCGTCCCTTACCTTCTTCAGGATGACAAAGTCATTCTCAGTGCTAGTCCTTTGGTCAATTTCTTCCTCATATCTGTGGGAGGAGGTAAGAAACACAGGCTGCAGGGGCTGCTGACCTTGGCTCCTTGAGGCTTCTCTTCAAGGCAGGAGGCATGGAATTCCCCAGACTTTTACTGTCCACAGGCACTCTGGCTGTGCCTGCCGGAGCCTGCCACTCTCACTGACAAGCCACTGGAGCCAACTCCTGGCCCTCCAGGTCAATGGAATGGAAAAAAACTCAATGTGGACAATGCAAAGCCACCTTAAACACCCTCAAGACATCCATTTTTATTTCAATGTATTACTTTTGTTTATTTGTCAAGCTCAATCATTTTTTCAATTGAGTACATAAAATAGCAGCCACTTTTACCAAATATTTTTAAAGAGAAAAAAATTTCACCTATGATTCCGCCTTCCAACACATTTAGTGTGAATTTCATCCCCCTCCTTGCTGACTCATACCCATGACTCTCTGATGGGCATGTCAAGGTGACATCAAGAGAAGCACCCTATACCCCCAGCATGGGGAGGGAGAGTACACTATGTTGCCTACAGAGTGTAGGAGCAGTTGATCTGGAATTTGACAAGTCATGCCATCTCTACCATTATTAATAATAGTGGCTAGTGATGAGTGCTTAGTATGTGCAGACACAGGCTAAGAACTTATTAAGCATGTCATCTAAACCAGTGGTTCTCAAAGTGTGGTCCCCAGCCTACCATCATCGACATCACTTGGAAATATGTAGAAATACAAGCACTCAGGCCCCGTCCCAGACCTACTTAATCAATCTGATTTTAACAAGCTGTTGCTCACTGAAGATTGAGAGCCATGGATCTACCTCTTGCAATAATCCAGCAAGGAGGGTACTTACCTTTCCCACTTTACTAAGGTGAAAACTAACGGCTTAGAAAGATGAACTTGCAAGCTGCTGGGAAGTAGCAAAGCCCACTGCAGAACTCAGGCTTATCTGGGTCCATCATCCGTGAAGATAGTCTGCCCCTCCCCACCCAGTACAATTGAGAGCTGACTGGCTATACTGTCCTACCAGGGCTCCCATGTGCAATATGGTGCCCCCTACAGTTGTGCAATCTAGAGCCTGCGTGGCTGTGCCTGGCGGCTCTGGTGCCACCCCTTGCACATTAACACTCAAGCACAATGTCTTACCCCAGGAACCAGTTACCTGCCATGCTACTGCCTGACCCCTTACCTGAGGCCTCACTTGTTCCTGTAGTCCTCCACAACATCCTGTGTGCTCCTGACCTCCGTGTTCTGGCACATCTGCTCTGCATTGAGGAAGTTCACCTGCCTCTGCAGCTTGCTGATGTAGTTCTACAAGATGGGCTCCAGGTTGTTGTTTTGAGTCGAAGTGTTCACCGGCTGCAGCAGCTCCCATTTTGTTTGTAGCACCTGATTCTGCTGCTCCAGGAATTGCACCTAAGAGTAAGAAACTTCCAAGTTCACCCCAGGCTATGGGTCTGAGAAGCACCCCCACGGGGAGGAAGATGGGAACCCCACAGCATATTCAGACCTCAGAGAATCAGGACAACCCCTCTGTGAGTCCAAGAGGTTCTCTTTTGCTGATCACAGGGAACACAGTATGGTTTCTGATGGTTGACTAATGGCTGTAAGCTCAACTTGCCTAGAATTAACATGAAGTACACTCTGGTTTTGAAGGTAAATAATCTCCAATAGAATGCCTGTTTCACTTAGCTGCAACCATGTACGTAATAGAGCTGTCACTGTCCAGCACCTGGTTACCTGTGCCAGCATACAACACCGTGATCCGGAGCACCCAAAACACTAATGCATCCAAGGCTCGTTTCTCTTTGTGGCTGCAATGATTTACATAGTCAAGAACAGGAGAAAATAAGAGGAGGGAGGAAAAAATTTGACTTAGAATGTTAAATTGATTCCTGAGCAAACTTGCCTGGGTGCCTCCACCCTGCAGGACCCACCGCCCCCACTGCCTGCCAGTATGTTTTTCAGGAAAGTCACCTCATTTCATGCTTTTATAACCCAGGTGGGATTTAAAAAGTAAATTTTCTCACTTTCTTTAAATGTTATATAATGTATTCTAGTGCCCCAAGGTAAGGGCTTTGGGAAATACCCGTGTTGTTATCTCCTTCATTCGCACAGAGATGGAGAGTGGACATTTTCCTATATCTCACTCTCTGTTCTCCCAAAACTGTGGGTGCAAAGATCAGGTACAAGGTCCAGAGAGCTGGCTGGCTGGGCAAATCAAATGCAGGGATTGGCCTTTGCATGGTATGACCAACCCTCGCCTTACCTTTGCAGGTTGCCCCCAGATGGAGCCTCCCCTCCCATGCCTCAGATGAAGACAACGGACACCTCTATGCTTTGCTCAGGTACACACAGACACACACACACACACACAACCTTTCCAGAATCTATCCGAGAGCTGTGTCTGGAGGCAAACCTACTGCTTTGTGCAGTCAGAACAGAACCCTGAAGACACCCTCCCATGTGGCACCTAGGAGGGTGCCCAGAGTCCCCTCCCTTGAGACAGCTCCTCTGAGAGGCCAGCCCTTGTTAACTCCCTTTGGGTTCTGACTCTAGGCTGGAAAATGTGCAGAGAACCCTATTTCCCACGGCTCATTTTTGTTAGCTTTATCAAAGCACGAGATAAGGCAACCAGCTCCACAGGCTTCTCACAGCTCAAAACACTCCCATGAGAAGCTCCTGCCACCTGGCCTATTTTCACTCTGGCAGCACTCCCAGGGAGTGGAGAAATCAGTCAGACACTTGCTCACAGCCCTGTGCTCAGTGTTGTGGGGACTAAAAGAAAGAAGGTCATGTTCCCATGGGGAATCTGCCCGTCAAACCATGAGGGGGCAGTCGGCAACTCTGGGTGCTCTGAGTTAAGCTCAGTAGTTCAGGGGCTTAGCAAAAGAAAGCATGGTTCTCATCAGGCCATCCAAACTGCAAAGGCAGAGGTTGGATTCATGAGTCCCAAGTCATTTTAATGGGATTTCACCACTAGAAAAATCACTGAAAACCACTGTGATTTTTTTTCTCAGGCCCATCAAAATGCTCCGGCCTTTGTCCCTTCAGCAATACTCAGGGGAAGCTCAGAAAACACAGCTAAATCTTTGCCTTATACTGAACCAACCTTCTTACTGGAAAAAGCACACCCCACTTGGCCTCTCCCTCCTGCTCATGACCTTCCAGCCACAGGAACCTCATGGTGCCTTCAGCAGCCCACATCTCAACTCTTTGCTGGGGTGACTCTATTTCACCCTTTAGATCTCAACTAAAGTGGCATTGCCCTGGTTTCTCCTCTTCACAAGCCCCTGTTCTCTTCCCCCATAGCATCCATCCTGATCTGCAGTCATTCGGCATCCTTTTCGCACACTGTGGTGTGGGGGTGTTACTTTAAATGGGGAGATCAGGGCATCTAAGCAAAGACCTAAAGAAGGTGAGGGAGAAAGCCAGACTGCCCTTTGGAGGGAGGCGTTCCAAGCAGAGGGACTGGCAAGTGCAAAGGTGAGACCCTGCTTGGGGTGCTAGAGGTTGTAAGAATGCAGTGAGGTGGGGAGGGGAAGCAAGAGGAAAGCAGGAGAGGAGGCAGAGAGGGAGCACAGGGCCGCGGCAGGCTGTGAGTGCACACCCCGGGGAGCTAGTGTCAGCCCTCACTCTGTTCACTGAACCCTGAAGCTTGGAAGCTATTCCACCCAGTGGCGGCAACATCGCCTAACTCTCCTGAACACAAAGCAGGGATTAGCTGCAGCTCCGGGTAGAAGGCCAGATCATGTAGGGCCTTAAAGGATCTTGGCTTTTATTCTAAATGACACAAGAAGCCAATAGAGGATTCAGATGGAGGAGTGATGTGATGTTCGTAAAGGATGGCTCTCGTGTAGTGCTGAGAATAGGCTGTGCTGGGCTACAGGTGAAGCCAGGAAGACCAGATCAGAATTAGGGGCAGAAGTCACGGCAGTAGAAGCCTTCTCCCTTCCAGCCGGACCAGAGCCCTCCTGGATGAGGACTCTCTTCTCGTGGTGACCACAAGCCATGCTTTTAGGGAAGGACAGGAGCCATGGGCTCCTGTATCTTGACCTCTGCCCATAACTCCACGCCAGAAAACTGAACAAATGGCCCATTAATGGCAGGGACCACATCACAGGAGAATCTCAGATCAGTTGCCATGGCCATTTCACTGACTCCCAACCTCCCTTCCCCGATTCCTCCCTTGACCTACCAGTGGTATGACCATCAGCAGTCACCAACTTGCTCCAGTCAAGCCCTCCCAGTCCCCACCTATGCCTGAGATGTGAAGATATTCAGCCAGATTTCCCATCCAAAGGGATCAGAAGTAGCCAGGAGCAAAGTAGCACTTTGCTCAGTGGAACTCCTTTTTGGCTATCTCTGGGTCTCAACACCCTTGCCCCCTTCTCCCACAGCTCACACACTCTGTCCTGTCCCCAGTACTTGCCCAGATAACAGAGAACAGGTATATAGCCCAGTGGTTGACTTTGGCCATGGTTACCCTGCAGTCAGGCCATAGGTCAAGCTCTGACTTCAACACTGGACTCCTGTAGGGACTGAGGGAGAGTCACTGAGTATCCAGGGGACTCTGTGCCCCAGGGTGCTTCCCACTCCATCTCTGAGGGCATAGGGCTTTCTGGGGAGCCTCTGATGGCCACTGTGCCTCCAGCTCTGGACAAAAGGAAATTCTGGAGAAAGGTCTTCACCATAGATGAAGGCTCTGCTTGCTCCTTTGGGCCTAGACCAGACCTAACCTGATAATCAGGGAACTAACGAGAGAGGCTTCAGTGGCTCCATCTGGCCCATTCTTGATCTTGGATGAGCTGAAAGGAACTCAGGCAGACTCCTACTTAGTAGGTTGTTGACTTTACCCCAGCCTTACCTACCAGGAAGGGCATTCACCTAGGCTCTGCCATGGCTCCTTGAGGTCAGGACCTCATCACCCTATAGCACCTGCCACAGTATCTGGCATATAGTACATGCTTAGTAAATGTTTCTGGAATAGAGGAATGGATGGAAAGATGGATGGATGCATGGACAGATAGACAGATGGGTGGATAGATGGATGGAAAGTAATAATGATGGGTGAGAATGAGTACACCATATGTTTTGTCTGTTGGGTATTTTCATATCTTTTATCTGCTTTCTTGCCAAAAGAAAAAGATAGAAACAAATCCCCTCAATTAATCAAACTGAGGCCTCAGTGAAATAAATGCTTTCTTAAGGTCCCTGAACACATACAACTGGAATGATTGTCACCAGCCAACTGAGACAGCACAGTGTGGTTAGAGGTGGCAGGGCACAGACCCTTTCGGTCATGTGGTCAGAGACCTGAGACGGCCTGTCCCGAGGTGCTCACCTTGTCAGTGAAGGAGGCAAACTTATTGTTGAGAACTGTGACCTGCTCTGCTCCTGGGTCTTGATCCTCTGAATCTCAGGGTCCTCCTCCAAGTTAAGTGGATGTCAGAGGCTCTGGTTAACAGTCACCTCTTGGACACCCCCCAGGGAACAAGAAGGACCAAAGTCCCAGCCCAAAATTGCTACCCTCAAACCCAATACCCCCAAAACCACCTCCAAAGCCACTGCCCCCAAAGTTTCTGCCCCTTCCAATTCTCCCTCCTGCTGCCCCAGCCTGGCAGAAACCACTAGTGCACCTTCCTGTAGGCTAGTGGAGATGCTTCTACTGTCACCCACATTGTAGAGGATCCTAGAACCAAGTCCCCACACAGGGTTCCCATACCCACCAGCCCTGCACCCCCCTCCAGCAGGACACACAGACCCCTCAGCCCGACCCCCACCACCAGAGCCTGCAGAAGAGCCAGTGCTATAAACCACCTGCTCCTTGAGCTAAATGCCGACAGAGAACTAAATTGGTGGCTCATGATTACTGGAACATCCAGAAAAGCAGACAAGAGAAATGGCCCAGCTGAAAGGAGGCAGAGACCAGGGAGGAAGGAGCTATAAATCCCTTGTCAAGAGAGCTGACTCAGTCCCTATATATACGTGCATTCACTGGGCTGGGCACCTTCCAAAGCCTGGGAGGCAAGTAGTTATGTTTAGTCTGCCTGTTAGCAATATTCATTTAAAACTTCATAAAAATTGCACTGCAACAAACTTCCTAACTTGGTCATTTATCATTCATCTCTTGCCATTTAGAGATCCAAGTGCAATCATCTCTCAGAATCAAGTTGTAGAAAATTCCTATACTATTTCCCCCAAATCATTAATTGGTATCTTCCTAGCAACTCCACCATTGAGTTATTTGTTCGGGGGGTGTGCCCCAAAGATCTGGGCAAAGTAAGGGGTTGTCTAGTTGCCTTGAGGCCACTGCTGGGACAAGAGTGGAGACATGCACTGCCATAGCATTATCCTGGTGGGGCAAGAGTTTTGTTCTGACCTCCCCACGCTCTGCTTCTGCCCCCCACCCCCGACTGTTATCACCTTGTAAACCCAAATTTTAATCACAAGAATATATGGTATTGTGGTCATTAAGTGCAAATGAAAGCCAGGGCACTCTGCCCAAGACTGCCCATGTTTTGCTGGGTGCATTGTGTGGGGCCCTATATGCCTCAAGTTCCTCAACACAAAACAGATGAGGTCCTGTAGCCCTAAAAGTCTGTGGTTTTAGATTCATTGGGCATCTTTCCGGACCTAACATTGTCTGCTAGACCAAATGTCAAACTCTCCCAAAATATCTTTTCTTTTCATTTCCAATCTATTGTAGAACAATACTTTTATAAAATAGAATAAAAATGAATTACCCTTAAAAGGACTATTTTTAAAGATACACAAAATACAAGCCCTAATTTTTTATTTTTTGATTCAACAGACATAAAATCATTCTATTGCTAAAAGGAAGAAAAAAAGCCTTTTCATTAAGCTCCTAAGTAGTTATTCTCAAATTCTGTACTTATCCCCTCTCACACCAGGAGCAAAGGGCCCATGGACCGGCTCTGGAGTGTGGACCCACATTCTGGGAAGCACCGCCCCAGACAGCAAGCATGGGGCAAAGCTCTTTCAGTGAGCATCAGTGTCGGCCAACAAAGTGTGCATTTGTCCTCTGGACTCAAATAGATGGTGGCTTTCATCCAGAACTTTAACAACAACAACAACAACAATAATAATAATAGTAATAAAACAACTCAGGGGGCAAAAAAACTGAATGTTCAGATTCAGAAAAATGACTAAATAATGGCTTGCCCACTTAGATACAATTATTTTAAATTATCTTCATGGAGACCATGTAGCAGTGTTGGAAAATGCTTGTGAGACAATGTTGAATGAAAGAAGGTAACAATGAATGAAACTGATATGAAGCTAAATATGGTATCAGAACTATGAACTCATAAAAATTAAGAATACAGAGAAGGCAAGCTTAAAAAGCAACATAGAAAGTAAATTGATCCATTACGGATTGTAGGAGGTTTTTTCCCTAATATTTTAAATGTCCTTTCCCTTTGTATTTGTGCAATAAGTCAATATTTTTGCAAACCTTGGGGCTGAAATCACAGTTGCCAATTGCTACGGAGGTGGAAACAAGTAGGTCGTGGGAAGGAACAAGACAGGTTCAGGAGCCCCAGTGAGGAGAAAGCGTCCTAGGGCTGGGAGGGGCTCTGTGGGCAGCCTCAAGCCTCCTCACCTTCTGGTCTGCCTGGTAACTGTTTAGTGGACCATCTCCAGAAGACACTGTATGATAGAAGAGAAAGTGAGCTGAAATTTGTAGTCATAAAAACTGGTTTCAGCTCCCAGCCCTGCTTCTTCCTGCCTTGTTGGTCTTAGGCAAGTTGCCTACTCCAGAGTAGTTATTTCTGAAGGAGTCTGTGTACAAGGCATGAGGAAAAGCACAGAACACTATACTACACTAAACAAGCTTAAATATAGCTACTCGCAGATCCTGGTAGGCTGACCAACCACCCGTTTGCTTGGATTTTCAGTGCTTAAACCAGGTAGTCCCAGGCAAGGCAGGATAGGTGCCACCATTCTGGCACCTTAGGTCTGCACAGCCCTCGTCCTGACCCTCAACCTCTCAAGGAGCCCTCGGTAGGAAAAGGAAGAGAGGGTTGGACCCCCAGGTACAGGAGACAGAAAGAGAAAGCCAGCAGAGCCCGAGGAAGGAAGGGAAATAGAGCAACGGCTTGGGATGGGTCAGTGTGAGAGCTGCCTGAAGGCAAGGATTCTGAGTCAGGCAGAGGCAGTGAGCTGAGGCCGAGTAAACAGATGGGAAGCAGGCCTCAGGCAGGAAGCCTCAGCCAGCAGTGTAATGAAAAGCCTCTGGGGTTCAGCTTTGAATCCTGGCACTGGCCCTTCCCAGCTGCATGGCTTGGATAAACACTTAACCCCTTGAACCTCCATTTTCTGGCCTGTAAAATAAAGATAATAATACCAGATTCACAGGGCAACTCTAATGAGTAGCTGAGATCCAATACAGAAGAGCATGTTGGAAACTCCAAGAAGTCGTGTAAGTGGGGCTCCTTCCCCAGCCACCTCCATGAATCCTTGCCCGAAGACTCTAGACTGCTGAGCCCACCCGGCTCTCACCTGCCACAATGCTTGTTTGCATAATCACCTTCCACCCCTCCCATGAAGAGTGCACATAATTAACCACTCACATGTGTCTCTACTGCCAATCAGACACATAGGAAGCTCACCCAGGTTTATATTCACCCTCAAGCTGGATATGGGGAATTATTAAATTGTGATTTAAAATTTCTAAAGGAAGCCCCAAACTGCAGAATTTAGGGAGACTCATTGGTCTCTGACTATAACCAGCTGCCAGCCACCAAATGCCAACACCCCAGTCTATCTCCTGTCACACTCCCTTGAAGGGCTGAGGGTGGAGTGCCCAGCAAATACTGCTAACTGATCCTTTGGCATATAAAATGACAGCTATTCTCTATTCCTTCAAAACAGGAGAAAATTGACTTAAAGTGAAGCATGAGAGGTTTTGCTTGTATCCAAAGGAGATACTTAACCTTGGGTCAACAATAGATGGTGGATGAGGGTTCTAGGACAAACTGTTATCCCTAAAGGAAACCCTTCAAGTGGCACAGAGCAGTGGTTTCTAAACTTGCAACACAATGGCATCACCCAGAAAGCTTCAAAAACCGCTGGTGCATGTGTCCCTCCTGCCCACCCCATCTGCCCAGGGACTGGTATGGGGTACTGTCTGGGCTTTGGAAGTTAGTTAAAGGTCCAAAGTGCTTTTAATGGGAAGACAATTTGGGGAACCACTGGCCTGGAAGAAGCCGAAAGACAAATGAAATGGCCTCTTGAGATTCCATTCAGTCCAAGGAAAAAGAATCATCACCATCATCCTAGTTAGCCTCTTCTCAAGTGCTTTCAGGGGGCCATACACTGTGCTGTGTCTCTGCCACGGATAGTCACATAAAATCTAAACACCAGCATTGCAAGGAAGGTATTCTTATTATTACCCTCATTTTACGTATGGGGGAAAGGAGACTTAGTGAGGTAAAGTAACTTGGTCAGGAACACACAGATGAGAGTGGCAGATGGAGATTTGAGCTCAGACCCTCCCACTCTGGAACCCACATGTATTGCAGAGAAGGTGGGTCTCTAGAGAAGAGATGCCCCCTTCAACCTCTCCACATCACTCCCCACTTGCCACGTACTCTCCTTAAAGGAAAGGGGAAGTCAGTTGAAGGCTCCAGCTTGCCCTGCTTATCTCCCAGGTAGTGGAACCCAGGGCTGCCATGAGGATGAGGCCCAGGGCAACTACCAGTCCCCCAGGCACAGTCTAGGCAGCAGTGGGAAGCAGGCTTCAAGAGGCATTGCTGGTGTGAGGGCAGGGGCAGCCCCTGCGAATCTGCTCCCATCTCACCCTGCATAGCCCAGGTCTGGAAGCAGCTATCACAGAGCAGCACAGAAGCGTGCCAGGGGTGTGGGGACAGAGAAAGGGAACACAGTTTTACTCACCTTCCCCAGGAAGAGGGGAGAGCAGGAACCTTGGTGTATGTTTGGGGGTCTTTAATATCCTTGAAATGGGAGCCTTGGGACCCCTGGTCCCAAAGGAAGCACGGACAGGTGGCAGGGTGACAGGGACCAGGGAGGGCAGCATCCTGGGACTGAGTCGCAGCTCCTTGCCTTGGCTTCACACACCCTCAGCTCAGTCACGTGTCAGACCTGTAGCCCAGCACCCTCATTTTATGAGAAGGAACTAGGTACAGAGAGAGGACAGGACTTGGTCAAAGTTACATGGAGAAGTTGGCAGTACAGCTAGAACCAGAGCTTGGGTATCCTCCCTCCAAGGCAAAACAGAACAGGGAGCCCAGGAGCGATTTCCAGCCACCTTTGGGCTCCCAAAGCCTGGGAGAAGTATTCATGGGAAGCTCCGCCTCCAATCTCTGCCTGCACGGATGGGAAGCTGGTATTGGTCACAGAACAACACTCCTGGTGAACTCTTCCCCTGATTTCTGGGTTAGAGTGGGTGTTTGGGGCAAAACTAAGCCTTCAAACACCTCTTCAGGCACCGAAACAACCAGGACCCCCACCTCTGATACCCCTTTGACTAGAATCAGAGGGCCCACCTAGAAACTAAAGATCAGGCAGTGTGTCTCTTTCTTATCAAACCTAATAGGTGCTCTTGGGCCAGAAGCCCTTACAAGGTCTCAGAGCAGCCCTGCGAATTCTCACCACCAAGGCCCAGAGGTAGTATTGTTCTGGGCATATGAAGCTCATCTATCCAACATGCTGGAAGTCAGGACTATTATACACCCCTTTATAAAGTTGGCAGCCCTCTCTTGTCTCAGAGGCAAAGGAAGCATCTACAAAGGTGTGGGCCCAAGGGAAATAATGCTGCAGCTTAGACTTGATAGAATTCCAGGTGAAGCTGCGAGGCCCCAGAAGGGGACTGGGGTTGCCTGGGCCCAGGATGCTTCCATATACTGGATCAAAGAGGAAGACAGGAAAGACTCAGTTTAAAGGGCTAGTTAGTGGTGGGTTGGGGACCAGAATTCCAAATCCATAGGGTCAATACGACACCTGTGGGAAATTCCCAGATCATGTCTCACCTTGCCCATGGTGGGGGGTTTAGAGTGCTATACAAACTTAAGGAATTAATTTATTATTACTGCCTCCTTTAAAAAATACGTGGGTTCCTGAAATATTAGCAATCAGTAGTAATGACCCTTGTTGGGCTCTTACAATGTGCCAGCAATTAAATAAATGGTATCACTCAACGTGCACAACCCAATTTTACTGATGTGATTTGGGGTGGGGTGGTGAAGGCAGGAGTGGTGGGAAGGCCTCAAGCAGCTTGCCCACAGTTACACAGTTTGTAAGTGGTAAGCCCAGATCACACCCAGGTAGCCTGGTTCCAAAGCCTGAGAACTTCCCACTGTACTGTGTAGCTTTCTACTTTATGAGGCGTTTAGGGAAGCTTTTGGAGTTAGGCTACTGGAGTTAGAATCCTGGCTCCCCAACTTAACTAGTCGTATGACCGTAGATAAGTTCATTAATCTCACTGTGCCTCAGTTTCCTCACTTGTAAAATGGAGATAATGACACTGCCTACCTCTGTGAAGATTAAAGGAGTTACTTCATAGAAAGCTACTAGCAGAATGCCAGGCAGCTCACAAGGGAGCATCAGTTTTAGCGATTATTGTATTGCTGCACAATATGCACATTTCTGTTAACCAAACTGGACTTTCCATCCAACTTGCCTTAACAAATCAAAAAGTCATTTTGAGCAAGAAAACAAGACCCTGTGATATATTGTAAATCATACAAAAAAATGCAGAAAACCTTTTCTGTAATCATCTTAAAGGAACTTAAGGAACATGGTAACCGTCTTAAAGGAATTTAAAGGAACATGGCAAGTTCTTGATAAATTTGAAACAAGTCTAAAGCATCTCTTCTGATGTTAAGCTAAAGGAGCTTCTCTCCATGCTGCATTCATCACCTGCAGGGAGGTATGGCCACAGCCACAAGTGGGTCTGCTTTTGAGAGGTGAAGCTACAGCCCCTCTGAGTGCAAGCTGCAGCGGAACAGTCCCCAGGCTCCCCTCTTGCAGCATTAGACTACTCCAGGTAAGTTTTTCACTCTAGAACTAGAGCATTCTCTTTTGAAGCTGCAGTTGTATGATGTGTTTTTCTAGGAGGTGAGCATTTGCCTCTCTTGCAGCTGTGTTTTTACTTAGCTAAGAGTTTCTGTGATCACCATGAGGCATGCCCTCTCTTCCTGTTTATCTGACATCCTTTAAGTTAATGAGGACCATGATTTATAAAGCAGGTACTCCCTCATGCACATACTCATATGTTCGTCCACCTCTCACTTTGCATCTCCAGCCTGTATGTTCCTGCTCTGAGAGGCACCTCCCTGGCCCTGCACTGGAAGTACTGTCCAAGGAGTCTTGGATCTGCTTTGATTCTGTGCTGTGTCTGGGTTGGGGTGCGGGATGGTGGGGTGGGAGGATGACCCGGCATGGGGCCCTAGAAAGTTCTTGTCAGCTCTCATAACTCTTCATATTTGAAGGCTCCAGCCCCATATCATATCAAACATGTTAAAATACAGCCTTGGCATACATAATTTTTTGCCACAAAACATTTTGAATTTTTGTAATTCCTTTTGAAAATATTTGTCTACCAGCAACTCATTTGATTGTGATAAGCTATAATAATGTACAATTCCAGATATATTTGGAATTACTGAAAAACAAGGAAATCTATCCTACGAATTTTTTCAAATGTAATGAAATTTTTATGAATTCAAAATCTCATCCATTAAGGGAGTTTATCTATGTCATCCATAGTGCTTGATGGATGAAAAGGCCCTATGCCTGGGCCTGGAGACTCTCAGAACTTGCACCTGGGATGTCCCTCCAGAACTCTGTGTGAAATGGGCTCTAGGGGATCTGCCATGGATTAGACCCAATGACCTTGGAATTCAGAATGAAAATTCTACCACTATGTCTGAAACAAAGCAGTTTATTGAAGATACAGAAGAGAATTATTTTCTTGGAGCTAAGAAGGGACAAGTACCGCTCATGGGAAATCAAAGCACCAGCAGGAGGTGGGGACTGAGGGGACCCTTGTCTACAAGGGTGGGGGAAGGGATGTGCTCCGGGCTGGCTGGTGCTTTCCCATAAGGCAGAGGGACATGTGGCTGGGGTGGGACACCTGTGGGGCAGGGGCCCTGACCCAGCCCAGCTCCTCGACACTGTTCCTCCGCCTGGTTTTGTGGGGATAGATGATTTTTCAGCCCAGTCATCCTTCCCTGCAAATTTTGGGCTGCAGCGTCAGTCGTGTGGGAAGGCGGTGCTCCGGGGTGCTGCTCAGAAGATGCTTTGGGAAAGGCCTGGGGCGGGAGGAATCGGGAAAGAGGACGGGTGTGCCGGCCGGCGAAAGAGCCGGGAGAGCTGGGGACACCTCCCGCGCCGCTTCAGAATTTATGGTGGGTCCGCTGGCTCTGGGAGGAGCTTTGTGAGCCCCGGACAGAGCTGCTGCCGCCCCCGCTGACTGCACCCGAGCCCCCGGAACCGGAGAAGCTCCCGCGCACCGCGGAGCTCCCGCAGGAGCCGGCGCCCGAGCCCAGACCCCCGCGGTCTGCCGCGCCGCTGCGACCCCCGCTGCCCAGGCCCCCGCGACCCCCAGCTCCTTCTCCGTGGACGCCTCCTCCGTGGGCGCCTCCTCCCAGGGCGCCTCCTCCCAGGGCTCCTCTCCCCGGGGCTCCTCCTCCCGGGGCTCCTCCTCTGGAGGCGCGCCCTCCGATGGCCCCGCTGCTGCCGCCGCCGCCGCCGCTGCTGCTGCTGGTGTGCACCATCTCTGCAAAGAGCGTCTCAGGTCAGGGAGCCCGTGGAGGTCCGCCGGCACACCCGCCGCCCGCCTGCCTTCCCAGCACCGCCCCCGGGACTCCGCAGAGCGCGGGGAGGGCCGGCCTCCACAGCTGAGGGAGGCTGGCCGCGTGGGCCCCTGAGCCACTGGGTCCCTCCCGCCTGCACCCAGCAGCTCATGCCAGCCTGCAGAGAGGACGATGCACACCAGCACTGGCCCTTGGGCTGACAAGCATGGTCCCAGGAGAAGAACCCTGCACTTACCGACGCACACGGAACTCTGGCACTCTCCTGACATCCTGTGGGAAGACCAGGCCCCAGTGTCAGCCATCTTCTGCAGATCCTCCCTTCCCTAAATGCACCTTGCTGAGCTAACAGCCATGAAAGCCTTAATCGCCCACCTCCTTCCTAACCGGTGCTGACAATAAGACATAGGATGAGTCGGTGCTCAAGAAATCTTGACACACATCCCCCTTCCCATTGGGTGAGATTAGACTCAGGTGTTACCCTTTCCACCAACACTCTCCCCGAGAGTAACAGACAAGGCTTATTTCTGGGTCTCCCCCTCCTCTCTCCACTCCTCACGATCCTCTTTATTGAATAAACACTATTCGAACCCACATAAGGGAGAGCCCTGGACCCAAGTGCCAGGCTGCAGGAGCCCACTCTTCAGAAACCTGCAATTAAAGCAATAATACAGAAACGGCCTAGAAATAGTACAGCTATGCCTATAACTCCTTCTCTTTGCTGACTTGTGTTTTAGAGCTAAAACATGAGACATGAAGGGTGGGGAAATCTGTCCAAGATACGGTTCTGGTGGTGTCACTATTGCACAGAAAACACAGCCCTCCTGGAGGTCTGGCAACATCTTGCAGCCCTTTAAAGGAAGAAGCTGGGGCTACCGAGGGCCACCACCACTTGCGACAGCGTGCACATGCACGCACACGCACACGGTCCCTGGCAGTGGCTCGGGCAGGAAAGTCACCAGGCCTCTGGACCTCCTGGGAACCAGAGGGACTCCCGCTAACCTGCACTCCTCGCCCTCCAGGAGGGTCCGGTAGGTGGCGATCTCAATGTCCAGGGCCAGCTTGACATTCATCAGCTCCTGGTACTCCTTCAGCAGGCGGGCCAGGTCCTCCTTCGCCTGCTGCAGGGCGGCCTTGAGTTCCTGGAGCTTGGTATTGGCATCCTTGAGGGCCACCTCCCCACGCTGCTCTGCATCAGCGATGGCCGTCTGCAGGTTGGCATTCTGAGGGCAGAGGGCCAGGAGTCCACTTTAGATTCAAGCGGCATTCGCAGCTGGCCTGCCTGTGTGCTTGGTGCTTGCACATGAGTCACCTCACGTAAGGCAGATAAAGAAACTACAGCCCACCAAGGTTCAAGCATGGGCCTTCATCTAGGTCCTCGATCATCAAGGAGTGGGACCTAGCCCAGCTCAGGAGGAGTCAGCCTCTTCCTTCTCTCTCCTCTTTCAAGGTAAGAGACTGAGCATCTTTGGAAACATCCCCCTCCAGGAAGCATTCCTGAATTACCAGAGAGACTTTCTGTCTGTCCTAGCATATCTAGATATGGGTTTCCTTGGCTACTCTCCCAGTCTGACAATCAGCTTCTTTCCCTGACCTCCCTAATTATGTCTGTACTCAATATTTCTGGTCTATATCAGCTTTCAAGTCCAGGGATGCAGGACCTGGAGATAATGGCAACCTTTGTTCAGCACCTAAGCCCAGAACTGCACCTGGTGAATCTGAGAATGCATGAGTCTGGACCATGATTTCACTGAGGCCTGAGTTTTATAGTGCAAGCATAAGCCTGCAGTCTCAGACATGTGTTCCCTCCTTCCCACCTGCTTCTTGACATTCTCGATCTCAGCCCGCAGCCTCTGGATCATCCTGTTGAGCTCCATGATCTCACTCTTGGTGCTCTTCAGGTCATCCCCGTGCTTGCCAGCCGTGGTCTGCAGCTCTCCCAACTGTGTCCAAGAAAGAGTCATACTTTCAGAAAACCAGCAGGGGCCTTTCAGTTCCCCTAATCCACCCCCTTCATGTCACAAACGGGAAAAACCAAAACACAGACACGCAGCTCGTGCAAGGTCACCCAGTTGAAGGAACCAGGTGCTTCCTCCCCTGCGTCAGGGTAGCGGCTTCTAGCACAGTAGCTGCTGTTGACTGAGCAGATACTTTGTACCAGGCCTTATGCTTTATCTGATAAAACTTCACAATGACCTCATGAGGAAGGCATTATCACCCACATTCTCTGAATGGGAAAACGGACCCGGATTGAGGCTTGAGTACATGACTAAATTCATCCAGCTGTTGAGTGACAATGCTGGAACCTGGCAGACATTTCAGGTGCTGGGCCATCTTCTTAACCAGCAGGCTGTACTTCCCTGGGCAGAAAAGCCAGACGAGTCAGAGGTATAAGGGCCAGCTTATGCCTCATCCAGGTTTTAGGAAGGGGAAGCACACAACAACAAGGTCCAGATTGGCTGGGGAGAAATGGAAGCCATCTCCAACAATAAAGGGAAGGCAGCCAGAGAGATTTAGGTTAAGATTTTCTCAACCCTGACCCTATTGACATTTTGAGAAGGATAATTTTTTGGTTTGTTTGGAGGAGGAGGGCTTTCACACATATATGTTGTGCAGCAGTATCCCTGGCCTCTACACACAAGACTCCAGTAGCACTCCCAACCCTACCCCTAGGTATGATAGACAAAAATGCCTGCAGACATTGCCAAATGTCCCCTGCGGTAAATCATGTCCTAGGAAGAAACGCCTGGTTAGAGCAAAGTCAGAACTGTCTGATTAGCAAGGGAGATGTCTATTAGGGAGACCAGCCCAGGGGGAAGGTGTGGAATTGCCACACTGGAGATGCAGAGAAGAATGACTCAGAGTTAGGGCCTGCCCTCCTAGATGGCCTGCCTAGGTGAGTCCATGAGGGAGACAAGATTCTCCAAAGTTACCTGATGGCGCCACCCACCTTGGTCTGGTACAGGGCCTCAGCCTCGGCCTTGCTTCTCTGGGCAATCGCCTCATACTGGGCACGGACCTCGGCGATGATGCTGTCCAGGTCCAGGCAGCGGTTGTTGTCCATGGACAGCACCACAGAGGTGTCGCTGGTGTCTGATTGCATCTGGGACAGCTCCTGCAGAGCCAGGATGTGCCCACTCCTGAGCAGACCCACACTGGGGCTCCCCAGCTCAGGAAAGCTCAGGAGTGATTAAGGAACAGGTGGGAAAGTGTCCCTTTTGTCAGAAGGACAAAACGCAACCCAGACTCCTACTGGGGAACCTGAATGCCTTCTTCCCCGGGGCACAGACGGCAGTGGATCATGAGGCTTGGAGATGAGGAGCAGACTTACGGCATCATAAAGGGCCTTCAGGAAGTTGATCTCATCTGTCACACTCTCCACCTTAGCCTCCAGCTCCACTTTGGTCATGTAGGCAGCATCGACATCCTGGGAGAGAATTCAGCACAGTCCCTCTAGCCTGTGGGCTCAGCCCACCCCTGGGCACTGAGGAGGGAGCAGAGGAAGGGGCCACAGGGGCCTGCCACCAGGAGCTCCCCCTAGGGGAAGTGAGACGCCCATCCAGGCACAGGCAGACATGACCTAATGTTACTAAACTGGCTATTTGGCAGGCTGGGCTGGAGAAATCCTATCGGAGAAGAGCAAAGAGGCTATGCAGGTGGAAAGGCGATGTGGGCTGAGCCTGGGGCCATTACCCTGGGCCTGGGTGAGGAGAATTGGCAAGGAAAGTCTGAAGGAAAATCTAAATTTTGGACACTCAGGGGCTCTCTTTAAATTACTCCTGGGAAGGCAATCCTGAAAAATACCATGTTACTTCTCTTTGTCCACTTTCTAATCACAACTCAAGGCCCAATCAGGTTCACAGACCCTACATGCCTATCAGGAAGAGACATGGCAAGTGTCTGGTGGGCCCTTATGCCCTGCTCTGAAGATTGTCCAGGCCCTGCCTCTGCCCAGCCTGCTCAGGGGACTCCATCCTCTGAGGGGACCCTCAACTTAGCAGGATCAAACTTCTGTCTCCCCTCAACCTTCAAGCCACTCTGTCTAGCAGGGCTCTGGGGTAGGAGGTGGGGGAAAGGGTCCTTCACCTTCTTCAAGACCACAAAGTCATTCTCTGCAGCTGTGCGTTTGTTGATCTCCTCTTCATACCTGTGAGAAGAGTCACTTTCTGGTCCGCCTCTTCTGGGATGTCCCCATGGCCCCAGAGCACTTCCCATGAATAACATGGACTCAAGGACTCTTGTGCTACCAGTTTCACTCAAGACCTGTGTCACTGCAATGAACAGCCTTCTGGGTTCAGGAGAGACCCAGTTCATTCAACAGGCTCTACTGAGCATCACTATGTGCCAGGCACCAATTAACAATGGTGATGGTAATTACTGGACACTAGAACAGAAGCCCCTTCCTAGTGGGGTCCTATTCTGATTAATCCTGGAAGGCTTCCTGAAGAATTTTGGATTTTTTTAAAACTATTTATGTGACAAAAGGGAGGTGACTTAGCTGCCAGGAGCTTTCAGTGGGAAGTGTGTGGTGCCACCTCTGTGCTCAACAAGTGAAGATGAGGAGACTGAGGCAGAGAAGCTAAGGCACTTGCCCAAGATCCCAGAGTTAATAAATGGCAAAATAGGGCTGGACCAAGGCACCTGGACTCCAAACTCCAAAGCCTGTACTCTTAACTTTAAAGCAAGGTGCTTCTCATTAGAAACCTATTGACAGAGAAAATAAAACTCATAGCTGGAGGGGAACTTGGATATTGATGCAGTCCACAGAGGACAGACAATGTTATCTGAGTCTAGAAGGCTCATGAATGGGCTTAGGGGTCTTGGAACACCTCGCTCCCTGCAAAATTGTATGTGTACACAATTTCATTAAATTCTCAAAATGGCTTCTGCCTCAAATAAGTCATGAGGCACTGTTCCAAAGATCAGGATATTGAAAGTCAAAGATGGTAGGGGCAAATTCCTAGTTTGCAGCCAGCTGGAGCAGAGCCCAGGCCTCTTGACATCTGTGTCCTCCCACCCTCCAGCTCTCCCTGCCCCATCCCAGGGACAAGGCAACACGCACTTCTTCTTGAAATCCTCCACCATCTCCTCCATGCTCTTCAGCTCATCCTGCAATTTGTCCTTCTCATTGTGTAGCCCATTCAGGAAGGCCTGGAGGCTACTGATGTAATTTTCAAAAAAAGGCTCAAGATTGTTGGTGGTGGTGTGAGAACTCGAGCCCTGCTCCTGCAGGAGGCTCCACTTGGTCTCCAGGACCTTGTTCTGCTGCTCCAGGAACCGCACCTGCCGCCCAATGAGAAAACAGAGTCAAGGAGCTGTCTGGGGCCAGGTCCAATCATGGTGGTTCATGGCTTCCCCAGAAACAAAGGCCTAGGGGTCTCCCTGTCTCTCCTGCAGGGGTGCATTTTGAATGCTGCAATAGTCTAGTGCTAACCCTGCATGGGCAGCGGCATTGGTGCAATGCAGGGGAAGGAGAGCCCTATTGCACGGATAAGGAAACTGAAGCCCAGAGAGGACCATCATCACAGAACAAGTTAGTACCAAACAGAACCGAGGTTTCCTAACACTTAGGCTTGATGATCTTCCCACTACATCATTCATTCATTCAATTCCACTATCAATGGTACTCAACAAATAGCAGGACATTCCAACATCCTACAGGAGATTCTAACATCCTACAGGCGATACAGTTTCCAGGAAGAGGCTCACAGTACATCTGGGTACCCTGCACTTAGATGAGAAATAGAGAAATGGCTTTCAGACAGCCCTTGTCGCAGGAGGAAGGATCCAGAAGCACCTAGGGTTGGCCCACTCTGCCAAGCCAGTGCTCAGCTGCATTTAAACTGATCCATTGGCTAAAGATGTCTCAAATTTCCATTTGTCACAAAACATTTTTGTACACAAGTTCAAGGACAATTCTATCAACAGTTGGAGTAAATATCAATCAACTGGCCTTTTAACAAACATTTGTAGAGCACCAAGCTTGTGCCAGACCTTATACTGGACACTCAGGTCCCCAAGACCTGGGAATCCCCCTAGACAGATGGTGAGAGCTGTTGCTGAGAAATCCTCCTTCTGTGGAGGTGCAGTCTTTTCATGTCACTCTCTGCCTTTCTGCAACTACTTGGCCTAGACACCCAGGTGTCTGCTGGGAACTAGCTGGTCACCTGACTTTTAAGAGTTACACCTCTACAAAGGTCTGATATTCTGATGCTAAGACCAACTTCTCCTTCAGCTTTGCCCAAGATACTTAGGTACATCGTTGGGACCCTCAAAGAGTCCCTACAAAACCTTTCTTTAAAGCCTAATATTATCCCAGGATCACAAAGAAATCTCCACACATCACACTCAAGAGTACCTCTGAAACCCTCAGTTAGCAGCCACCCAAACCTAAATACCCCTGGCCACCACAACAATTGTCATAGCGTCACTTACATGGAATATTGAAAGCACAGGAATCCTTACAAAACATCTCTTCAGCCTAGCACACATATGTGTGTGTACAAATGTCTGATTCACAGCTACTCACACTGAAATCTTCCTGTGAGACCCACCTAGGAGGAGGTACCCCTCATCCCTACCCCATCCCACTTCCCAAAAACTATCTGCATCCCTCTCCATAGGCTGATGGCAGATTGACTCATCTCTCAAATACAATCCCAGCCTCTTCTCTAACTTTTTCTTTCCATGGCAGAGGAGCAGTTCACAATTCCCCTGGGACAGAGAAGGAATTCTGTATTTGAGCCTCAGAGGGACACCCATGATGGCAACAAATGATGCCAGCAGTGCCCAAGACAAACTGCAGTGATGGAGCATCTAAAGGAGGAAGTAACTCCAACCAATAAGGGACTGAGATATTTTCATCAGCTGCTGCTACATTAGCAGGTCCACCACCTGCTGATATGCCAGAGGGCTTGAGGTATGGGATGAACCCACGAGTCCTTCCTCAGATTCATAAGGAGAAGAGGAAAAAGAAACCATTGCAGTTAAGCCAGATTTCCTCACTGTCCAGCTGTCCTGTGATGGGCTCACCTTGTCAATGAAGGAGGCGAACTTGTTGTTGAGGGTCTTGATCTGTTCCCACTCCTGGGCCTTTACTTGCCCAATCTGGGGGTCAATCTCCACATTGAGGGGCTGCAGGAGGCTCTGGTTGACAGTCACTTCCTGGATTCCCCCAGGGAAGCCACCTGGACCACCAGGGCCACCAAAGCCACCAGGGCCGCCAAAACCACTGGGACCTCCAAAGCCACCAGGGCCACGAAAGCCACCGGCCCCACCAAAGCCACCAGGGCCATGAAAGCTACCAGCCCCACCAAAGCCACCGGCCCCACCAAAGCCACCAGTACCACCAAAGCCACCAGCTCCTCCGCCAAAGCCACCTGCTCCTCCACCAAAGCCACCTGCTCCTCCGCCAAAGCCGCCAGTTCTTCCACAGAAGCCTCCCATCCCTCTTCCACCACCTCCAAACCCACTACTGCCTAAGCCTCCTGCACTGGCCCCCCCAAACCCTCCGGCCCGGATGCTGCCTCCAGCCACGCTGATGGAGATCTTCTTGTTGCCCCCAAGGTTGTAGAGACTCTTACTGCCAAAACCTCCTCCCATCATGGCACAGGCAGCGGCCGCGCCAGTGCCCCCCGCTGAGCGGGAGGTCGAGGAGGACACTGTGGAGCTGACCCGACTCTGGCCTGACACCACAGCTGAGCGGCCACTGAAGCCCTGTTGGCGGCCGCCGTTGGAAGACCTGCAGGACTGTTGGCTGGAGCTGGCCTGGCGACTCATGGTGAACAGCAAAGTATTCCAAAGGAAGGGTGAGCTCAGAAGGCTGGAGGAGACTCAGAGACCTTCTGAAGTTCTGGCCCAGGGCTGGCCCTTATATAGGGCTGGGGAGCTTGGCTGGCTGATGGTGCCAGCCAAATAATTGAGGTATTATCAGCTTTGCTTTGTCTGGCAGCAAGAGGTTAAGTCCAAAACTTGAAACACGCCTTGGTAATCACCCCAAATTCCCAAATTGCTTTATCTTCCCAGGGTTACTCACCTGAAATAAGCTTAGTTGGGAGAGGGACCATTCTACAGGGCTGGACACAGCCCCTAATCCCCAAAACACTTATGCTCCCATCCTAGGAGTGACAGGTCAGCGTTTCTCTATTTGTCCTGCGTCCCCACAGCCATTCTGCCAGCCCATCCAGCCTCAGGAGTTTCCAGGATGGGTGCGGAGCCCCAGGGAGGACCTTGAGCAAGAACAGAGAAGTAGGCGAAGGGCTGGGAAGGAGACAGACTGAGGAGGAGGAGAGAAATACACCAGCTAGAGGCAGCAACTGCCTCTGGGGCTCCTGCCATCCAGCAAGGAGACGGCATCCCTGCGAAACACACAACGGATGAGTTCTCAGCCTCAAGGGCCTTGGAGGGAGAATTGGAGTCAAAGAGGAGAGAAGGATGGGATGCGCAGTAGACTGAAACAAGTACAGACCATGGCCAAGGTCAGTGAGAGGGAGGGAGCAGACAGGGAGAGGCGCCTCTGGAGAAACGGAAGCTGGAGGAAGGCCAGTCCGGGTGAGAAGAGGGTGGTGACCTCCAAAATGGTGGTTCAGGCCACAGAAACCACTGGCCTTTCCTCTTCCAAGGAAATGAATGCAGGGTTTCCAAGACCTGCTTCCCTCAGCTCACCTGAGAGACGCCACCTACACCATCTAGGAAGCTTGAGTTCCTCTCCAGGAAATTTAAGAAGAATCAAGGCTATAAACAATCTCCATTCTGTAGCTGGGCAGTGGTCATTGACCTTTACTCTAACCATATGCAAGTGAAATATCTTTTTATTTATCATCATGATGTATATACTTTAGAGCTAATTGCTTCCAAACACATCACGATCTAGAAGTAGGTTTTTGTCTCTACATTGCTTTTTACTCCATATTAGAAACAAAAGTCTCAGATTTCTTTTGACTCAGTATTCCAAATGCCTGGAACAATAGCATCATTATTTCCCACTATCTGGTTATATACTTGCCTCTTATCTCTAATTACTTTTCTAAGACACCTTATTGACTAAAATCCATAAATTTTTCAGAAGCCCACTTAATCTGCTTAGTTCTCTCATCACCTAAGAAGTTTCTTTAATGATGGTTTTCCATAAGTTGTTGAAAAGATAACGTATGAGAAGAGTCCTCTATAAATCGACACGTGTGGTGTGAATGTTAGTCGCTTTTATAACACTTGCCTGCTACTTCCCTTCAGCAGCAAAAACCAGCCTTGTTGGCTCTGCCCCGACAGTGAGACCCAAGGCGCGCTCTGGAAAATGAGTCTCCACCGAGGCCGTCTCCTCTGTAAATAAGCCTTTCCTTCCCTCTTCCAGCTTGACCACCAAGTCCTCAGATGCACGATCCTCCACGCGCTCCCCTTGCTCACCCCCTTTACCTTCTGGCTGCTCGGCACCTCACTTTAAACCAGGCGTGCAGGGAAACTGCTCCCTTACAAGCTAACTGGGGGGAGGGCCAGTTTAAACCAGTGACCAGCAAGCCTGAGAGCAGTTCCCAAATCGGTGCTCCTGTTCCCGTCGAGCACACAAAGTCACAAAAACCCTCAAGTAACGCAGGCTAAGAAAGTGTGCCCAAGTAGAGGTTCTGCCATTCCATCTCTCCCACCCCCAGAATTCAGTGTCCTCAGGCTACCAGACTTTCTACAGAAAGAGAGAGAAGAAAAACACAGCACACATACTGTGCATTCACAGGAGCACACACAGACAGATATGCATGCTTACGAAACCACACACAAGCACGCACATACTCTCCTCACAGCTCCCCACCTAGCACGCTCTTCCCCTGGAAGCCATTTATGTCACAAATGGACACTACTGCCCTTGCCCCCTTCAAAACCTAGGTTCCTGCCCATTTCCCCTTGGCCCTGAATCTGAGAAACCAAGATACAGCAACTGGGTCCAAATCGGGGCACAGACTGAGAGGCAGGCAGCCCAGGTCCTGACTCAGCCACCACCTGAGTCTTCCCCTTGCTGCTCAGTTCCTTCCTCTGCACACTGAGGGCTTCAGACTTGATCAGGGGGTTCATGTTGGACCTACTGAAGCTTGGGGTTCAAAGGAGGCATGGGGTGGGAGAAAGGGGCAGCAGTGGGCAGTGTCCTAGTCTCGTTGCTGCCATCATCCCAGCCGCCTGCCATCCTGATGGTGAGGATAGACTCAGCCTGGGGGAAGTGGATGGAGGGTAGTTTAATTCTAGGGGCAGGGGGAGGGCAACTTTCACGACGCAATGCATTAAGGCGCACCCTTTGCCAATATGTGAGGCTGATCCTGACTCCAAAATCCAAATAGTGCTTTGGGTTCCAGTGTAGCTGAGGCTTTCGTTTAAAGAGACCCTGGGAGCAGATGGGGCAATGTCCCACACTGTCTCCCTGCCCCGACTTACCATTTTTTACAGTCCTTGCCATTGAAGGGAAACACTTCAGAACAATTAGCTGGTTTCCACCCTTTGACAGTTGCCAATGACCTGGCCCAGTTTGAATATGCTGAGAAGTCAGTTTGCATTTTAAACATCAAGAACAAACTCCAAAGAGTTTGAAGTGGAAGTTTGGGACTCTAATGAGGGCCCATCCCAAATCCCTTTTTTCTGGCAAACCCCACGGTTAATCCCCTACACCCACAGACTATAAAAGCCCAGCTGCTCTCTTCGGTTGCCTCTTTGGGAGAGAAGCAGAGTACTGCTGATGGGAAGTCGCCACTCCTGGAATTAGCCCTGATGGGCCTTCCCAGGGACTGAAGGCACAGGCGTCCCAGCAGAGACTCGGGGCCCTGCCCCCCTCCTCGCCATGCCTACAGCTGTGCCTCACAGGCTGGCACTATGACCACAGCCCCTGGGGAATCTGGGTCCCCCTGGAGGAATTAGGGAGGCAGAGAGGCAACTGTTCTGCCCACAGGCATCCCCAGCTTCTCTGGAAACAGGGCACTCAGGTGTAGGTGCTCAGGGTTAAGGACAGGCTTGGCAGCACATGGCATGGCAGCTGGCATGATGCTGGGCCGGGGACAGCAAGTGGGGTGCATGGAGCTGGGAAGGAGCTGCGAGGGAGAAGCATGTGGAACTGCATAGGGATGGGAGGCATTGGGCCAGGAGACCTTGGCCAGGGGTGTGGGGCTGTGAAGGACCCAGCTTGTGTCCTGGGCTGGCTGCTGCCCTGTGGCCTGTAGTCAGAGAGAACGCTGCCCCGTAAGGAACTGCTCTTCCACACCAGGTGAGCTCTGAGCCCAGTCTCACTGAGGGGCCAGCCTCGTGGCATCTTGGAACTCAGGAAAGGTCTTGGGCCAGGTAGCTGCAGCCATGAACTTGGCTCAGCCCTGAAGGAGAGGTCCTCTAAGGAGGGAGGCGACCTCCAAGTGCCAGGAACTTCCCACACCAGGAGGCCACCAGAGCAGTGGCATGGGCAGCACCCTGGGCAGGGCAGGAAGCCCTGGTCCTAGGCTCCAGATCCCTCTGGGTCTCCATATAATTAATGGTGAAACAGGGCTGATAACTTCTGCACTCCTATTGAGCTGAGTGACTGGGAGGTGAGTTAAGTACAATGAAGGGCTTTATAAACTGAAGAGCAGAGGCAAGGATTGTAAAAGCAGCCGAACAGCACACCATGCAGTTGCTGCCAGGTGGTGAGCTCTTGTTATTAACATTTTACTGACCTCTTCCCATAGACCCTCACAGCAACCCTATATTGCAGGGCTCGTTGCTCCATTTACAGATGAGGAAAACTGGGACTCAGAAGTTAAATAACTTGTCTAAGGGCTCACAGACAGTAAGTGGCAGAGCCAGGACTCCAGTTCAGTTCTGTCCCAGTCTGGAGCCCACACTTGTGGGATAGACAAGCAAGAAACAGCCTCTGGAAAAGCTCCCTGTATGGCCCCATGGGGTGTTCTGTGTCTGCTGCTGCCCAGAGCCCAGCTCACAGAACCAGCCCTGATGCTGAACAGTTGCCTCAGATGTGATCATGTTGGAGAAATGGCAGATGAAAACAGAATGTGGAGTAGGGAGAAGAGGCACAAACAGGACCCCATACTTGCCTAAGCATGGCCCCCAGGAGGGCACACTGCACTATTTCCCCAGCAAAGGGGACAGTTCATGCCGCACCTTCTCATTCCTTCCTGGTCAGGATCACAGGCATGATGCTACAAGCTGATGGGCCATGGTCTGGGACCATGGACCACCGCAACGCTAAGCAGTTCACAGCTAGTGACCTTGGCCTCTCTGCACCCTCTAAATGAGGCCCTAGTGTGATGTTCCTCAGCCCTTCCCCTTATTCTTCCCCCAGCCACCACTTCCTGAGTACCTCTCTGCTGGGCACTGTGCTGGCCTCTTCTGGGTGGCTCCCACTCTGTTCTAGGGATCCTGAAGAGTCCTCTGACTGAAAACCCTCTCCTTCTTTCCCTTACACCCAAACTGACCCTTCCACCATGACGCTTTGTATGACCAACCTGGCCCCCAGAGCTCTCCTGTCTTAACAGCTCCTGGCACTCACATTGCCCCCCCGCCACCCCCGCTCATGAGTCAAATGAGAGTGTGGAAGCTTGGGATGGCAGACCTGGGACAGCCCCAGCCTCCCAGCACCCAGCCAGCCTTGTGCAATGCAGGAAGTTCTTGGTTCCCCAGAAAAGCCAGGACCCAGCACCACAAGCATACATGCCAACACTTTAATGCTTTCTGACATTTGTGGATGCATTCAACTTTTTACAACCCTTTAACTTACCTGACCTGACAGAAATGGGCAAACACACCACACACAGACACACACCCTCCTGTGACTCATAGACAAAGTACTTTCATGCAACCTGTGACCCCAGATGAAAAGGACAAAAACATTAAGCATAAAATAGGTTTAAAGACTGATGCAGTCAGAAGAAGATGCTGTCCCAACCTACCCACTGACTCTGCTTTCTACCAAGAGACATGAAAATAAGAACAGGGAGTGAGGGTGGGGCACTGTGTACAGAAAAGCCAGGCAGGATTGTCTCGCCCTTGTTTCCCTTAGGACTTCAGTCCCTCAACAGTATATCCTTGACGTGGCCCACTATCCATTCAACATCTCTCCAAACACCCACTCATTCTCTCAGCAATCACTTGTAAGCACCTACTTGTATACTTGTGTCAGGCACCAGACTACCCACTAGGAACATCATGATGCACCAGGCTGGGTCTGTGGTCTGGGGAAGTCACCGTCCTACTGAAGGAGGGGCGGCCTTGTAAAACACTCTTTACAGCATATTGGGCTCAGTGTTTTTCACAGCAGACTGAAGTACTATGGGCAGAAGATGAAGAAAGACTATGGAAGGCAGCTTAGAGGCAGTCATTTTGAGTGGGATGAGTGAGAACAGCCCAGTGGGTGGACAATAGGAGACGGGCACCCCTGATAGAGAGGAAAATATTTCAAATATGGATGAGCCGGAGTGCCAGTGAGAGGTCCCACATGTTGCAGCAAAGGGACCGTGGAAGAGGAGGACAGTGATGGGGAAGGACCTGAAGGTGTGGGTTGAGTGTGATTGTGATGGTCTTACTGTGCTGTGCTGTGCTAAAGAACTGGGACTTCAGTCTGTCGGCAGTGGCCCTCACATCGGGACCAGAGGCACACTAGGACCACTGGGCAGCTTTAAAAATCCAGATTCTCAAACTCTACCTCTGGCCCTGTGAATCAGAATCTTAAGGAGTGTGGTCCAGACACCTGTATCTTTGTAAAGCTCCAGTTTGCTTTAATTCTGATGGACTAATTCCTATAACACAAGAAACCTTATTAAAGGAGAAAAATCCCACATTTTTAGGAAAACCTGGCTGAACAAAAAGAGTCACCTGTCCTATCTTCAAACCAGAGGCAGAGTTTTATCTGCTCCAAGAGGCTGGGCCAGGCATTCAGCAGGTACAAATGCTGATCAGCAGAGGGATTTAGAAGGTGGCAGCGAGCTTCAAAACACATCTATTGAGAATAGGAATAGGCAAACCACAGTCTGGGGCAAAACATTCACAATGCATATCATCAGATGGATCTCAAAAACATCAGGATGAGTGAAAGAAGCCAGACACAAAAAGAATATATTCTATATGATTTCATTTACATGAAATCCTAGAAGAGGCAAAATAAACCTTTAGTGACAGAAAGCAAGTCCCGGCCTGAGCCTGAGGGCTGGTGGGAGATTGACTACAAAGGGATGTGGGAGAGCATTTTGGAAGATGCCCTATACTTTATTGTGTTTGTAGTTACATGGGATGTGTATTTGTCAGAATGCATTGATGTGTACTCTGAAATGCATGCCTTGTTATTGTATGCAAAAAACGAAGTTGCTTTTTCAAAGGCTACAGGAAGAGGAAGCAGTTGGGACTGAATAACTCATGCTGAAGACCACAGGAGCGCTGAGCTATTTCTCTAGAATAGGTATTCCAAAAACTTTACTGCACTTCCTTGTCCCTTGATGTACCAGACTACAAGTCCCTTAAGGGAACTGTAGCTGGCAGCCTCATGGTACGTGAACTGAATTGGAGCTCAATGATGTTTAAATAAATGGATGATAGAATGGAAGCAGGCAACCTCACCCAGGAAGAATACATGACAGGAAAAGATCAGAAGGTCAAAGAAGGAACTCAGGGAAACATTAGTGCTTAAATATTTTTCATCTTATTTTTTAATTATAAAATATTTCAATCCCTCAGGAAGCAATATAGCCAATACCTGTGTCCTCACCACCTAGATTAACCAGATGGCCATCTCTCTTTTAATAATTAAATTGTTACAGGCCCTAAATTTGATGTCCGCATGGGGAAAAACTAAACACAAAAATCAACTGCAGATCTGAATGTTAAAGATAAGACAGCAAACCTTTTAAAAGATACCAGAGGATGTCCTTATGACCTGGGAGTATAGAGCAGAGTACAGGACACAAAAAGCACCACACAAAAGGAAAATATGATGAATTTATAAAATTAAGTGAACTCTCCAAAAGCTCCCCTAAAGAGGAAAAAGGAAACCCCAAGAGTGGGAGAAAGTACTCATATACATGACAGAGGACTCATATGCAGAGCATATGAAGAACTCCAATAAATCAACACAAAAAGACAGACAACCCACCCAATAGAAAAATTGGATATCCAAATATCCACACAAAAGAGGGTATCCAAAAGGTCAATAAACATATGAAGGGAACTCAACATCATTAGCCATTATGGGACCTGCAAATTAAAACCACAAATATATACAATAGCGTGCCACCAAAAAGGCTAAAATACAAAAGACAGTACCAAGTGTTGACAGGAATGTGGCAATCAGAGCTCTATTATACTGCTAGCATGGCTACTTCGGGAAACTATTAGGAGTATCTGCTACACGCATACCCTGTGGGCCCAACAGTTCCACTATGGATGGACACAAAGCCATTGAGTGCACACAGGTATTCACCAAAAGACATGTACTAGAATGTTCACTACAGCATTGTTCATAATAGCTGAAAACTGGAATCCCATCACATGTCCTCAGTAGCAGAGTAGGTAAATAAATTGGGCTTTAGTCATACAAGGGCATATTAATAAGAAAGAATGGTTTCAGATGAATCTCACTATATGGTGTTAAGCAGAGGAGTCTAGACACAAACCATGTGATTCTACTTATCTAAGGCACAGAAACATTTAAAACTAACCTATGCCATTAGAAATAACAATAGCAGTTTCCTGGGGTGGGAGGCGGTGGTGGGGAGAGGCTGAAGGGAGCTCAGGTAGGGGCTTCTGGGGAAATGGGAATGTCTGTTTCTTGTTCTGGGCACTGCTGACATGGAGGAATTTAGTTTGTGAAAACTCACCAGCCTGAACACTTGACATCTGTGCTTTTTTCTGTATATATATATTACAGTCCAAAAAAATATTTTTAAAATATGGTAGAACTCCCAGCATTTAATGAATGAACAGAGGTAGAGAAGGCAACTGAAGAAACTGAGATGATGGGGCAAAGGAGAAAATAAGGAGAAAAGAACTACAATGTCAGAGCTCCAAAGAGTTATGGAAATGACCAAAAAGAGGCCACCATTTGTACCTTGGAGGCCCCCTGGAGACTTTAGCAGCAGAGTCAGTGGGTGGGCACAGAAGACCCTAGATCTCGGTGGTAGAGGGCAGGGTGAATGCAATGTGCGGGCCCAGCTCACACCTTCTTGCTCCTCCCGAGGGGAAGTCAGAAAAGCCACAGGAAAGCAGACCCTGGAGTCACCTGCCCTGAATCAAATAGATCAGCAGCCCCCAGAGGACCCACCTCAGGGGCTAGTAGACATGATGAGTTGGACCCCTGGGGGCTGCAGAACACACAGAAGGAAGGGCCAGGTTACAGCCCTTGGATCTTCAAGTAACATTTCCTCTGCTCGCTACTGATCCAGAACTGACAAGGAATGTGTCTGGGAAGGTAGAGGACAGATGAGAGTATAGCTATGGGCCAGGAAGGTGTAGGGAACCAAGGGCCCCCAAATCCCCCTCTTCTGGTGTCCAGTGCGAGAAGTGGCTCAGCTGTTGGGATTTTTTGGGTCTGAAGAACCAGCAGTGGGCTACAAGGGTCTGGAGGCCAGGACCCAGCAGGGCCAGGGCAGGTCTGGGGCACAGGATGAGAGCTGGGAATTCCCAAGGCTGCTGGGAAAGTTGGACATGCAGGACACACAGGGTGCAAAGCTAGGGGCCAAGGGAGCCTGGGGACAGGTAGCAGGGTGGTGGGGGCAGGCCACGAAAGTGAACAGACCAGATGAGCTATCAGGAACAGGACCGAGAGCCAAGCTTTAGGAGCGGGGACAGGGCTGGTTCCTTCTCCATCCTGCTCGGCTGCATGCTCTGTCTAGCAGCCCCCAGCTTCCCCTCACCCCTCTGTCTATCTCTGCCCCCCGATGCCCTCTGCTCCAAACAGGTTGCTGTCTGAGCACAGAGCTTCCTGTTCTCTCCCTTTTCTCTCCTCCCCTGCCCCCTACCCCCACCAGCCCTGCAGGGGGACATTCCTTAAAACTCATCAAAAATAAAATGTCGTGACACATGCAGTAATTTCTTAGAGAGGAATAAATGGAGACCCTGCAGAGGGCAAGGATGAAGGCAAATGTCAAACCACACTGAGGGACAGGGCTGGGAGCAGGGGGACTGCGCACAAGTGACGTGCCTTTTGTTATAGGCTCAGCACCCACAGGTGGGGGAGGGGCCCGACTCTGCCCTGAGCTTGCGGTGGTATCAGGGGCCTGGGCAAAGAGGACCCAGTGATTCTGCTGGCTGCACAGGTGGGGGTCTGGGATGGAACGGGCCAGCTTGGAGGGTGTGAGCTCAGGATTTGGTGTCAGAACACTGGCCACTGCTGGTGATCTAGACAATCCTGGCTGAAGAGAAGCAAGCACTGCTGGCTCCAGAGCTCGGCCCACAGGGACTCATCTGCTGGCAGATCAGACACTCGGGCCCCCAGCTACATTCTGACCTGTGACCACGCTCTGGCCCCCGGGGGGGAGAGGCTGGAGTGGCTGCCTTGGCCCTCGTGGCCAGCAGCTCTGGAAGCAATGGTGCCGGTGTCATGAATGACAGCTTCAAGGAGACAGCCAGTCACCTACCTACCCCATGGGGTGTCATGGGGCTGTTGATGTGGAGAAAGTGAATGTGCTCCAGGCTGAGGGATGGGGAGTGAGAGGGGCCCCGGGGGAAGGATGGCTCCTGCGGAGGCACAGGAGTATTAGCGGTTAGGCAGCCCCAGCACCTGGAGAGCAGGCAAGCTCAGGTGCGGCAGAGCCAGACCTAAGAAGGAGAGTGGATACATTCTTCTTTTCCTACAGCTCCAAGAAGTGGGAAGGTGGGGAACTCAGTAATGTCTCTTTTCCTTGTCTGACAGAAAGTTTGGATCCTGCTTCTTCATCCTAAGGGAAGTAGTTATTCAATCTCACTAGCAATGTTTAACTCAACATCAAGGGAAAAAATGTATAAGATACTTACAGAGCTTTGACACTCCCCGACATTCTCTTGTAGAAAGGAAAAGAAAAAAAGAAACGATAGAAACATAGAGCCACCTCCCATTCCAAGTGTTAATTAGGAAACACACCAAAGATTATCTAATGCAAACCTCTCTTTGTAAAGATGAGGTGTTAGGCTCAAAGAGGAGACGAAACCTGTTCATGGTCACACCGTGAAGACAGGTAAACCCCAAATGATGACCCAGCAACAGGAAGGGCTCCCCATCCACAGTTCATTTCCATGGCTCAATCACTGAATGTCCAGAAAACACAAAGGTGAACTACAGCAAGATGGGCTGATGCCAGACACCAGGAGGAACTTCCGAAACAAAGGAAAACTGGGAACCAAAGGAGAGTGAGAAGACAGAGGGTGAGGAGGGTTTCGTGGTCCCTCAGTGGGAGGAGACAGGAAAAATGAGATGCCCCCCGAGATCCGTGATCTCAGCTGTTCCAAAACATATGAACCCAATGGCAGGGCATGATCTCAGTGGGCACGATGAGGATGGCGGGAGCAGGATGATCAAAACAGAAACATGCAAAATTGACCAGTGCTTGCCCCTCAGTCCTGGACAGGAGATTCCCTGGGTGAGGCAAGCAGAGGGACACAGGGCCCGCTGAGCCCTGGGTCCTCCCAGCCCTTCTTGGCGCCAGCATAAATGTTCAGGGTGTTCGTAATAGACCACGCAATGGGATCAGAGTGGTACTTCCCCAAGCTCAAACAGACCTGGTTGAAACACAGTCCCTAGCCAGTCCCTAGCCAGACACCCTAGCTCGTGCTCAATCCTTGTTTTCTCCTAGATCCCTCCATTCCCTCACACTGAGGCTTGGGGATCCCTCCTAAGCTCCAGGGCCTCTCTAATCCTCGGTCAGCACCATAGTCAATGTCCCTGCCAGGCTGCAGTGAGCAATCCTGGGCTCCTTTCCCTTGAGCCCTTCACTCAGCCCCCTCTCCACCTCACTCAGGCTCCCTTCAAGGGCATCTGAGCGTCCCCTCAGCTGGGATGACCACACTGATCTTGCTCCCACCAAGACTGTACAGGCGCGGCTGCCAAAGGCACCCACTACCATGGCTCAGGCTGCAGAAGCACTGCCTCCCCCGGAGCACAGGCCAGCTGGGAGCCCAGGGAGCTGGCAGAGCTCTGGCCAGACACCACAACGGCAGAGCAGCCACAGGAGCCCTTGGTGGCCTGGGACAGCCTGCTGGACTCCTGGCTTATCATTTTCCCTGGGGACAGGAAGATTTCCTGGTGCAGAATGCCCTTGAGGAAAGGGTACCTTCTGACATGAGGAGAGAGGTGGCCCCTTTTCTGGGTCCCAGCGAACTGGTTCACTAATTGGATGATCTCCAGTTTCATTCTTTGGCCACAGCTAATCCCCACACCAATTTCCTTTGCTGTAATCCCGGAGTCTTCATTTCAGGCCTTTCCTGTAATTAGCCTCTTGTAGCCTTTGTGCAGTAGGCACTAGGGCCCTCCCTTGATGAATGCCCTGGCTCCTGCCAGGCGTGGCCCAGCTCCAAAAACCCAGGCACTGGCTTCTCAGGAGGCAGCAGGCTCAGTTTGGTGACTCTGTGACTTTTTCATTTCCCAAAACCCTGGGTGTCCACTTGTGTTCCTCTGCTGTCTGCCTTCCAGAATGAATGAGGCTCACACAGAAATCGGAAAGAACTTGGAAAGACAGAGTGGAAAGCAGGTTCCTCCTAAATGGCACTTGAAAGGCTCACTGTGTGTACCCCCGAGCTTCCCAGAGAGCCTCAGACAGTCCGTCTCTGGGTCTGCAACACCACCACCACTCTGCTGTCCCCGTAGCAGAGGGATGGGGATCAGGCCAGAATGTCCCATGCTGACCCAGGGGCCTGAGCAAGTGGACTAGACACAGAGGGCATCTGAGGTTAGCATTGCTCACCACTGGGGTGACCCACAGAGCTCTTGATGTCCCCTCTGTCTCCTGGTGGCTCCCAGAGTGTTTTTATTGCTCCTGTTCAACTCACTGCCCTGCCTGCCTCCACGTCTATCTCGCTCCTACACCCAGTCTCTTCCCTTTCACACGTGCCTCCTTGGTGCCCTTCTCAGGAAGCCTCCCCTTTTGGGGGCTCAGGGGTTCTGCTGCCTGCATCCCCTCCCTTCCTCTCCCCTGCGAGGGCTGCAGACCGGCCCCCTTGACAATAGGCATTGAGGGCAGGACCACATCTGTCGGGTCCACCTGTATTCCCCATCACCCAGCACAGCACCTGGCCTGGGTGGGCTCACGGGTTTTCTAGGATGAATGACTATCCAGCTTCTCCTGTTTCTGGCACTGCCTCCTACCTAAGTCCCTGTGCATCCCACCTCCATCATCACATGGGGCAAGGGAAGTCTCGTCCCTGCAGATATTCCTCCCACCCAATCATCTCTTACCCCAAGTTCAGGACAGAGCCCCGCACATGTGAGCTTAAGATGGGGTTTTGAAAGGCAGGCTGGCTAAGTAAGCTGCCACTTGTGTGGATGGCTTCCCTCCCTGCTAAAGATGCCACCTGGACATCAAGCCTGTCCTCAGTGTACAGGAAACACACTGGCTGGTCCATGTGGGGGAGAAGAGACATGACTGATTGGAAGGCCTTGAACCTCCTCTTGAATTCTCACATGTTCTTAGCCCTTACAAGCCCTGTAACACCCCACCTTAGATGATAGTCTTGCCAGATTGACCCCCTCAGGGGCTTGGGGGAGAGGCTGCATTGTCCTTAAAATAAACAAAAGAGAGGTGATTTCATTAAAAACCCCACATAGGGTGATAGCAACAGCCATCCAAGCTACAAAGAAAGATGAGCAGATTCTGGTGGGTTCTGGTGAGCACAGGCCAAGGGAAGGGACACAGAACAGTAGGACGGATGCCAGAAGGCCCTTTGGGCAGAGAGGTTAGGAGAGCCGGAGCCCTCCAGGCTGCCGGGGCATCTCTTCTGAAAGGAAAGGAAGGTGTCAGGACTACCATCTGACCCCATGTGAGGGGATGAACAACCTGCTAACTTGAGTACCTTCTATGTACGGGAAGGAAGGAAGGAAGGAGGGAAGGAGGGAGGGAAGGAGGGAGGGAAGAAGGGAGGGAGCTTCCACCACTCTCCTCCAGCCCCTTCTCAGTCCCCACCTCCTGAACTCGACAGGTGACCTGGCTTCCTACTTCACTGAGAACACTGACGTTGTCATCAGTGATGTCCTCTCAGCACCAGTTCTGTGCCTTCACTCTTAGCCACCTCCACACCCACCTAGTTTTCTTTCCTCTTGCACAAGGCTACAGGACAGCTTCCCCGCCCAGCTCCCTAGCTGTTGACCCCATCAGTTACCCTCCTCTCTCCCACATCCTCAATCCCTCCTCTATGCTTGTCTTTCCCATCCTTAAAGTCCCTCTCCTGACCCCATGACACCTTCTTGCTATCATCCTGTCTCTTCCCCTTCTCAACTAAATATCTCCAAAGGGTAATCACTTTCACATTGTGCACGTCCCCATTGCTAATCAACACCTAAACCCATGAAATCTTGCTTTTGCCCATAACTCCCAGCATCATGGACACCCCACTCCTGAGAGTACATTCTCTGCTGACTTCTTAAAAGTGACACCCAGGAGATATCCTTCAGCCCTCATCCCCCCAGATCTCTCTGCTGCAGCTGAAACATGGTATTAGCATTGTTGCTATATATGAATCATTATTTTCAGTACCATCCACTAACTTGCACTTATTTTTTAATTCCTTCCTTCCTTAAAGGGCTACATTCTGCATAAAGAGTTTCCCAGTCCTCATTCTCCTATAACCTGGCAACTTTCTTTTGGATGTGGTGGACAAACCATGAATGGATCCAGTTGGTCAGGAAAGCAGACAAAATGCTCCGTGATGAGAACACATGCCCATCCCTTGCGGGCTGAAGTGAATCTAAAGCCAAGGGATTCTGTGGGACCCTGGGTCACTGGAGAGGCAGACTAAGAGAAGTCATGATACCATTACTGTCTTAGTCTAAAAAATTAGTGCATGGAGGAGTGTAGAGGCAAGGCCGCTGCAGAGGCTGGGGACCAAGGGGAGTCAGCAAGAGACCAGTGATAGTTCCCCTCCTCCGTGTATCTCAAAGCTCGGAGACAAAACCACCAGGGTTTCATGTACAGTTGTGCAGGTTGTGTTCTGCACAAGAGTTCCAGCCAAGAGTGTGAAAGAGAGCTAAAATCCAGTCCATACTCTGATCATCAACCTGTTTCCATCCAGAGTCCCTTTACTTGACACAAGCTGTGTGGTCCTCTCCATGGACCTCTCTGCCCAAAGGGCCTTCTAGACATTAACTTGCCAAGCTGTGTGTCTGGGGAGCTGTGTCTGCACAGAGTGGACACCTGTTTCTAATTCACAAAAATACCAGAGAGGGCAAGGAGACCTCTGAACACTAGGGCGGTACACTGTGAGTCTTGGGAGGAGAAGAATCCTCTACTAGAAGCCCTCCTCTTCCCCGTATCTCACTGGTCTTCAGGTCAGTCCAGTCATGTAGTTTATCTGCCTGAGCTATAAATTCTGGCTTTCCACCTCCTAGTTACATGATCTTTGGTAAGTGGTTTAACACACTGTGCTTTGGTTTCCATCAAAAAGGCAAGGATAACAATAGTATCTACCTCATAGGGTTTTTGTGAGGATTGAATTACTTTAGAACAGGTCCTGGTTCATAACAAGCACACTGTTCACATTAGCTCTTAGCTAACAGTGTCATTCTTAGGTTCAATGAGACAAAATCATTTCTCCATACCCACCAAACAACATAACCTCCTACCACTAGGAGGGTCCTTACTCTCCAAAGTTTGCTACTTAGTGCTTCTGTTTCAAAAGGGTGTGTGTGTGTGTGTGTGTGTGTGTGTGTGTGTGTGTGTGTGTGTATCTAGGGGTGTAGTCGGTGAAGAAGGAGTTATGGTCTGAAGGCTTGGGGATAGAAAGATAGGGCAGACTGATTCAGCCCCAATTAAAAATGATTAATTCTAACTGAACAGCAATAATTATTCAAAGTTGAAAAGAATTGTTAGAAATGCATGTCCTAAGTTGTCTCTGATGGACAGTGACTGCAATGGGATATCGTGAGGGGACTCAATAATAAGGGTGAATGTAATAACCACATGGTTTTTCTTGTGAAACCTTCATAAGGTCTATTATTAGCCAGCTAAGACTTAATTACCAGTTTCTCAGGGCAAAAAAATTGCATGAAATAAATTTATGGGCATTCAAATATGGACTGTGTTGGTGTTGATGGTGAGTAACCCCATCTTTAATGAGGCAAACCTCCTGGTCTGAAACAACAAAATGACAAGTCTTAGCAGGGGGAGTTTGAAAGGAGCTCTAAAGTCTGCATTTGCGAATCTCTCTCCCCTGTTGCCAGTGAGGGTGGCTTGGTGGAGGTCAGCACTAGCGGCCTGGAGGCAAGGAAAACACTTAGTTTATCTCTGTCTGCCAGGAATCAGCTAACAGGAGTCACTTCCATGACCTTGGGCACCAGAGTTGGGTCCTCAGAAAAGCAGAAAAAAAAATGTCCAGAGTAGACAGAGCAGGCAGAGGGCTGGGGAGCCTGACCCAAGCAGCACATCGGTCCCTCCCCAGCCATGCTCAGCTTTTCTCAAAGTCCCAGCAAGAGTTTACAGCTAATCAAAGGTGTGGTACATATACACAGTGGAATACTATTCAGCCATAAGAAAGAAACAAATTCTACCATTTGCAACAATGTGGATGGAGCTACAGGGTATCATTCTCAGTGAAATAAGTCAGGCAGAGAAAGACAAATACCAAATGATTTCCCTAATTTGTGTAATATAACAACAAAGCAAAACTGAAGGAACAAAATAGCAGCAGACTCACAGACTCCAAGAAGGGACTAGTGGTTACCAAAGGGGAGGGGCGTGGGAGGGCAGGTGGGGAGGGAGGGAGAAGGGGATTGTGGGGTATCATGACTAGTGCACATGGTATGTGTGGGGTCACAGGGAAGATAGTATAGCTCAGAGGAGACAAATAGGGACTCTATAGAATCTTACTACACTGATGGACAGTGACTGCAATGGGGTATCATGGGGGGACTCGATAATAAGGGTGAATGTAATAACCACATGGTTTTTCTTGTGAAACCTTCATAAGAGTGTATATCAATGATACCTTAATTTAAAAAAAGAAAGAAAGAAAATGCATGAGGAAAGGAAAAAAAAAGAAAAAAAGAGTTTACAGCTAATCAGATGGCAGCAAGCCAGAGAAGCCCACTCCCCTCAGAATCCCACAGAATTTTCAGTGCACATCATGGGCTGCCCACTGCCCCAGCCCTTCGCCTCCAGGGTCTTCAAGAATCTCAGGGTCTTCTCCACTCATCCCAGGGCAGCAGCTCTTACCAGAAGAGAGGCATCCTCCCCACCCAAATCCCAGTCAAGCAGCCAGCCCCGGTCTCAGATCAGATTCCCACAAAACAGACTCAGATTGAAATCCTTGAGCAGGAAGTGTGTTGGGAGTGCTCTTAGAATCAATGCCATGAGGGAGTGAATGGAGCAGGACTGAGTGGGGGCCATCCACTATAGGCCCCTAATCCCTATGGGCTGATCCTGCTTCTGTTTCTCTCTTAGCCTCACCCCACTCCATCAAACCACCACCGACAGGATTTTGGAGGTGGCCCCCTACAACTTGGCCCTATGTCCCTGTAATCCCGTTTGCCCCTTCTGGCCACCCTCTCCCTGGGCTAGGTTCTCCCTTCCTCACCCCACCCCAGCTATTCTCAGCATCCCCCAGGGCGTTAATTGTGGCCCAGTTATGAATGTTGCTGGGATTCTGGACTCTGGAGTGGCTTCAGTGCTGTCGGAGTCTTTTGTCTCAGACAAAGAGATCAACAAGAAAAACAAAAGGACCACTTAAAGAGAAAATGGACTAAATAAATGAAGAGACAATCAATTCACAGGGAAAAAAAATTAAATAGCTAATACGTATATTTATAAAGCTCAACCACATTAGTAATCAAAGAAATGAAAATCAAACCTAGAAAATTGTCAAAAATGAAAAAGAACACTGCAAGGTGTTTGTAAAACTGGAGAAACGGGAACTCTTACTCATTGCTTCTCAAAGTATCAATTGGTACAGTCTTTCTGGATAGCAGTTTAACAATAGAAATCAACTAATTTAAGTGGCCTAGCAATTCCACACCAAGAAAGTTATCTTAAAGCGTGAATAGGACAAGTGTTCAGAGGCATGTGTGTTCTTTGCAACAATGTTTATTACAGTAGAAAAGGTAGAAATAACGAATGCATCAAAGTGTGCTACATCCATAAAATGGAATACTGTCAGCCATTAAGAATAAAGATCTCTGCCATCATGATGGGAGGCAGGACCTTGCTCCTGGAAGGTCCGTGATGGGGGCTGGGGCCAGAGCAGCCCGCGGGACGCTGAGGCCCCAAGTGTGCGCAGGCTCAGGCCTGTAGGGCCCAGGCTCTGAGGAGGCCCCCAGAGCTGCTTGCCCAGCATGGGATGGATGCGGTGGGAGTGATGGAAGTCCTTGAGGAAGAGAGATTTGAGCTGCCCCTCTCTTCAGCCTCTGAAGCAGAACTTGACACTGTGGTTGGATATACTGAGGATATTGCCTTGGATTCTGAGTTTGGGGTACTACAGAAAAATTTCATGAACAAATACTACCAAGAATTTGAAGGTAGGGAAGAGAATAAACTCTCCTACACACCAATTTTTAATGACTACCTTTCTTTGGCAGAAAAGTATATTGAAAGACACCTGCTGGGGTGGATTCCTGAATTCAACATGGCAGCTTTCACAACAGCGTTAAAGCCCCATAAAGATGAAATGGCTGTTAACATATTTGACAGGCTGCTCACATTTACTGACTTTCTGGCATTTAAAGAGATGTTTCTGGACTACAGGGCAGAAAAAGAAGGCCAAGGACTAGACTTACGCAGTGGTTTAGTGGTGACTTCTTTGTATAAAACATGTTCTGTGCCAGCTATGCAGAACAATCTGCAGCACTAGCTCCTGCCCCCAGGCAATGGGTGCCTTTTGGACTTCCCGGGTCCAACAGGCCTGGAGAAGCTTCTGCCCATGATGACAGAAGGATACATCCTGGAAAGACTGGCTCGGTTCTGCAGCTCTTCATTAATGTTAGGTACTGATGGGTCCAAAAGATAATTACCTGACCCTCCCAGTACTTAACACTTTTCCTGAAACGCCTTCTATTCAGCAAGCCCTAGTAAATACCTCTCTCAAGTGTTTTCAAGACAGAGTGCTAAGGTCAGACTGCTGTGGGGCAAGACTATGTTAAGACTTCCACCTGGCAGGCCCCTTCCGCCACCATATATGTTCCTGTGTCAACAAAATGGAATAACACCATTACAGACCCTCCCTGTCCCGAATACCACAGGCCTGCTTTGCATGAACCTTCCATGTACTCACAGCTCTTTCACTTGGGTAAGAGTTTCAATCTTTCAAACCCAGTAGCCCACCTTTGTAGAATTTTTGACTATTGGAGACTATTTATCTAAGGTATTAAAACAGCCACCGTTGTCTTTAGATTTCTGAGACTCCTATTTTCAGCCCACCATTATGAGATAATTAGAACTAGTCTTGGCTGTAGGGATAAAGGAATCTCCGCTTCCAGTCCTGATGTAGTCGCACTGTTTCAAGAGAAGCCTGTTTATTTGCTTGTTCTTAAGAATAATTTTTGGAAAAAAAAAATTTTTATAGATGAATACTCAGGCTCATCTGGTAGATTTAATCTTAGAGTTTCTATGATTACCCACTAAAACATCTTAGTTTTAAATTATTGTCGTTTTTAGTTGTTAGTGCTATGAAGGCAAAAATACTTTTCTTCATTGGAGTTACTATTTTACTGGACACCAGTGACTATATGCTATATGCTGGAAATGGACTAAAAGATACCCTTTTCTTACAGCATATTTATGCAGTTTGCTTAAAATTCTAAGTCAGTTGGTTAGGTTTTTGGTTGGTGTGGATTGAGTTCATAAAAGTGTGATTCTGTAAACTCTGCACTTCTAAGTCTCTTCTTCTTCCTCTCAAAACGATCCCCACTGGTCTAACTCAGCCTGAGGAAGAAGGGGTAGCAAATAGCTTTAATGGTCCTCTGTCTGGCTTTGGTTTAGTAAAATGTTTAGTAGAACATTAATGACCAGAAAACATGTACATCATAACCCTAAAGAAAAAAGAAATAGTAGTTTGTCCCAATATGTACTTTGGAGGGGGCAGGGGGTTAAGTAAAAATAAGAATCTACACTGAAAAAGAAAATGATGATCTCCCTCTGTATTTGTTGTAATGGAAAGATGTTATTTGGTAAATTTCTTCACAGCTAGACTGTAAGCTCTATCAGAGCAAAGACTGTATGTTCTGCACTCTGTTCCTGGGCCTGGCACAGTGTCTGGAAAATGGTAGGCACTCAGTTAATTGTTGAATAACTAAATGGATAAATTCCACAGCAGATTAAGTGAAAAATCAGTTACAAGGCAGTATGTATTGTAAGACCCTATTCCGTAAAATATATATTTATGTGTACCTATTTCCACATTATATGTATACATTATAGATTATCCTTATTTTCTCTTTCTGTTTTACTTTGCTAAGTTTCATGCATTTTTGCTATGAGTATGTGCCATTTTTACCCTAGAGGAAGATCTTTATAAGGAGAGTGAGAAGAATGAAGGATGGTGAATAAAGAAGCAGTTGTCACTAGGAGATAGGTTGTTCAATCCTAAAGACATAACTGGTAGGATTTCAAGTATCGATGTGGAAAGGCTCCTGTCACCTCTCTGGCCATTCCACGTAAATACCTATTCTACATACCCTGGCTTCCTTCAAAGGCAGCAAAGAGCTGCCCCAGCTGTATCTTCAAATGGGAGATGGATTTGAGGGATTCTTCAAAACTCAGAAAGCTCAGGATTGCCAGCCTCCCATAGACTTAGATGTAGTCCATCCCCTCCAGCCCCCCCACCGGGCCTCAGGCATGATGCCTTTACCCTGGAAGCTTCCCTGCTCTACTGGCACATGGTCTAGTCCAGCGTGTGTCAATAACATAAAACGTGATGCTAGTCCTAGATGTCTCCTGGATATGGTCTGGATATCTTCCCTGTAGCCTTGCTCTTCCTCCATGTTACCCAGACTCCTTCCTTCCTCGGCCTCCTCCAGGCTTCTTCTCCAACATGCCTTGATTGATCCCCTCCCCCAACTCCAAGAATCCTTCAGGCTTTCACTGCCTCCCTCAGTAGCCCTCTCCACCATCTCTCCTCACAAGAAGGTCCTAGACTCTCACTGTCAACTTTCAGCTCCATTCTGCTTTGGAGTGTGACCTAGCCCATTTTTCTTTCAGAGAAGAGGGAGGAAGGTCCTGCTCTCCTTATTCATTTCTATTCATTCTTTCAGTTGCCCAACAACTTTCACTGAATGCCCCACACCCTATGCAGGAAATGAGACAGCCCTCAGAATCAAGCTGTCCACACATGGAGCAGACACATCAAAAGACTGAGCAGCCATCCCCAAACCTGCTGCTTCAGTCTAATGAGAGCTGCGTCAATCCAGGATAGTGAGCCTCTTCCCAGTAAATAAGGCAACATAAGGAGCAGAGAACATCTGGAGTGTTTTCCTAGAGATTGGTGATGTTTCTTGTAATGTCTCTAAAAGCCCAGTAAGGGCAGCAATCCAGAACAGCCTGCCCTGCTTCCAAAGTACCCCAGCTGTGCCAAGGATAAATGGGGAAGGGGCCTTGAAAAGTTGGGCAAAGATTTATTGAACTCTCAAGTATAGAAACTTTAAAAAGTCTCCTCCAAGTCCTGAGACCAGGACTGCTATCCTTTGGATATCAGATAGGGTGAACCCAGATCAGATCAGGCTCAACCTTGGACCATCAGACAAGTGTACAGATGCTATCTCATTAGTCCAGCTTTGATCTGACTTCTGGGGTGCAACGCATGATGTACAGTGACTTACGAACCAGAATTTTACCATGTTCAAGGCATGCAGATGGGTTTGGTTTGTGGGGTAGGGGAAGGAAGAGAGATTCAAATTGCCCTCTCCATCAAAGCTCTGTTTCCCTGGTTTCACTCCGTGGCTGTCTCAGTACCCTGGTCCTCCCTGGGGCTGGGTTTCAGCTTCTGAGAACAGATGGGAAATGCTGCCGTAGAGCCAGGTGTGCATCCTGTCTGTTCCTGATTTCTCATCCATCTGGAGAGGGCTTCACTAGTGTGGCATTCTTACCCTCTCTTTCCTGATGAGTGAGTTTGGAAGGAGAATTGGGCACACATAGCTTCCATCTCATAGGATCTGGCTGTCCACAGAAAGCTTATGTTCTGCTCTCCTATCTACAATAAGGGGTCTGAGCCCATGCGGAAGGCCATGATGGCCATATGCTGACTCTGCCCAGGTGGGAAATCAGGACCAATCTTGAGGTCCTGTAATACACAATCCATTCCACCCAAGGTATAAACCACATTCTCCAGTATCTGTTTCGTTGGTAATAAAGGCAGTATTGGCTCTCCATTTGCTCATTCCTGTGTCTGTCTTATTTTTTAATTGGCTTAGAACCTGGTCACAAAAAAAGGGGTTATTATGTATTAACCAGGAGACTGGTTATTATTATTGTGTGACTCCTTGCACAAAAGCCAAACACCAGAATGTGAATACACTGCAATTTATTGAGAAAAGAAAGTATGACAAAATCATCACCCGAGGATCCACAGCTCAGGGAATTAAGGGGACAGAGGTAAGTCAGGATATGGTGCCCAGAACTGGTGAGGACCCTGGGAACCAACAGTCCAGATCTTTTGACCATTGGCCCTGCAGAACTGGCCCCATTGGACTGTCCTCCTCAGGTGGGACTGAAGCATGCCAGCTTCAGACCATCACCTCCCAGCTGATAAAGGGGAGATGGGCAGGGGTAGGAACAGGCCCGCCTGGGAAGGCCCACACTGGTTGGGGCTCAGATGTTGCTGTCCAATGTCAGGGGCCAGTGCAGGGGCTTATCCAGGAGCATCGTCATCCCAGACTAGCAGCCAGACCTCCAGAGCCAAGGGGAGATCTCGGAGATGGAAGAGCCAGGAATAAGTTCAGTCCCTTTTCCAGGGAACTTGAGGAAAAGTGAGGTTGAGGTTGGCATTTGTTGATGCCAAGCAGAGAGTGGGAAGTGCTGTTGCAGGCCAGGAGGGAAGCAGGTGGGCACGGAAATCTGGCTCCGGAGGATCACTTGGAGCCGTACTGGCTTGAGCTGATGGACTGAGAGAAGCGGGTACTGGCGCCACCTCCACTGGCAGTCTGGTAGCCACTGCCTCCAGAGGTCTGGATGCCCGCAGAGCTGGAGCCAGCCCCTCTCTGGCTCACGGAGCCACTGGCCCTGGTCCCACTGCCGCCAACGCTGCTCCCTCCGTAGCTGCCCTTAACCCCGCCGCTCACGCCGCCGCTCACGCCTCCACTGCCCACACCTCCACTGCTCGCTCTCCCACTGCTCACGCCGCTGTAGCCGCCACTGCTGCTGCCACCGGCCCCTCCAAAGCCTCCTTGGCTGACCCCGGAGCTGCTGCTTGTGCTTGTGACGTTGCTGACCACCGCTACAGGAGAAGAGGTGCTTGGTTCAGGCAAAAGGCCTCGGTCTCTATCCCAACTGCACCCCACTTAGCTATGTGACTTAGAAAAAGATGTCCAACTTCTCTGAGGCCTCAGTTGGTAAACAAAAGTGAGCCTGACCCTCTGGTGCCCTTTCCCAAACTCAAGAGCCAGCAAAATCCAGGAATCTTCTGGTTCTCCACCTAAGGAGCTTTACGTTCGGCCTTATAGTTTGCCAGTTTACACTAGGGGCAGAGTGCATGCCCACAGCCTGAGACCCTAGACCTTGTTTGGTGGCCTGGCCTCCTGCGTGGGTCAGGCTGACCTGCCTGAAGGTCAGTCAGCAATGACGTTTCTAGTCACCCTTTTTACAACCTAGGGAAAAAGCTTTCGAAAGGCTACTTACAAATACATACAGCACTCTGACACTCTCCAGACATCCTAAAAAGCAAGAGAAGATGTGGATTATTTCTGCAATGAGTTATTAGCCAAAGAGCTGACAGTTCATAACCTTTAGAGCCACATCCTCCCTACTAGGATTCAAGCTCCCTGGGGAAGAAAGGCTATTCCATTACCATAACCAGACCTCCCCAGGAAAAGGAGCTGCTATGGGGAGTTGAGGTGTCCAGAAGCTTCACCCACCACACTCCATTTCTCAATTTTTGCATCAACTTTCTCTTAGTTCCCAGATTATCTGTTCCAGGTACATACTCATCACCCGATGCCTACGGGATTAGCCCATCCTCACCTCTCCTTCCCTGGTGAGACCATCTTCCCTTAATATGTCCTTCCCCCTCCTTCACCCAACCTTGGCCTTTTTATTTCTGACTTTCCTCTTCCATGAATCCTTACCCACCAAGCTCTGCTGGTGGAGTCAGGGGAAGCTGATAGTGCTGATGGTTGTTTAAGGTGGGGTAAATATGAGGGGCTGGCGCTCAACACATGATGAATTGGAATATGCCCTGTCCACACTGCCCATCTTCCTGTGCCTTGCTCATGATCATGGAGCAGGCATGTCCACATCTCTGTGCAGACATGAAATGTGTCTGTGAACCTTGCCATTGTGGGCCCCACTGTTGTCTACCATTCTGCATCCCACGACTCCCGATATATCTTTCTCTACACATTGCACATAGTGAGGATCGACAGAGGCATGTAATATGGTATTGACGTCTGTAATAAATCGGAGAATTGAATGATCTTGATTGACAAAAAATAGTGGGGCTTGATTCTAAACTCTGTCATTCAGGAGATTCCTTACCCTTTGTCTGAGCTGTCCTCTCCTCTTTTTCTTCATTATCAAAGGTCACTCTAAAATTATACTGGGAGACTTCCGATCCCACAGCCCCTCACCTGCACTCCTCTCCCTCTAGCAGCTTGCGGTAGGTGGCAATCTCCACATCCAGGGCCAGTTTAACATTCATCAACTCCTGATACTCGCGCAGCATCCGAGCCAGGTCATCTTTGGCCTTCTGTAGGGCAGCCTGCAGCTCTTGGAGCTTGCCATTGGCATCCTTGAGGGCCAGCTCCCCACGCTGCTCAGCTTCTGCAATGGCCGCCTGCAGGTTGGTATTCTGAGGTGGAAGAGATGGGGATCCATTAGCATGGTGACCAGGAAACAAGCAGCTGATCTTTCCTGAAAGATCTCTTCCCCATCCAGCATCCCTCCCTCCCCTTCCTTAAAATCCCAATGGAGCATGCTCAGAAAACAGAAGTCAGTTTTGCAACTGGTTCATTCATCTTTAGCCCATTGAAATCAATTCATATCTCATCAAGAAAAGGAACACAGATTTGCTGATAAAAATAGTGGTCTGGTAAGTCATTCTTTTTCATATGACTGTTAAAAACTCCCTTGTACAATCACTTCATTTCCATGATACAAATTAGCCATCAAAGTTATGTGAAGTGCATGATAAACAGCTCACTGAAGGCAGGTCCTACCAAGACTTGAATGTGTAAGGCCACCCAGGTTTCCAAGATTTGCTGGGCAAACTAGAATGGGCAACCATCTCCCTAGGGAGCCTCCTAAGAAGCCCAGCCTCCAGGAGGAACATCTGTGAGAACAGAGCTTCCCAGAGACTGTGTGGCTCACATGTGACACCATGAAAGGACAGAGAAAGCATATGGCAGAGGCACAGCTATTGCTTCTCCTCCCCAGGAACCAGGTGTCCCCCAGGATGTCTCCATTAAGCCCAGAACTACCTGCTTCTTGACATTCTCAATCTCGGCCCGCAGCCTCTGGATCATCCTGTTGAGCTCCATGATCTCACTCTTGGTGCTCTTCAGGTCATCCCCATGCTTGCCGGCCGTGGTCTGCAGCTCCCCAAGCTGACAGAAGAGAAATCAAATCAGTGTGGCTTTGCAAGGTGTTGGATTGTTTTTGCTGAAGGTCCGTGGCACCTAAACCTAGCGTATGGCTACAAGAGGAGAACTCCCACCTTGGTCTGGTACAGGGCCTCGGCCTCGGCCTTGCTCCTCTGGGCGATCTCCTCGTACTGGGCGCGGACCTCCGCAATGATGCTGTCCAGGTCCAGGCAGCGGTTGTTGTCCATGGACAGGACCACAGAGGTGTCACTGACGTGGCTCTGCATGTGGGACAGCTCCTGTGGGGAACATGGATGGTCACACTCACCATGCCTTGGCCCCAGGGGATGATGGGAAAGTTAAGTCCAAGAATCTCCACCAGGAGAGATACCCCAACAAGCAGGCCAGGAGTGGGATAATCAGAAAAATAATCTTGTGTTTCAGGCCTGGCTAGAGCCTAAAGGATGCCAGACAACAATGCTAAAGGCAAAAGACATGCAAATATAGTCAAGTTGTCAGCTTGAAAGTATCAGCCAGGCAGCCCTCCTGTGTGGTCTCCAGGGGGCTGTGGCAGTGTGGAGCCCCCTGAAGGAGCGAGCAGCCAGAGGGAAGGTATAGAACAAATGGGCTGAGGGCACAGGGAATAGCAAAAGGGCAGAGAGGGACTCTGGCCCTGTAGGCCAGGTCTACACAGGCGGAGAGATCTTAGGTTAGCATTTCCTGGATGGGGCTGAGCTGAGTTCTACGCTTGTCGCTGGTTTTCTGAGTGTTTTGGCCCTTGGATGTCCCCTAAGGTTACACAGTGGGAAATTGCAGACAGGAAGGCTCTGGAGCTTGGCAAACGAAAGAATCACCATCTCATAGAGGGTCCTCAGGAAGTTGAGTTCATCTGTCAGACTGTCCACCTTCGCCTGTAGCTCCACCTTGTTCATGTAGGCCGCATCCACATCCTGGGGGGGGAAAGGCAGTCGGAAACCCAAAAGAATGACCCTTCAGTCCCCTGCCACCCACAGCCCTCTCCTAGTCTCCCTCTCTCCCCTTGGCCCCTGCCTCGCCCTCCTCCTAATTGTGACTTCTCACCTTCTTTTAAAAAGAAAATCAAAGTGGTTTTCTTCCTTTTAATTGCTCTGAATGGTCACATCCCAATGTTTTTAGAAAATATAAACCACATTAGCTGGGCACAGTATAAAAGTAGAAAATCACATTTATCCAACATGTGATTTTAGTTACATAGAACCAAAACCCAACCTCCTAAATAGAAATGAGGGCATTATTCCCACTGTTTTATCATTATGATGACTGATTTAAACAAGCCATGAGTGTTTGTTGATTGTTATTATTAGTAACATCTGGGGAACATTTATAGGCTGAAAACCTTGCTGAAAAATGCTACATATAAAATGTTCATTATTAGTTCACATTACTAATCAGCTTGCTGGTCACAGTAACATTGTAAGATGTCTTCCCCATCAGCAATGTACTCGGAGCAGCCTCCCTCACCAAACACCTCATTTCCAAGAATGTAAGGGAAAATGTAAACCCCGCACACATAGGGTCACTGTGCCCCAGACAGCTGACCCTGCCATCTCTCATGAGGACAGCGTCAGGGAGGGATCCCTGGCCTGCTTGTCCCAGCTTGCCTACCTTCTTGAGCCCCACAAACTCATTCTCTGCCGCAGTGCGTTTGTTGATCTCGTCTTCATACCTGGGACAGAAAGAGGCACACAATTCGACAGACATTTCCAAAGTAAAAAAAGAAAAGAAAAGATGAGGACCCCAAGCATTCACACAGACTGTCCCCACCCAGCGGCAGGACCGCCTTCACGGGAGTGTGCTCTGTGCAGTGACTCAGGGCCCTGGCCCCAGAAGGCCCTCACACTCCCTTTAAAGCTCTGCTGACACCATCTTGAAATTCTTAATTTTTTAACAAGGGCCCTGCATTTCCATTTTGCACAGAGCCAGTCCTCCCTAGAGGCCTTTCAGAACTCAGGCTCTGCCTCCGTCTTCTCTCTGAGTCCAGGTGGCAGCCTGAGGTGACAAGCACCTCCAAAGCTTCAAGAAGCTGACTCCTTGCCTGGCTCTGACAGATGTCACAAAGCTCAGCATGCCCATATGAGACCCAGAGAGGCATTTGTTCAAACCAGGTGTTGCTGTCTCTCTTTTCTCGGTTTCTCTTTTCATTAATTAGAGCTGCTTCTTACAGGAATTGGGGATAAGAATGAACTAATGTCTCCTGAATGCATCAAGGTTATGAGATTCCTGCCTGTGAATGGCTGAGATCCCCCACCAAGAGTTTGGAGTTCATGAAGATTGAAGAAAGGAACAACTCTAGGAGAAAAGAGGTTTCTGCACAATGTGAACCTGAGTTGCCACTGGCCTCTGGAGCCAGCACAGAGCCTGCTGCAGGGCGACTGCTCTCCAGGTCAGTGCTGTGGAGCTGAAATGGGGCCTCCCCAGAGCAGATGCACCCATTCCCTTGGGTCCTGACCCAGGGGATATCTGCAGCTCCCGTATCACCTTGAGAGGCCCTGTTTACCTCTCAAAGACCTCAGAGGGTGTCAACTGTAACTCCAAATAGAAAAGGAGGCTAATCAAAGCCACAGAAATGGGGTTGGACTGAACACATCAAAAGAGTGCTTTACAAAGTGTGATACCTCAATCCCTAGGAGCTACAGAGCACTGACTCCTGGGACCTGCCCCACACTGATTCAGAGTATCTAGGACTGCAGCACAGTAATATGCATTTTTGATAAGCTTCCAAGGTGATTCTTATGTACAGCAAAGCATGGAGGGCTCTCCATCCGAAAGGGCTTAAGCCCTGGGAGGACTGCCTTGTCCGTCTGGGCCGGTGTAGGAGGGGGCCCACCCGGAAACTGAAAAATATGTCATCATAAGCCACCTAGAAGTTTCAGTACCCGCCCTTTCCCCCCCTTCTGCTTGGTCACGCTTCACTCAATAAATTCATCCAAGAGTATTGACTGAAGGTGCAATCGGGAACGGTTACAATCCTAAACTGGGGCCACACCTCCCTGCTAATCCCCCAGAAGGGGAAACTCCCTGGTTGGGGCCCTCACTTCTTTTTGAAGTCCTCCACAAGGTCCTGCATGCTCTTCAGCTCCCCTTCCAAGTTCCCTCTCTCCCCCACGGCCGAATCCAGCTGCCTGTTCAGGAAGCTGATGTAAGATTCAAAGAAAGGCTCCAAGTTGTTGGGGCCCGAGCCGGAGCCCGTGGTCTGCTTCTGCAGCAGCTCCCACTTGGTCTCCAGGACCTGGTTCTGCTGCTCCAGGAACCGCACCTGCATGGGCGAAGGAAGAAAAGGAGTCACTCTCTTGAGTCGGGCAGGTGGGGCCACCCATCCCTCGGTATAGGCTTACTCTGACTCTATACCTACTACTCTCACATATTGTATCTCATTTAATCCTCACAACCACCTATAAAGGTTACATATATAATCATATCATATAATTTATTGTATATATAAATTGTACATAAAAATTATCCCCATTTTGTCAATAAAGAAATGGAAACTGCCCAAAGTGATATAGCTACTAAGTGACAAAGCTAACAGTCAAAGCCGGCACCACCCTAGTCTGTTGGGCTCTTTCAGAGTGTAGCTAAAGGAGGCCAGCCTAAATAAAGCTATTTATAATTGTTTTCAAAGTGAAAACCTTTTCACCTCCAAAAAGGCAATGAAAACAGTCAGTGAGGTCTGACTCTTCCTATGTTGTTTCACATTTCCCTTAGTTGTTTCCCCTTTCGGTTACTCAGCTTACAGGTAACTCAGGTTCAGCTTTAACTCCCAGGTACATGCCTCCAGACCCAGCTCACCCTTCCCTGCCCCAGCACGGACAGCTCGATTTAATATCGGCTGAAGCACAGCCCCGTTCAGAAAGTCAGTTGCCAACATTCATCATTGAGAGGCAGTCCCCAGATTCCTATTAAAGCAAGTTTGATTACCAGCTGGTTTAGATTATCAAACAATTGCTTTTTAAGAATGATGGAAAATTAGCTACAATAATTTCATGGTTAATGCCCCATTCTTAAAAAGGGTTGACAGTATATTTAGACCCTCACCTCATCCTATCCCTAAAAGGAAATCAAGAGCCAGAAATCCCCTCATTTTATAGCTGGGAAAATGGCCTGAAGAGCAAAAGGAATGCTCACTGTCCTGTAGGGGCCAAGGCAGAGCCAGGAAAAGAAGTTAGTACCCCTGCCTCTGAATCTGGCAGATCCCGCGGGCATCTTCCTATATCAACCTCCTAGGCAACCCAAACCCTCCATGAAACCTCTGGGCTTTGCCTTCACCTTGTCAATGAAAGAGGCGAACTTGTTATTGAGGGTCTTGATCTGCTCCCACTCCTGGGCCTTTACTTGCCCAATCTTGGGGTCGATCTCCACATTGAGGGGCTGCAGGAGGCTCTGGTTGATAGTCACCTCATGGATTCCTCCAGGGAAGCCACCAGGGCCGAAGCCACCAGGCCCACCAAAGCCACCAGGACCTCCAAAGCCACCGGGACCTCCAAAGCCACCAGCTCCACCAAAGCCACCAGCTCCTCCAAATCCACCAGCCGCTCCAAACCCACCAACTCCACCAAAGCCACCAGCCCCTCCAAACCCACCAGCCATTCCAAAGCCACCTCCCATTCCTCTGCCACCCCCAAAGCCACCTCCATAACCACCCCCAAAGCCACCACCACAGCTGCTACGCCCTCCCCCAAAGCCCCCGGCCCGGGCACCCCCAGCCACGCTGATGGAGATGCTCTTGCTGCCGCCCAGGCTGTAGAGGCTGCGACTGCCAAAGCCGCCTGCTCCGCCCCGGGCCCCACAGGCCCCGCCGCCGGCGCCCCCCGAGCGGGCCACGCAGCTCATCCTGCTGCTGCCGGAGACCACGGCGGAGCGGCCGGAGAAGCCCTGGCTCCCGCCACCGAAGGATTTCTTGCAGCCTTGTCTGTTCATGGTGAGAGAGCTTGAAGGTGAGCGAGCAATCACTGGGCAAAAGCTGACAGGGATGAAGACAGAGCATGGGGACCAAGAGGAGAGTGGCCTTTATATAGCAAGGAGTTAGGCTTGGCAGAAGGGGAGGCAAGCAATTAGCAGAGAGTCATCTTGGGTTTGGTTTGCCTCCCAGGCAATAAGTTACTTCTAGGTTCCCAGCACACCTCAGAAATAATCCTCTCAACCAAAGTGACTTTGCTTTCTTAGCTTAATCACCCAAACTTTCCACAGTTGACAAAAGACTGGCACTCACCTCCCTCCCTTCCTGCAATTTCCTCTGGGGGCTTAAGGAACTCCGACAGCACCTGATCCAACAGGATGAATTAGGTTTTGACACCAGGAGATTAGAAGCCACCGAGCTCCATGACACAGGGTTAAGGACCAGACAATATCTTCCAGGTGGGTTGAGCCCCTCCCTGTAGTGCTAAGGCACCGCAGCCCAGTGGCATGTCATCCGTGCCCACCTCTTCAGAGACCTATCCAGAGGAGGGCTTGGGGCAGGGGAAGGGGGCATGAGAGGTGTGCTGGCCCCACAGAGTGCACCCTGGCACCCTCTCAGCCAAAGGTTAAACCAGCCTGTCATGTGAGCTAAGAAATGCTGCTCATGGGAAACCAAATGGAAATAAAATGTCAAACCCATGGGAAAAGTGAGGGTCATATAGGAAGCAAACAAGTGTGATGCTTGGAAAGAAAAAGGAAACAGGTATGGGGCGGAGTCTCAGACAGAGCCCTCCACCACCATCCTAGACCAACGGCAGGTGATGTCTGGATCCAGATGCAATAGAGACAGAATGTGAGGACCTACCAGTTAGCCAATGGAGTCAAAGACCCCATTCATCTCAAAATGAGAGTGTGTACTGTGTCAGATCTACGCCCTCCACAGTTAGATACCCCTCTGAGTCACTCTCCCTGTTTTCCCACCAAACCCTGTGCTTTTCCCACCATGGCCTTGACATCAAATATACTTATTTGTTTATTTGTTAGTACCTTTCTATGCCCTGGGTTCATCAAAGGATGTGATTGAGTCCTAAAGCATGTCATAAATAGATGTTAACTGACTGGTGACCAGTGTCTAAGAATATAAATATCTAGACCCAGGTCCTATTCCAATCTTATGTAATGAAAATTTTCAGAGGAAGGGCTTGAGTGTCTATATTTTTAACAAGCCCTCCAAATAATCCTTATGCTAACAGAAGTTTGGGAAGCTCTAGTCTAGACTATGGGTGTTCCCTCTGGGCCAGGGGAGTCAGGAGGCAGGGGTGGAGGACCCTTGGTGGTAGAGCGGGTGCACTCATGCATTACTACGCTAACGCCCAGCAGTTCACAGTCCCGCACCCCATGCCACCCCACCTCCCCACCCACCCACACAACACATGGCAAGAGCAAATTCTCAAATTGGTCTTTACATATGGGACTTCATAAGGTGTGATAGGGGTAAGAGGGAGTGACTCTAGACTCCCCAAGAAATAGGTGGTTGGTATAACTCCAGGATTCCATTCAAATCAGCAATGAGCAACTCTGTCTTCTGGGATGGCTTTCAGACAAAGCAGTCAGGGGCAGAGGGCTGGTCTGAAAAACCCTGAAAAACCTCAGGTCAAGAGACTGTAAATGTTCTGCAACTAATTCTCAATTCTCTACTCTGTGGTTTGTCTAGAGCCAGGCTGCCTGATTAGAATCCCAGCTCTGTCACTTATTAGCTCTTTGGCCTTGGACAGGTCACTTAACTTATATGTTTCTTGTTCTCCTCAATTATAAAATGGGGGTGATACATGTAAGAACTTGTTCGTTATGCTTCAGAAGATTGGAGACTGTTGAGAATTAGGCTTGGGGTTGATTAATGATTGTGCATTAAGTCCCCTATACAGAACTTTAATGTTGTTAACAACCATTCGATCAATAAATATGAGAGATGCCCTCTCAAAAATAAAATAAAATAAAATGGGGGTGATAATGGCAGGTACTTCATGGAATTGTTGTAAGCACTAAACAAGTTAAATAAATATAACATGCATAGTAAGTACTGTATATTGAGCTATTGCTAGCACTCTATTTGGGGACATGGGGTAAGGGAACAACTTATGTCTGGCTTTGGCTGTTCTCAGGACAACTCTGCACCCTGAGAAACTCACTAAAGGATGGTAGGGAAAGGAAGCTGAGTATGAGCTGACAGTAGGAAAAACAAGCTGAAATAGTAGAACAAGACCTCTGCGAGGACGGGTTTGGGTTGGGTGACCTTGGGCTGTGATTTAACGCACTCAGTCTGTGCTCTCTCTGCCGGATGCCTTCCCACCTCATTGACTGTGGCGAACCTCACAGGATATAAGTGAAAGTCCTTTGAAAATTACAGAATGCCCCCCAAGGGAAGGTAACTGTGGTCAACAGAAAGCCTGTCATCATGGACTTCAGAAGCCCTGGATTCAAATCCCTTGTCCACCTCTCACTAAGCATGACCTTGGACAAGGTACTTCCCTTCTTGGAGCCTCTCTTTCCTGATTTGTATCTACCCCACTTGCAGGATTGATTTGACATTTACCTAGCATCCAGCAACAAATGTTTGGATTTTTAAGTCCACATTATCCACCTTAGGCAATCCATGTCCAGAATCTGTGTTGAATTCTTCTTTGAGACATTTTCTCCACCCATCAATTGAATGCTAGTCCCTCTTGGTTAGGTCTTTATTCACAGTCTGTGGAATTCCTTTAAAAGCAGATCAAATGCCCTCCCTAGGAAGGAAGGTGAGCCAGACTCATCTGAAGCCCCAAGTGAGAGCCCAAAGCAAACAAGGGCAGACATCAGTGTCTCCAATCCCCACCCCCTCCCTTGGCTCCAGTGCTGAGGCAGCAGGTGGCAACCTCCTCGGTATGGCTCATCTCTGCCACCCTGGCATGTGCTGGAGAAGATGGAAGTAGAGAGGCAACGGGCAGATCAGAAAAGCACAGGGCTGGGTTGGGCCCCCTAATCCACATCTCCAGAACGTGCCAAGGCATCACCTTATTTAGCCAGTTGGGGTTGTTTTCTCAACAGTTGATTGAAGCTGCTGGAAATATCCAGAGTTAGCATCCTCAGCAATATTTCTCTTATTCACTGTAGGCTCTTGTAGAGCAGTGCCACTAAGTTGGCTGCCTGCTGCCAGCAGTCTGAGTTCTAATTGCTCACCTGTCAGAACCTTCTGTCTAAAGGTTGTCTAGTGGCTGCATGGTCTGGATCCTTATTTCCTTACCTATAAAAAATGGAGAATTGTCACCAAGCAATGATTTCCTCTAACCAAATTGTTCACTGGTATTCAACTGCAGTGTGAATGCTTAAGAGTTGCCTGTAATATAACTGTGATTGGAGGAATGAATCATGGAACAGTAGTCATTACCTCTAGGTCAAGGTGAGCACACATCCCTCTCTACCTAGGAGCTGAGGATGAAGGGGTAATAGTTACATGGCTCTTCATATATACAGCTGCACAGATACAGTTTTCCAAATAATCATTCATTTGCTCTCCAAAAAAATGAACAATCTAGATATACTGCCCTTGGAGTTAGATTTAGTGAAAATAATTTCCTCTTTCAAATCTTTACTCCTTCTGCCTGTCTATGAAAAAGAATACAAAAGTAGCTAACATTGACTGAGGACCTGCCATACACCAGGCTCTGAATTAGGCTATTGACATGTATCATTTCTAATTGTCATAGAAAACTCTGCAAGATCTGAATTTTCATTCACATTGTACAGGTAAGGACACAGCTTTGTGAGGTTAGTGAACTTGCCCCAAGTCAGTTAGCTGACTGGGCTGGGATTTTAATAAGATATCCAACTCCAAAGCCTGTCACAAATTCATGGGTCCATTTAATCTGTGTGGATTTCAGCACGTCAAATTATACCACCCCCCAGAGTGAAATGTCCACTTTGACATTTAAAGAACCACCCCTAGAATGTGATGGACAGATGTGTCATGAAGCATCAACTTATGTTAATGAAAATAATTTTAAACCATACAAATTCCTCTTTGGCATCCAAGAGAAACACGCATCATTATCAAGGTATTTCCCCCAACCAATCTCTTTGATCTCTGCTATAGATCAGAACTCTCCAGGGTAGAAGGTGGACCTGCCCACCTTCACAGGGTCTCAGAAAGCTTGCCTGAGAACTTAGGAACTTCAGGTTTGGTTTCTGGCTCCTCAAGATGCCAGAGAGTTGTTAGCATCACGTGCCAGATCTGGCACAAGAGAGGGCATCCAGGAAGCCAAGCAGAAATCAGCTGGCCCTGCTGGGCAGCATAGCACAGCAGTTACGTGTGCCGTCTTTGCATTTGAGGCCCAGACCTGTCACTTCCATTGCTGATGCCAGGCATGTTTCTCTGCGTAAGTCCCAGTTTCCTCATCAGGAAAATGAGGCTAATTATGACCTGCCTCCTATGGCAGTTGTGAGGATTAAATGAGATGACATGTGCATACTGCCTCGTGTATGACTTGCACAAGTAAATACTGAACAAAAGTTAGTCGTTTAATTGTGTTGTTTTTGTTAAATGTGACAGGACAGCAATTGCATTTAAGAGTCCACCCTCTGCTTTTCAAGCACCACATTAGCGCAGTGAAATTCACAGCGCCTACTATGTGCCAGGCATTGTGCTGGACATTGAGAGGTGCAAACATAAAGAAGGCACATTCTTCCCTTCAAGTAACTTCCATTCCAGTGCAGAGAACAGACACTAAAACTAGTCGTTAAAAAGTGGCTCATGAGTTGAATGGAAGTATAGACTTTCGGTGCCATGTGAGAGAAAGCTCAAGATAGCAATCTCCTGTTCTATGAGCTTGTTGACTCACTGGTTTCATGAGTCCCTGAAAGCTTTCTGGAGGCAGGGTCTGAGTGACCTTCAGTGATACATAAGGGCTAGTCAAGTCATTGAAGGTGGAAAATTCTTGGCACAAAGGCATAAAACAGCTGGACTTATTCCAGAACTGCAGGCTCATAGGCCATTGGTACAGGTCTTGAAAGTATCCCTATAAGGCCACACTATTTGCCTGGCTTGTTTCCTATGTCTTTGCCCAGAGTACAAGGACATTTCCACTTCAAAACAAACTTCTTAAACTATGTACACCACTCAAATTCAGCATGGTCTCTATTCAGCTCAGCTGTAATCAATATCATTGCAGTCATGCACCTTTTCCCAAGGAGAGGGGTAAATGAGATGGCCTCTTGCTTAGGGCGGTGGTTCTCAGCAGCAGCTCTACTGAAATTTAGGCTTGAGAATTCTTTGTGGTACATTTGTCCTGTGCACTGTACGTCTAGCAACCAGGCTTCTCCCCTCTAGGTGCCAGTAGTACTCCTCCATCTATGACAGCCAAAGATGCCACCAGACATTGCCATATGTTCCCTAAGTGGAGGGGGGTTTGCCCCCACTAAGAATCATGCCTTGATTGCCATCTAGAGTCACCCTTTCCTACCCACGTCTTTTCCAAGAGTTGTTGAAGCTGTCACCATTTGATAATGTCCCCATTGGATTCCAAAGGTATCAGTTTGCCCCCACCATATCTGCAGTGGTTTCCTAGGAGATCCAACATGGCTTCAGCCCTCCACCTGGGCTGGAAGTGTTACTGGGGATGTGCACCATGCAGTTCGCATCCCAGAAGTGCTTGCGAGGGATACAGATGAAACACAGATAAGAAGTGTGAAGAAGTGTTTTCAGAACTCAAGGGTGTTTTTCTCAGTCAGTCTAAGATTGTTGCAAAGTGTCCACATTTCTGGTCTTGGCAGCAGAAGGAGAATGTATGTGGGCTACAGTGTTGAGAAGACAGAAGGGGCAGCCCAAATCCCAAAAGATAGGATTTCTGATGATTGCCTAACAAAAACCCCACCCCATTCTAAGCAAAACAGAAAAGAATCATGTAGAGATTTATCTACCACTCACTCCAACTTTTATCTGCAAACCTTCATCATCATCAATCAAGTCTGGATTATCCACAGGCAGATATTTGTGGGGGGGAGAGGGCGGGGAATCCCTGATTTCTTTAACTGCACCTTTGTGGCCACGTCCCCATCACTGCTGATACTTGCTCTGGCTGTAGTCTGCATCCCAGAAAGAGATAGAATGAAATAACCTGAAATCTAAAAACACCTCATTCTCCTTAACATCAAGGGCTGCATGAACCAGTGGGTCAACAAGCTCATAGAACAGGAAATTGCTATCTTGAGCTTTCTCTCCAGTTGGGGTGCACAGGAGAGCATGGGCAGAGAGGAATGGGTGGGATAGGAGTTGGATGGAAAGAAAGGAAACCTGGGACTGAAGTGGAGAGAGGACAGGACTTGTTAGTGGGCTGGAGAGGGAGATTCACCATGGTGCCCAGGTACTACTCCTGGCTGACTGCCCTCTGCTCCCTGACTCTAAATGCCGGGCGCCCTTGGAGGTCAGCCTGGGCCCTCTCCTCTTCTCTGTCTCTGAGAGAGCCCACCAGTTCCCGTGGCTTTAGAAAGCCCCCTGACCATCCTTATCTGATGATGTTCAGATGGGGTCTCCATGCTGACAAGCCTCCCTTCTGAACCCACACATCCCCTCTGTAGTCTGCATCTCACCTCTTGGCTATCTCGGGAGCAGCTCAGACTTGTCTAAAGCAGAGTTCCTGAGGTTTCTTCTCAGACCTTCCCACCCTTTCCCTTCTCCCACTTCCCCAGACGTATCACCAGCCTCCCATTTGCTCCCGCTGGAAAACTGGGCACCATGGTGAATCTCGCCTCTCCAGTCCACCAACAAGTCCTGTCCTCTCTCCACTTCAGCCCCGGGTTTCTTTTCTTCATACACTTATCACAACTTGGAGTTATTTTATGTGTTTGCTTACTTTGTTGTTTTGGCTCCATTACTAAAATGAGAGCAGGGGTGTCACCTTACTGCTGTTCACTGATGTACCTCCAACATTTAGCCTGGTGCCAGAGAGTAAACCCTGAATGATACTGGCTGAAGGAAGGGTGTCACTAATAACAACTTTGTCCCAGGTCAAACAGCTGTCCCGTGACTGGCCTGGCAGGTTCCTATAGGGCCAGCCCTCTGCACTGGGGCAAGCACTGGCTCTGCCCCCCATCTCTCCTGTTCCCAGAGGGATACCAGCCAGAAAAGGCAACTTCCTACCCAAAAATGAGGTGATAGCTACCAAATCCCCCTCTTTCAAAGACCCTTCCCAGGAGATCAGGGCAGCGCTGTTACGTATCACTCTGCCAGCTACAGACATGGGATTTTCAAACCCCAATTGCTGGTTTTCTTTATTTTAATATTGCTCCCCTTCTGTGAAATAAATTCAGCTTTGGCCTAAGATGGAAATACTCCTTCCCTGGCATGGCTGGCATGGCATGGCCAAAGGTTTCTACTCTGCCTATGCATTCTGTCAGTGCCCAGGCAGCCAGCCGTGCCCGGAGGGCTGTAGATCCAGCCTCAAGACAATGTGGGGAGGTGGTAGGAACTCCAGACTCGGGGTACTTGGGTGTACTCCCAGCTGAGACTCTCACGTGCAAGCCACTGTACCTCTATGAGCCTGTCTTCTCCTTTGCTAATAAAGTTCTTAGACTCCTAGCCCCTGAATCCCTTTCTAGCCATGACCTTCCAGATAGCTTTCCCATAGCCAACTGCCACTTTATCAGGCTTTCTGGTACAGGGCAGATGCTAGGAGCACCCATGGCTGCCACATACCCCCAGGGGCCCGAGTGCATGCAGATGGTGCTCAGGTGTAGGATGTTTTCTGAGGGGTGTTAATAGCTATTTACCCAGAAGGGGGTGGAGGGCCTCTGTGGAAAGTGCCAGGTTAAAGATAGCTAAAAGTATGTTTTGCTACAAGACTTCTCAGAACCTCTACTGTGTGCTCCAAATAAGGAAGATGTACTGGACAGAGAACCCTTTTTTACAGAGCTCCTCAGCAGACTGGGGTTCCATTGGTCAGACTTTGAGATAAGTGGCTCCTGGGCCCTGGAATTCTAGCAGCTCACACTTTCCCAAACGCACTGTGTTGGAGGAAAAGCTTTCAGAATGTCAGCCGGAGTGGGGACCAGCGCCAAGGAAAGAAATTCTCTGTCCCCAAGCCCCCTTCAGCAGCTCAAGGCCCCCAAGCCTCCTCCAAATGAAAGAAGGCAAGAAGGACATGGCTCTCCCTCTCCCCCTAAGAACTATGAAGCCACACAGCCTCTCGAAGTGTGCTCCACCCTCCCCCCAGTGCCCAAAGAATAAAGGAACAACCAGCGCCCATTTCCATCCCATACCACGGGCAGTAGGGAGTAAGTGCCTTCCTTTCAGGGCAATCGTACTCCAGCTGTTCTGTGGACGGCACAGCCCACACGGGACAGGAGGAAAGAAGACAGTCCAGTGGGGAGAAGAGCGTCCAGAGAGGACTCAGAGGCCTGATGTGAAACACAATGCACTTTATTGGCGACAGAATGGGCGGGCAGAGGGGCCTGTGTATTATATACATCAGATCTATGGTGGCCATTCCACCCAGGAAGGGGAGCCCAAGGGCAGCAGAAGGTGGTGGCTGACGCCACACTTGGACAATCACAGGCACAGGCTGGAGTCAGAGCAGGCTGAAATTCTCACGTCTGTGCTTGGCCAGGGATCTGGATGGGGCCCAAGAGGCCCGGGTCTTCCAACCCCGGGCGAGCGGTTGGAGGAAGGGGAGCAGTGGCTGGGGCCTGGCGCTGAGGTTGGGGGTGCTGCGGGATTGGAGGAGCGGATGGGGACGGGAGGCGCTGGCGATCTGCAGGGACCATGCGCCTGATTTATCTGGAGCAGTACTGAGAGGACTGGGAAGACTGGGAGAACTTCACGCTGCCACACCGGGCGCTGCCCGAGCTGAAGCCTCCGCCGCTGACCCCGCAGCGACCCCCAGAGCCGGAGCCAAAGCCGCTGCCGCCGCCGAGGCCGCTGCCACCGCCAAAGCCGCAGCTGCCGCCGAAGCCGCTGCCGCCGAAGCCGCTGCCGCCGAAGCCACTGCCTCCTGACCGGCCAAAGCCGCCGCCGGCGCCCCCTGCCATGCCAAGGCCGCCGCCGTAGCCCCCTGCCGAGGAGGTGCCGCTGCTGACCACGGCTGCAGGACGGAAGACAGTGTTGCGGTCAGCGCCCAGCCCACTGTGCCGCAATTAGTCATCGCTGCGCCCAGGATGTGTGGGAGGCCATCGAGGCAGCTTTGCTTCAGATGACGTTGTGAAGCATTCTAAGGCGTCATAAGGTGCTCACCCCCATACTGTTAAGTCATTATGAATTTTTCAATGGTTTCTTCTGATAAGGTCACTTCTTAATGATCCCCTTGGAGAGGATCCAAAATTTCTCCTCGCATTAACAATATTCCCATGGCCATGTAGACCTATTATTCATGCCCAGAACCCAGAGCAACTACAAAAGCAGATCTGTGGCCCTTCCACCCCCAGAAAACCCCTCCAACTTGCATAGATACATTTTTGAATTAGTTGCTACTGCCCTGTACTAGCACAGACCCTCAGAGTCAGTGCCCACTGTGATGGTTGCTTCGGCTACTTACAGATGCTGACAGCACTCTGGCATTCTCCAGACAGTCTGTATAAGAGAAAGCAAGAGAGAAATAGTTCCATCACAAGGCAGATTTCTAGCAAGCCTGTGGGTGAGGGTGATGAGTAACAACCAGAAATGGATTCAGAAGCCTGGCAGAACAGCAGCCCTTCTCTGCCCTCCCACAGGTTGTAGCAGAGCCCTGTGCACATAGGCTGGATATGCACTTTGGCTGCCTATGAAGAGAGTGGGCTGGTAAAGGCCCAGGCTTCTCTGCAAGGCCTGGCAGATGTAGGGACCTCTCTCTATACAGCAAGCCTCCAACCCCATTTACTCAGTCACTTATCTGATTCTCAGCATGTGATTTGTGCCAGGGAAGATGGGAAGATGAAATTTGAGGCCCACCTGCACTCCTCGCCCTCCAGCAGCTTGCGGTAGGTGGCGATCTCCACATCCAGGGCCAGCTTGACGTTCATCAGCTCCTGGTAGTCACGCAGCAGCCGGGCCAGGTCATCCTTGGCCTTCTGCAAGGCAGCCTGCAGCTCTTGGAGCTTGGCATCAGCATCCTTGAGGGCTGTCTCCCCACGCTGCTCGGCTTCAGCTATGGCTGCCTGCAGGTTGGTATTCTGTGGCAGGGAGGTAGGGAAAAAGATGAGCCCAGTAGGAGGGTCCCAGATTTATCAAGTCATAGTGTGGATTATGCCATACCAAGGATCTTAAAGTCAGCAGCATCACCCCTTCCCTAGCACCTCTATCCTCCTCCATGGAGATGACATAGTTCTCCTGTGGACTATCAGCCATTGAGATTGGCTTGTCTTTGAATTTCCTGGAGGCCATCCTACCTGAGATGACCTCAGAAGTCCATTCCAGACTAGGGGTCCTGAGATCCGAGCCCCTTCCCCTCTCACCAATCAGCTGAGGCACCAAGCAACCATTGCTTCCCACCTGCTTCTTGACATTCTCAATCTCGGCCCGCAGCCTCTGGATCATCCTGTTGAGCTCCATGATCTCACTCTTGGTGCTCTTCAGGTCATCCCCGTGCTTGCCGGCCGTGGTCTGCAGCTCCCCCAGCTGGAGAGCGGTGGGGAAGAGGGGGTGTTGACGCAGCCTTGCCTACCTTGCTTCTCTGTTCCTGACATCACCCACCCAACCTCGAAATGCTTAGTAAACACTTGTTAAAACGATGTTGAATTACATTTCAGCAGGGACACCTCTGGGGTAACAGGGAAGAGAACATCTGGGTTGTCATGGTAGAAGATTCTCCCACCCACATCCTGAGCAAGCTAGGACCAATCCCATGTGGCCTGGCAGCAACAATGGAACCACCTCCCCACAGGGGGCAGCACTTTCTGCAACTGTACAGCCATTAGAGGGACATCTCCAGAGAGTAGAACCAATAGGAGTCCACCCAGTGACCACAGAGGACTCCCCACCCAGCAGTCCCACATGCCACAGCCTCTGGAGGCCCTCAGTGGATCCCCTAAGAGGTGCCTAGCTCCCACCTTGGTCTGGTACAGGGCCTCAGCCTCAGCCTTGCTCCTCTGAGCAATCTCCTCGTACTGGGCCTTGACCTCGGCGATGATGCTGTCCAGGTCCAGGCAGCGGTTGTTGTCCATGGACAGGACCACGGAGGTGTCACTGACATGGCTCTGCATCTGGGACAGCTCCTGCCAACACAGAAGGACCTGTTCACTCCTGGGGCCTCTGTAACACGGACACAGAGGCCCAGAGGGGCTCCTGATCAACAGACCCATTCACTGACTCAGCTCTGAATGTGCATCTCCTCCCACCGCCCCCAGGCTCTCAGAGAACCCCATGTCTACAGCCCATCCTGTGGATCCCTCACAACAGGCCTTATCTCTAGACTCAGTCTTCCGGGGCCCTAGATACCAAAATGACCCAGCCTCAATCTGAAAACATCTCACCCTCCCTCTGTCCCTCTCTTAGTAGGAAAGGACCTCACCATATTATAGAGACTTGTCAGGAAGTTGATCTCATCCACTAAGGCATCCATCCTGGCCTGAAGCTCCACTTTGTTCATGTAGGCAGTGTCCACATCCTGAGGAAGACGGAAGCATAAAGGCCTTCTTCCCCCAAGGAATGAGAACAACCAACTGCAATGGCAGCCAGAGAGTCAGAGGGCCAGGGCTGGCTGAGCAGGCCCTCTTCAGGGCTGGTCTCCACATGAGGGACTGAACTACATCTCAGCAGGTGATGTTCAGTCCTATTCAAAAACTAAGAACAGCTGAACTGACTCTGTCAGGGATCTTTCCTGACTGAGATGCTCCCGGCTGCTGCTTTTAGCTCCAACTGCCCAAACTTGGCAGCTCCGTGGCAGTGGAGTGAAGGGATTGCCCCAAACCAGCTGGAAGCTTACATCTACAAGCCCCGGGAACCTTACCTTCTTCAGCGTCACAAAGTCATTCTCAGCAGCTGTACGTTTATTGATTTCCTCCTCATATCTGTAAGAGTTAGAAAGAAATAGCTAAGTCTGAGTGTTGAGGTACTCATAAACACCCCTGTTCTCTGGTCGTCCCTCTGGCCTTCTCCCAGCCTCTGAAATGAATACATCCCGTTTGCCATCTCCCTAGTAGTTAGGAAGACCAGCTATTCCAATCTGTCCCGGCAGGCAAACTGCCCAGTTTCAGCACTGAAAGTCCCATGTCCTGGGAAACCCCTCAGTCCCAGGCCAACAGGGACATTTCATCACCACACCATGAGTTGCTCCAGCATCCTTCAGATCCTAAAACCAGGATCTTCCCCAACCTGGCTCATGGGGAGTGCTTCCTGAACTCTAACCTCATCCCACTTGCCATGATTTTATTTGTAAAGAACTCTCCTCAGGGAAGGAAGGGGCAGGGGAACCTAGTGAACCAGGCTGTCTTCCATGGAGATGAGGAGAGGAAAACAGGCTACATAACACCACTGCCCAGGGGGCAGGAGGACCGGAGTAAGAGCTGGGGCTCCAAGACAGGGTAGCCCCCGGCACCTTCCCACTCGAGCTGCAAGCACTCACTTCTTCTTGAAGTCCTCCACCAGGTCCTGCATGTTCCTCAGCTCTGAGTCCAGGCGACCTCGCTCCCCCAGGATGCTGTCCAGGTAGTTTCGCAGGGAGCTGATGTAGCTCTCAAAAAGGGGTTCAAGGTTGTTGGGGCCTGTGGTGGAATTTGTGCCCTGCTGTTGGAGCAGGTCCCACTTGGTCTCCAGGACCTTGTTCTGCTGCTCCAGGAACCGCACCTGCAATACATTGGGTGAAGCCCCATCAGGCAACACTCAGAGCAGAGGAACAGATGGACCTTGGCTCAGTTAGGACTGGGTGTCTGTATTTCCCCAGCCTCCAGGCCAAAGGCCTAGAAAAAATGGAAAGATAGGCTCCTACTGTAGCTGAAGAGGATATGGTCAGATGGCCACATCAGTCAAGCCACTAAAGATGCAGCGTGGTTTGGAAAGGTACAGGAGAAGGAAAGATGGACAGAGAAAGTAGTCCCTGCCTGGAAGCAGATGACCCCTCAGTGTTCCCAGGGACTTTGTGACTCTATCCCACCTTTCAAAACTAGGGTACACACTGCAAAAATGTACTTAAACCCCAGCCTCATCGCTTCCATCTAAGGCTCCACTAACAAACACTCAGCCCTTCAAATGATGTTGAATCCTTGGGAACTGATACTGACTGAAGCGCTGTCATCAGGGCACCGGAGAGAGACAGCAGTGTGAGCTCTCCCAGTAGGGGGATCACTAAGCACCCGGCTCTTCCTGACTGGGTTGATTAGGAATGCAGGCTGTTGCCAGCTTCTCTGCAGCCCCTTGAGACTAAGGCTCGCATAAACTTCTTTAATCCCTTCTCTAGGGCATCACCCTCCTTCACCTGGCGCAGCAACATAGAGGGAACAGACCTCCTGGAGAGCCTCAGAGGGCAGCTCCTACTTAAAGAGCCCCTCGTTCTGGGTTACTCTTTCTTGCCAGTGGTCATAGCCCTTGCCATGCGCTGCTGGCACTGCCAGCCTAGACCTCGATTAGGCAACAAGTGGGAGACTTGAGTAGAGAGTCAGTCAAGCAGAACATGGGCATGTCTGGGTCCAAATAGGGGCCCATTGTCTTTCCTACCCACGTGACCATGTGGATAAGCTCATCAGCCATCAACATCTGCCCAGGCCCTAGAGCTCAGCCTAACTCATCCCCTTCCAGCCCGGCCCTCCATGAATTATCCTAAACTCTGTTGTCTGAATGTCAAACTCAAAGTCCCAGCCTAGGAAGGCGGACCCAATCAGAGCTTCATTACCTTGTCGATGAAGGAGGCGAACTTGTTGTTGAGGGTCTTGATCTGCTCCCGCTCCTGGGCCTTTACTTGCCCAATCTGGGGGTCGATCTCCACATTGAGGGGCTGCAGGAGGCTCTGGTTGATAGTCACCTCGTGGATTCCTCCAGGGAAGCCACCAGGCCCACCAAAGCCACCAGGACCTCCAAAGCCACCGGGACCTCCAAAGCCACCAGCTCCACCAAAGCCACCAGCCCCTCCAAACCCACCAGATCCACCAAAGCCACCAGCCCCTCCAAACCCACCAGATCCACCAAAGCCACCAGCCCCTCCAAACCCACCAGCCACTCCAAAGCCACCTCCCATTCCTCTGCCACCCCCAAAGCCACCTCCATAACCACCCCCAAAGCCACCACCACAGCTGCTAAGCCCTCCCCCAAAGCCCCCGGCCCGGGCACCCCCAGCCACGCTGATGGAGATGCTCTTGCTGCCGCCCAGGCTGTAGAGGCTGCGACTGCCAAAGCCGCCTGCTCCGCCCCGGACCCCACAGGCCCCGCCGCCGGCGCCCCCCGAGCGGGCCACGCAGCTCATCCTGCTGCTGCCAGAGACCACGGCGGAGCGGCCGGAGAAGCCCTGGCTCCCGCCACCGAAGGATTTCTTGCAGCCTTGTCTGTTCATGGTGAGAGAGCTTGGTGAAGGCAAAGGGCAAGAGTTAAGCTGGGAAGGAAACTAAAGACCTGTGCAGAATAAATCCCTTTATATACATCTAGGAGCTTGCTGGGCTCAAATGAAGGAGAGGTAATTAATCCCAAATAGAAATGGGCTGGGTTTGCCTCCAAGGCAACAAGTTTTTTCCAGGCTACACAACACACCTTGAAAATAATCTGAATTGGTAAAAGTGCTAAGGTAGCAGGCTTACCTGGCAGGGGGTGGTGCCTGGTGTTGCCCCACGCTTGGGCACGGCCACCTGCTGGCTTTGTCTGACAAGACCCAAGAGGCACACTTGTCTGTGTTGGGTGCTCAGCAGCCATCTGTCTGCCTGTTGCCCCTGGCCTTGCCAGAGCTGGGCTCGACTCCAGAAAGGATGCAGTGGGAGTGGGCTGGGGAAGTTCTGATTGTCTGGGTAGCAGAGTCACTGAAGCCCACCCAGGGACTCAGGAGAAGTATCTCAACAGATGGCGTGATACAGTTCACTCCACGATTGGCACATGGTCGCTAGTGCCCACCCTGTGCCCAGCCCTGTGCTGGGTTTGAGGGATGAAGTCACAACCTCTGTCTTCCTGGAGACAAAGCCCAGAACTCACAAATCTGCCTCCTGGATTCCCCTCTACCCCACCTGTACTTCAGGAAGCAGTGGTATTTGGGTTCATGGCTATCTTCTGAGAAAAAGGGCAGTTAACACCCGCGTGCTATGATAAGACGTTAGCAAAATGCAACATGCCTAATGTTTGTCTATTTGTTTTGAAAAGTTCCCAGAGAAATGCTCTTCCTCATTTGGGTCTAAAGCTTCCTTTCTTGCTCCTTGAATTTTTGGCACTTCTTTGGTTTCAGCCAAAGTCCCAGGGAACTGGAAATTCAAACATCAGTTCTACCACCAATTCAACAAATATATACAGATTACCTAACTCATGCCAGGCACCATGCAAGGCGCTGGAGACTCAGTCATGCACAAGACCTGAGAGGCCCCAGTAGGACCGTTCTCTGGTTGAGGGGATGTGCTCCAGGGAGGCTTGTGGCCTCCGCATCCAGACATTGTCCCCCTCCCCCAGCCTCCAGAGGCCAGACCTGGCAGAGCCAACACCGCTGCCGTGTCTGACTCCAAAAGCCTGAGAATCTGCCAGCCTGTTGTTTTCAGAAGCTTATGGACTGGGCTTGGCTTGTCCAAGAGGAAAGCCTTCCTGCACAACTATGGAGCCTGCCAAGTTAACCGCTTATCTCTCCAGGACAGGTCTTTTTTTGTTCTGTTTGCTGCACGTTAGGCCCTGCCAAGGGTGTGGCCTGTGTGGCCTTGGCAGCAGCCTCCTCAGAAAAGGGCAAAAGAAGGAAAGGACAAGGGATTCTCCAGCACCTATGGGTTAGGGCTGGGGATGGTCCAAGTGCCGAGGAAGAGAAATTTTCTTCCGTGGCCTTGTTCTCTCATGGGGTCCTTCTCTCCCCATTTTGGCTACTCCCAGGCTTTGTAACATTCTGTCCTCTTCCTCAGAATAAAGCCATAAACTTTCCAGGACCTTATAGGCTTGTTAATTTATTGGGTCCCTTGGTTCTTAGCACAGTGCCCTGCCAGTAATAAGTTTGGTTGTTTGAATATGTGAATCACTCAACAATCAATTGATGAAGGAGTGAATAAATTAAGCCTTTATATTGGATTACAATCAAGTAAAAGTGGTCAAAAGCTAATTCAAATCCAGTTAAATGAGGTAGCCCAAGCTAATGGAGATCACTTGACATGAGAAACCCAGACCTCTCAAATTTTATGTCCAGATTTAAAAATATGCACGTGCAAAACAGGTGTCAACTCTTCCTCAGGTGATGTCCTACAACCACAGTATCAAGAACCAATCAATTTGAAGTTGACTGGGAGCGTTTGAGATCATATAACCTGCCCCCTGCCCAGTACTGGGATTCCCTCTCTAGTATATCTCTATCTTATATCCTTGATCTTCCACAGTGGCTATCCAAGCCTTAATGACATGTGAAATAAGCCCAAATCCCAGAGGGTGGCCATACGTAGATACCCCACCTTGTCTTTGCTCCCTCAGAGCAACCACAGTTTAAAGAATGAACCAAACCCAGAGCTGGACCAGCCCCTCCCAATGACTAACCATGACCAAGGCTGTTGAGACTTTGCGCTTCATCACTGACCATTAAACATGGTCAATCATCTCTGCCCCTCTGGATGTCATAGGATGGATGGATGGATGAAATCTCTGCCAAGTATTTCAAGAGATGGATCACAAAAGTTAGGCCACATTCTTTTTCTCTTAATATTTAAGAGCATGAGCTTTGAGCCAAACAGACCCAGGCTTTTTTAATTTATTTTTTTAATTGAGATGTAATTGACATACAACATTATGTTAGTTGCAGGTGTAGACAGACCCAGATTTTAAATCTCAACTTTGTCCCTGCATGTCAGTAAGCAAGTTCTTTAACCTCTCTGTGTCTGTTTATTCATCTATAAAATTAAGTTATTGATGGTACCTCTCTCACTGAGTCATTGTCATGCCTAGAAAGTAGCCAGCACACTGTAAGTGTTCAATGTTCACTATTATTTTTAACTATGTTATTTTGCAAGTCACACAGAAAATTTGAGCTCTCATAGCTGTCAAAGAAATAGTCCAATAAGATGATTCCATTTGTAAATTGGCTTACACTCACCCCCAAAATAATCCAGGATTATTTGAAACTTAACTAAATATCCTAAGCACTTTCCCCCTGGAGAAAAGAGTGAGTCACAGTGCTGCAATGTATAAACTTAGAACCTCACAGGGTGCTGCAGCCAGCAGGCTCCCCTTCCCCTGTCCTGCCCCCAGTCCCCTCCACAGCCTCTCCTGCTCTTCAAAAGCCCCAGGGGAGGCGATTCATCAAATCTTCTGGCTTGCCCAGGCCAGCAAGCCACCACCCTTATTCTTCCAGGGTCTAACTGAAATGCTTTCTGACTCCTTTTCATGAGATCAGTGTAATTGAGGTTGGCAGGGCCTCACCCACCTGTCCACCATCACCATCGCACCCACCCCTCTTGGATCTGAAGGCTCCTTTAAACATGAAAAATTACGTTGACCTTCACATATGTCAGAACTTATACTTTCAGGGTTCTTTGAGAACATATATTTTTACTCTGAATTCAGCAGTACTTTTAAACAAATTGCATCTTATAATCACATACATATGGAGACAGTAATACACGACATGAGAGACATATTCTTTATCCCATCTACAGACATTCATTCCCATTCGGCTGCTTGGAACCCTTGTAGTAATACAACAGCCACCCTAACTGAGGCTTTTCAGCCTCCGGTCTCAAACTCCTGCCATCCAACCTCTTCTGCTGTGGGACAGCTCTGTCCCTTAGACAGAGTCCATCCTGGCAGGCCATCAATAGATGTGACCTGGACCGAAAGGTGTTTGCTCTCATCTGGCCTTCCAACCTAACTCACACAAACTTCCCTGGCTTCTGAATGACAACTCTTCCAGTATTAGAAAATACTGTTGTATTTCCAAAAGCTGTTCACATTAAATATACTCCGTTGCTTCTCCCAGATGGTTTCCAGGACTCTTTACTCCATTTTATTCATGCACTTCTTAAAATCATGGTACCTGATTAAGATATGGTATTCAGAGGTAGTGTGATGTGCAGCAAGCTACCAGGAGGACCCTAACTCTCTGTGATGTGGACACCGTGGTCAAGATTCTATCCCCTTCTATAGCTCTTGGCATATGTCAATCTGACAGGGACTTTATCCTGTAAATCAGGCAGTTCTGGGCTTGAATCCTGGCTCAGCCTCTTACTTGCATAGCTGTGTGATCTTAGACAAGTTACCAAACCTCCCCAAAACTAAGTTTCCTCATCTTTAAAATGAAAATAATAGCAGATGAATTTTCCATAGCTGTGTGAGAATTGAATTAAACAATGTATTACAAACACTAAAGATGGTACCTAGACATAGTTCTCAAGATACATTAGCTATTATTTTGTATGTGTCATTTTGTGTCACTTTAGGATGTGCTTCTGTCCTAACATGAGGATAGGGCCTCTTCTGTTGCTCCCCATTTTCTTCATCATATTCTTGACTTAATGTCCTCCCTCTTCCACAGATGCAAAATACCAGCCCTGATCAGCCTGCCCTGGCTCTCTCAATTCATGTAACAAATAGTACTAACCAAGCACTTTCTAGGCACCAGGAATGCAATAGTGAACAAAACAGATAAAGCCCCTACTCTTCTAGAGCTCATGCCAGTATGAGATAGACAATAAAGAAATACAAGTCAGGTCAGGCAGTGAAAGATGTCATGAAATAAATGCAGCAGAAAGAGGGGTAGACATAACAAGGAGGGAGTTCTAAGTGGACCTGACCAGATATCTGAATGAGTGAAGGAGTAAGGCCTGCAGACATCTGAGTAAAGGTGTCCTGCACAGAGGTAACCTCAAGTGCAAAGGCCCTGAGGCAGAGTATGAGGAGCGTCTGGGGAACAGCATGGCACCAGCACAGCTGAAGCACGGTGGGGGAGGAATAGAAGCAGCCCAGGTGAGGTCTGAGACAGCTGGGAGACAGATCACACAAGACTTTGAGACGCTGAATAAGACAGGCTTTTACTCTGAGAGGCAAAGCCACTGAAGGGTTTCAACCAAGGTGAGACATGAGACGACTACTAAACGGATGAGTGTAGAGGATAGATTATAAAGATCAAGAGGAGAACATGTTGTGACCCATTCCCCCTCCCTTACCTTCCAGGACAGAAACTTGTCTTCTGCTTATAAACAACTCACGTCCCTGTCCGGCTGTAAGGATAAAGTGAAGGAACAGCAGCCACAAAACCCTCTCAGAGAAGATAAACAGGACAAACTGAAGGGTGGGCCACCCTGAATAACCTTTTATTAACGTAAGATTCCTCTGTGTGATAAAAGCTCTCCACCATGTTTGTGCTGAACTGTTTGTCTGGTGGACCTCCTCAAACTGGAGGTTGTATAGAGCAGAAATCACCCCTTGTCCTCGCTGAGGGATTCCAAAATAAACCTAAGAAGCTATTAAATAAGTTACTTAAAACGAAAAGCAAAGGGGAGGAGGAAAAAATTGTTAAGTGATCATTTAACCTGGGGAAGGGAAAGTTGAAAATAAATTTGAATTTATTTTTCCATGCAATGAGTTGGACAGCATAGATGACACTCTCTCCACTGCAGAACTTGAGGGAATCCAGTTGATCATAAAGCAGAGTGTGATCATGGTAGGAAACAAGATGGGATACTGTGTGAGTAACCTAAGGAGATTTAGAAATCATGATTCCCAGCCCCTAGCATATGGAAGGTGTGCAACAAATATTGAAGGAATGGATACCATTGTGGGTAAGATGATTCTCCAGGAGACAAAAGACAATCCTCTTAGGCCCTGGGACATTTCCTCACAGAAAACAAGAGTGGGAAAGGAGGTGGAGCAGTTGCAAGGCTTAGCATTACAGCACGTGGAAAGGGAGTGAAGCACAGATGTGGCAGGTCCCAGACATGAGTCCAAAGCGCATCATGGGTCGAAAGGCCACACCCTGAAAGTAGGTGACCAAGAATTCCCTTTTCATCTCTTTCAGAGCTTGTTTTCTCAGACACACCTTGCTCTGAGCTTGTCTACTCTTGGAACACAAAGCCCAAGCCCCAAACACAATGGACAATGGGCCAAGCATGGTGGTCCACAGCCTGGCTTCAAACTTCCTCTCCAACCTGCACTTCCCACCAGGCCCCACCCTTAATCTGGAGTGACGCCAAACTGCGTTTGGTTCATACACATACCACGCCACATCACACTGCCTTGTCTTTATTCTGGCATCCTTGCCATCTAGAGCACCCTTTTCCCCTGTGCCCATCACTCAACTCCAGGTTCACACCCCTTTCACCTGGCTGACTCCTTCTCAGGCTTTAAGACTTATCTCAGGTGCCATCTCCTCCACGGAGCTTTCCTTGAATCCACAAGGATGAGTTAATGCTTCTGCTCCGTGCTTCCAGAGCCTCGGTGGTTGCACCTACCATTGCACTTAACACTCTCTTGAAAGTTTGGAAAATCTGTACTGAGTGTGTCTGCCTCCCCAACGATCCCATATTCACCCACACATATTCACATTAAACTGCGTCCTTCTAAAGGCGAGAACCCTGCTGTAATGCTTATTGAGCTGAAGCTCTTAGGCAGTGAATTTGCAGGCACAGGAGCTCCCAGTCTGATGAAGAAAATGCTGCAGCTCCTCAGGACGCTGCTCAGCAGGGAGAGAGATCAGAAGAGGCCTGAGGAGGCCGAAGGGAGACAGAGCAACCGGCTGAGCTGAGGGGGTGGGGCCCCTCCAGGGAGACTCCCTGGAAGAAAGGACTTCCTCTGAAAGGAGATTAGAGTTCTGCCCTCTGCCAGATCACTTCCCCCACCCCAATTCTAGCAACCAGGCCTACCTGTCCTTCCAGAGTCCACTTAAATGCCACCTCCTGTATGAAGCCTCCTGTGATCGCCAACCCCTCACCCAAAACTAAAAGTAATTTCACCCTCCTCTGGACTCCTAAGTTTGTAACTTCCCAAGAGCATTTATCTGTCTAAAAGTTTACCAAGTTATTTATGTGGATGTTTTTATCTCGATGTTATCATCTAGATTGAAAACTTCAGAAGAGCAGAGGCTAATTCTTACTAGAACATTGCCTAGAACAGACTAAGCACTCACTGAACATTTGTTCATTCAGTCAACCAACACTTGTTAAACATCTACTATATGGCAAGCACAGAGGTCTCGAAATTTCAAGAATAAAGCATGGTCCCTGCCCTTAAAGATTCAGAGGCTAATGAATGGGTGGGAGGGTAGGTGGGCAGACAGATGGATGATAGATAGGTGAGTGGCAAACGGAAATTAAAATCCTTTCTCCAAATTGGGGATCAACAGAGGTGAGGCTTAGAACCTCACCCCCACTGTTTTGAGAGAAATCTTCTGCATCCTTGGATGTTTTGTTGCCCTTGTCTAGCTTGGATTAATACTTAGTCTATAGGCACACACCTGATCATCTACATTTGCCCTCTGACAGCACTAAATTATGTTTTCTACCTTTATCTTGCATCTACCTACCACTTCAGCATTTTATTAAAAATAATAATAATAATAATATGGGAGAAATATGGGATTCACATATAAATCAAGTATAAAAATCAAATGAATAATCATATCTGACTTGATTGTTTATAGTTGATGATGCGTGATCAAAACTGAAAGTTTCTGTAATATGACTGCCCTTGCACTGTTCACCATGTAAGAACTTATTCACTATGTAAGAACTTGTTCACCATGTAAGAACTTGTTCGTTATGCTTCAGAAGATTGGAGACTGTTGAGAATTAGGCTTGGGGTTGATTAATGATTGTGCATTGAGTCCCCTATGCAGAATTTTATTGTTGTTAACAACCATTTGATCAATAAATATGAGAGATGCCCTCTCAAAAAAAAAAAAATCCTTTCTCCAAAAGACCTCCTTCTAGTTCATCTAGCTTCTTTGAGTTCTTGAGAATCAAATCCACACTTCAAGTTAAAAAACCTGCGGATGCAAGAACTATTTTACTTTGACCCAAAGTCAACCAGGAAACCATGGGTTTGACTAGCCAGACAGCTCCCAACCTCTGGACCTGAGCCAGGATCCACTCCCCTGGACTCTTCTGGAAATAAAGGCCAACATGAATGTTTTTCCTGTTATATAAAACAGGAGTCTTCTTATTTAGATAAAAAACATTACACCCCTACAAATACAAACATGTACATACTATGATACATAAGCACACATACAATTTACAACCTGACTTTGCTGGGTAAATCATTAAATTCCACAGAAGAGGCCCTGGAGAACCAGCAGTGCCACTCAGACTGGCTACTCTCACCCTTCACTTGTTCAGAGGTCATGACACATCCATCACCTTGCCCGGCCTCCCTGTGTGGCCCGATGTGAGCTGCAGCTTCCTAGTGGGTGCACTTGAGTTGTCCTTTCCCAACTCCCCACCTCAGAAACTCAGAAAAGAGCGAAGTCAGCATTTTCCCAGGGGAGGAGTACAGTGGTGGGAAGGAGTCAAAGACTTCCTGCTCTGACCCAGGGGCGGAGAGGCCCAAGACAATGAGGAGAGGAGGGTGGAGATTGTGAAGGGCCCAACCATCCAGTCAGGGAACTGCTGCTCCTGGCCAAAGGCCCCTGCCCCGGGGGCACAGCCCTGAGATTAATTTTCACTGCCCTGCCCATGCTGCCCTGAGCCTGCCTCCAGGTCTGCCCCCTCACCCCCTGTGGGCTGGGCCTTGGGCAGCCATGTGCCCTCCTGTCTGCACACAGTGGGTCCCCGTGGGAACTGTGCTTGAGGGATTGGAGTCTGAGTGAACTTCCTGGAAGCCCAGGGCAGGCAGCACCAGGTGGGTGGCCAAGGGAATGTGTATGCTTTGCCTGTACAGCGGGAGGGACTTAGGGCCCACTGCATGGGGAGCTGCACAATCTTTCTCTGGAGAAGGGGTGATTGAGCTGCTCCGGTGTCTTGGAATTGGTCCCATATGGAAGCAGTGTGTCCACAAAGGCTGTGTTCACACCCCCACTTCCGACTGTCACCCCATTCCACATTTTGCCAACCAGAATCTCCAGGACAGGGCCCCAAACTGGCATCTCCACCCTTTATTCTCCAGAAGACTTGCCTCACCTCCTTCCCTCCCTCCCACTAGTAAGGAACATAGTCCTAACCCAGATGTAATTGCCTGAGGTGAGGAAGCGAGCACAGCACCAGAGCTCTGGGAGGATAACATGCTTTCGCTCCTTGTCCCAACAATCGTGACCCTGTTGATTCTTAGAACAAATTTCTAAAAGCTTTGCTGGCCCAGTGGGACTTGGCCGCATGCATGGAGTTTTGTGAAAATAGGGAGACCTGGCTAGATGCTGAATACAAACTCTCCATGAACTCCATAGCCTCTAGCTCTATATTCAATGTAGACCCCTTGGTGGCCTCTCATTATACCTGCCCCCACCCACACCTCCAGACTCACGCCCCTGCCCTCCAGGCCCACTGCAGGCTCAGCACTGAGATGATCCTGCTCTGCAGGCCTCCGGGGGACAATCTTCACACACTTGGTCATTTCAAGTCTGTGCCCCTGTTCTGCTGCCAGCCTTCAGGTCCCATGCATTCCACTTCTCTCTCAATAATCTGGGCAACTTAGAAATAGAGACCTGAGAAATTAGCTGAGGGCCTTGATCCATATAGACAGATCCCTCAGACCCCAGCATCCTTCACTGCCACCTGAATTCTGGAGACTTCTCCCCAAGGAACAAGGACAATTGCTCAAAGGAATGACAAAAGCGTTTTATTAAAGATTCACCTGAAGGTGGATAGAGAGGAGGAGAGGAGTTGGCTGGGACACAGCGGTTCTTGCCCCGCCCTTGCAGGGCCAGTTGCTGCCAGGCAATGGAGGAGTTTGGTCCTGATGTAAAGGGATATCAGGGATCTGGGAGATGGCATTGGGCTGGAAGGGGACATGTGTCCCTGATAATTCTGGAGAGGAAGCTCCAGGTTGTATTCTCCTCTGTGCATGGGAGGTGAAGAGTCAGCTGACACCCCTCCCATTCCGGGTAGATCACCAGGCCCAAGTCTAGAAGAAGCTACCAAACTCTGAGAGGGCAGAATCCATGCCCTGGCACCGAGGTGACACTGGTAAGATAAACCCCAGTGAGGGCGGGTAGAGGCGGGGGTGAAGGAAGCACAGGGACACCAGGTTAAGCCCAGCTGGGCTCAGGGGCTGCAGGGACCCCGTCTCCTCTATCGGTGTGACCGCTTGGTGGTAGAGACAGTCTTGCTGGTGGAAATTCCACTGACACCACTGCCCAGTGCAAAGCCACTTCCAGAGCCGAGGCCAAAGCTGCTGCCCAGGCCAAACCCGGAGCAGTTTCCCAATCCTCCACCAATGCCTCCAGCACTAACGCCACCACCAACCACAGCTGCAGGGGAAACAAAAGACATGGTTATTCCATCACTGCCAGCAACCAGGAGCCTCAGCCCCAAGCTGGGTGAGAGGATGGCCACGGCAGGGGCAGAAGCTACTTACAGATGGTCAGGGTACTCTGGCATTCTCCAGACATTCTGTGGGGAGCAGAAAGAGCAGTGCGTCACAGCACAGCCCCAAGCCCTGCTTTGTTCAATGAGGAGGTCTCAAGCACCTAGCCCAGCTTTAGGTGGCCAAATCTAAGACCTGACTGTTAACCTGTATCTACACTGTCCTGGTTCATAACGCACCAGTGCAGAACTGAAGAGGTGGCCCAGCAGAGGTGCAAACTCCTGGCACTGGGTCTCTCCCTTCGTCAAGTTCCCACCCACCCCGCCTTCCCGCCCCCTCACCGGCTCTCCTCGCCCTCCAGCAGCTTGCGGTAGGTGGCGATCTCTACGTCCAGGGCCAGCTTCACACTCATAAGCTCCTGGTAGTCGCGCAGCATCTTGGCCAGCTCCTCCTTGGCCTTCTGCAGGGCAGTCTCCAGCTCTGTAAGCTTGCTATTGGCATCTTTGAGTGCCAGCTCCCCACGCTTCTCAGCATCAACCACAGATGCCTGCAGAGTCTGGCACTGTAGACAGAGCATCGGATAGGCACTCATCAGAGTCCTGCTACTAAGGCCTCTATGCCTGTCCCCTCTCCTGTGTGAGCTTTACTTGGGTTAAGATGTCAGCATTCTGTCTGCCCTCCTCCCCACCTACCCTGACCCTTATACTTATCATTCACCCCAGCCAGGGTCCCCCGTGCTCCCCATCAGATTGATGAGTTGAGATGAGGAAAAATCAGTGCAGCAGAGAGCCCAGCAGCAGAGGTGCAAATCCATGGCACTGGATCTTTGCCTTCCTCGTGGGAAACAAGGCCCTAAGAAGCCTTGTTTACTGGGGAAATACGTTTCTTACTTGGAATGGAAATACTCCGTTCTTACTTACGGAAATGAGTTTCCAAGAAACTTTATTTACTAGGCTGTCATGTCGTATTAACAAGGATATTGCTGAAAAGATCTGGTATGGCTTACGTAAAGAGCCACAAGTGCCCTGCAGACAAGCTCATGATCTGCTGGCCCAATGCCTTGTCTTCTTGTCTACTATGGAGACATCTGCCTTAGGCCCCGGCCCTGTACTGCACCTGGAAGGTGGAGAAACCCACCTGCTTCTTGACAGTCTCTATCTCAGCCCGCAACCTTTGAATCATCCTGTTAAGCTCTGAAATCTCAATCTTGGTGCATTTCAGGTTGTCACCATGTTGGTCAACTGTGATCTGGAGCTGCTGGACCTAATATCCAAGGAAACACAGGGAGCCAGGGGTCAGGATGTTTGGGTAGGGTCTCTTCTCCAGTGATGCCTGGAAAATCGGTCCATCTCTGACTTCTCTTGGGTTTAAGCTGGTGATCAACTGCTCACAGACATTGAAAACACAGTCTCAGACACCCCTCTCCTCTCCTGAAAGATCCCCAACACCCACCTTGGTCTGGTACAGAGCCTCGGCCTCAGCCTTGCTCCTCTGGGCGATCTCCTCATACTGGGCACGGACCTCAGCGATGATGCTGTCCAGGTCCACACAGCGGTTATTGTCCATGGACAGCACCACAGAGGTGTCACTGATGTGGCTCTGCATCTGGGACAGCTCCTGCAGGGAAAATGTCTCACATCAGGCCCCCATGGAGAGTCTTCCCTAATATCTGACATCAGCAATCTGCTGTTGTAATGGAAATGGCTATTCCACAGGCTCAGATGGAAGCAGAGCTGGCATTCCCAATGTGCAGGGAGGGGAAGGAAGGTCACATTTCTATGTAGAAATCAAGTGATTGGTGACACCTCAAGACAGAAAAGGCATGCTTCCAATCTTTTCTGTTCCCTGGGAACTATAAGCCAATCTGTCTGTGGGTGCTGAGTATATGGGATAGAAGAGAATGGAATGGATATATTCACCAGAGAAATACTAAACAGCAATGAAGTCTATCCCATGCAATCTTTATGTCTAATCACCTCTTCTAAGACAACAGCTAGTTTCAAGAACCTCCCAGTTGAATCTCCCCCTTCAACCCATTTTATGACCTTGCTGAGAACCCATTCAGCAAGTAAGGGAACTGGAGGCCTTTCAAAGAACTGTGAATTGCCACAAAAAGCCTCATAGATGAGGGATTCCCTTCCCTGCATGGAGGGCGATGGGGTCCTCACCGCCTCATAGAGGACCCTCAAGAAGTTGATCTCATCATTCAGAGAGTCCATCTTGGCCTCCAACTCCACCTTGCTCATGTAGGCAGCGTCAACATCCTGCATGAGAGGGAGGGTAAGAGGCAAAGCGTAGGAATTACACCAGGGAGAACGGGTGTTAAGTGACACACAGAGGTGTTCTCAGCAGCATTTAGGGAAGGCTTCTCTGCACCAGGTGAGATGGTAAGAGACTAATCATTTGACATATTCGGCCCCTAAAGACACCTGCAGACATGGAAGTTAATTATCCAGATCGGCTTTTTTCCCAGCCTTAATTCCTTAGCATCAGTTATCAGATCCTTTGACCACATAGATCGGATAGTACCGAGTAGGTTGGAGATGAGGCAGAGCTGGACCAAACCAATGAGTCCAGCTGAAGCCCAGTCCCGAGGGAAGGGGCACCCTCACAGCACTGCCCCGCCCTCCCTCCTCTCTCACCTTCTTAAGGACCACGAACTCATTCTCAGCAGCTGTGCGCTTGTGAATCTCACTTTCATACCTGCGTGTGGGAACAGGAAGGAAAAGCATATCTGCTGATGGTTTTCACACATCTATTTGGAAATAGCCAGCTAATTGGTTGCATTTCCCCATGTTCATACAGATATTCATTCAACCTACATTTGTTGAGTAATTACCATGTATGAGGTACCAGTCTAGACCCTGATTTATTCCGAGAAGTGAAAAGCAAACTCTAACAAGACTCTTTTTCAAGAGATGAGATATGAGGAGAACCAGGAACAATCTGATTGATGTGGTTTCCACAGAAGGGCTGTCCTTTTGACTGGTAGTGGATTACATTCTCAGGAGTGCTGCTGACACTCTGGCTCTCTTTGTTTGGTGTGAGAGTGAATTGAGAAACAGAGTTGATATTTTCTTGGCTGCATCCCATGGTGAGCACAATACGAGCTCCTACGCACTGAACATTCATTCTATGTTCAGCATTATGCTACCTGTATGCTACCTGCTTCCTCTTTCTCATCTAATTCTCACAACTTAAAAGATAGGACTATTAATCCCATTTTAAAGATGAAGAAAACTGCAAGTTGTCCAAGATCACACAATTAGTAAATGGAGGAATCCGTTTTCAAGCCACATCCATCTGTCTCTACAACCTATATTCTTCTGACCGTGCTATACTACTTTTCATCTGTTTGGTTTCTGATCTTGCTTATATATGACAGACCCAGATCCCTGAATGTATCATTCATTTTCTGTTTGGGGCAACCTAGAGTTGCTAAACCTCATTAAAAAGTAATCATATAGATGCAAGGGAACCAACTAGAGGAACTTCCTGACCTGCCCTGGGATCTCTTCAGAGCCTGAGATTTTAAATGACTGAAGAGGAGCCCAGGGAGGCTGGGGCATGGCTGAGCAGATTGGGTGGGATCCCCTCCAGCCTCTCCACATACTTGGTCTTGAATTCCTCCACGCTATCCTGCATGATCTTCAGCTCAGACTGCAGGCGTCCTTTGTCATTGACCAGAGTATCCACCTGCTTCCTCAGGACACTGATGTAAGTCTCAAAGATGGAGTCGAGGTTTTTGCCAGTCGTGGTGGTCGTCTGTTGCTGGAGCAGTTTCCACTTGGTCTCTAGGACTTTATTCTGTTGCTCTAAGAACCGCACCTATGTTTTTAAAAGGTACCAACCAACTGATGAGGGCCTGAAGCTCTGGCAGGAAGACTGGCCAAGGCCAACACCAACCCAATCAATCCAAGCCAACCAGGTGGCCAAGAGCCACTCAAATAAGGCTACCATGTCTCAGTTCCAGGCACCAGCCACTGAGGACAACATGGTGGCCCCACTGCACAGCAGCCAATGGGCCATGTGTGTTATGGAAAAGAAAGCACAGCCAGAGCAACAGGGCCTGACCGTGCTGGAATAACAACTGCCTAGCCACAGGATCAGAGGCCCTGAGAGGAGTTGCTGAGAAGAACATTGAACTTTTATGAAATAATAAAATAAAACAAAATTAGGAGAATCGACCACAGTCTAGGAGCTATTGCATTCAAAGTGACCCTGGCCCAAGGCAAAGGAATGATACATTCACTGAAGGTTTTTTTAATAAGCTTACTTAGAAATGGACCCAGTGCAGCCCTGTAAATCTGGGCACAACTGAGTATGAATTTTTAAGATCAAGGCCCTAGACATTCTGAGTCTCAGCTAGATTCACTCCTACAAGGGGACTTCCCTGAACTTTCCCTCTCATTATGAAGAGATCTAGCCAAACAAACCAAGGTAGCAGCTTAGCATGACATTCCCTCGTTATGTGATTCAGAATAAAAGGAAAGCAGGTAAGGGTGACTGATCCGAGTTTGATGAGAGGAGGGGAATGGGACAAGGAAGAACCGAACCCTTGACCTCGCTTTCATACCTGCATGTCCTTGAGTTACAGCAAAGCCTCTTTAAGCTACTATGGGTTTATTCAAACTAGCAAGAAGAGCAAATATTCCCACTCAGTCTTCTTGAAGATTGTTCATTCTTTCCCCATACATCTAAGAGGACTAAGACTTCAATGCACAGTGAGCCAGGGCATCCTTGACCAAGTGTGCTGCACACTTCCTGTTCAGTCATTCATCTTTGTATGACTCAGCTCTCTGGCTCCTGCTCTGCTTGCCATCATCCATCAAACTCGGCTGTAACTGAGCTTAAAGACCTGAATTTCTAGACCTTGCATGAAAAAAGAAGTTGGATTACAAAAAGAAAAGGAGGGACCCATCCCCTCTTCAAACAGACTCAGAAATGACCAATGTTGCCCCAAGTCAGGGTGTTGAAAGATGACCTTCTAGGGTCCTGTGGGGACTTAGATCTGCCACTGTGCTTGGTCTGTTAATTTAGGAAACCAGCTTGGTTTCCTTCTACGCCAACAACATAAGTGCCAATAGTTAAATTGTTACGTTAACTGTAATTCATTACTAGTTAATTATTAAATTATTAACCATGTTATTTCCAAAACCAAAATCTATGAAAAAGGAGAGAAATAATGTACAGCTGTGGTGACTGGACCCAGAAAAGCAGAACGACTTGTCCAGTATCACGCAGCACTTCCAGGACAATCCAAATACTGAACTGCTTTGAGCAGCCCATCTTCCTAGCAGCCATGGGACAAAATAGAAAGACGCAGAGCGGTGACTTCCCTTTAGCAGCTGGAAAGTGGAAGCCCAGAGATTCCGTGCCTTCCAATGCCTGTATCAGGCCTGGGTCTGAGATCTCAAGACTCAGGAGCCCTGGCCTCTTGTCTGGCCAAGGACACAGCTCACCTTGTCGATGAAAGAGGCAAACTTGTTGTTGAGGGTCTTGATCTGCTCCCACTCCGCAGTCCGGACCTTCTGGATATTGGGGTCAATCTCTACTCGGAGTGGGGTCAGCAGGCTGCTGTTGATGGTGACCTGTTGGATCCCCCCAGCAGGGCACACAGGGAAGCCAGGACCACCCATTCCATTGAAGGAGCCCCCATATCCACCAGCACTGAAACCAGCCCCAAAGCCACCAGCCCCAAAGCCACCAGCTCCAAAGCCACAAGCAGCCCCAAAGCCGGCACCTTGCCGGGACCCAGCCACACTGAGGGAGATGCTCTTGTTTCCCCCAAGGCTAAAGAGGTTCTTGCTGCCGAAGCCTGAAGAAGAGTAACGGCCTGGGCCCCCAGACCAGGAGACCGTGCTGAAAGCAGACCTTTTGCCCCCACCTACGATGGCTGAGTTGCAGCTAAAACCCCGGGGCCCGCTTTGGACACACTGCTGTCTAGAAATCATGGCTGGAGAGAGGGAGAGTGAGCTCCAAGTCGTCAGAAGTGAGAGGGGCCAGGCCAGTGAATGCTGCAGCCTTAGTCTGGGTCTCTTATATGTGCTGGAGCAGCAGGGCTTGGTTGCAGGGGCATAAAGGGAAAAATCTGAAACATCTCTGGGCTTGGCCTTTGGCACCGGCCCATCCTTCTAGCACCTACTGTGCATGTCACTAAACACACCTACAGAAGTCAATCGGAGGGCACACCCCCCTCCAGGAGCACCTGAACAGGTGCCCCAGGGCCTCCTGGAACACTGGCCCCTGTCTGGGCCCAGCCCTCCAGGCCCCCCACCCACTGCACTGACATCTCACCAGCCTCCTGGCAGTTTCCCTGTTCCCGACAAGATGACCCATAGCTCATTCTCTCACTCCACAGAATTTGGAAACTGAGGGCCTAGGTCCAAGTGCACAGCCTGCTCTTACCAGTTCTGCAGACCTGGAGAACATAACTCTCTGGGGCTCAGTGTCTTCACCCACAAATTGGAAATAATACAAATATTTATCTTCACCTCCTCCCCAGAGGAGTCTGTCCACCTGTAGTGAGGGTCCTAGAGCCAGGACCAACTCCTCATGCGGCTGAACACTCACTCAACCTTCTAGTGAGGGTTTATTGAGGACCAGCTTTGTGCAGTGAGATTGTGATTAACAAAGTGCTTTGTAAACGGCCAGATGCTGCATGTATATTTGCCATTATTGTCATCATTATTCCTCCATGTGCACTTGGTCCCACACACACACACAAAAGGGGAAATTCATATTCAAGCTTTAGAGCCTTTCAAACCTGGATGAAGACTCACCTTGCCTTGACACACAGTTATTGAAGACCTGCTAGGTGCCAGGCATAGCGTTAGGGACTCACCAGAGGTGAGTCTGCCTCAGTCCCCTCAAGACTCACGTTCTTTCTCTGGCCTCTGTTCAGGCTAGTGTTTGCAGGGTTCTAGATCAGCCTTTGCCAAGCTAGGTCCCTGCTTTGTGTGCTCTGCTGCTCTGTTTGCTGTTCCACCAGGACAGAGCATGCTCTATTTTCCCATAGTGACCCCAACATTCAGGGCAGAGGCTTGTAACTTTTTTGGTGCTAGCAACCCCTTTAACAGAATGATGAAACCTATGAGCCCCATCTCAGAGCAATGTTTTCAAATGGAAAATCCTAGTTTTAAGCCTGAACTTAAATTCTTCCCAACTGAGTGCAACAGATCTGTGTTCAAATCCTTTTGTCCCTAACTAGCTGTGCAGTCTTGGGCAGGTCACCTAACCTCTCTGAACCCATTCAACCCCTCCTCTTACCTAGAAAATGGGACACCTGCCTCATAGATCATGAGATGATGTGCCTACTATGCCTGGCACACAGTAGGGCAGTAGGCACTCATTTTTATGATGTCCAAATTTTGCCATTGCCACATAGGAAGAGAAATCAGATGAATCTGTGGCCCTCTCCTCTTCTCAATCCCTAATGACACTGCTTTTCCAAATCTGGGGGCAGGACCTGGATAATTCCCACAGGCCCAAACCCTGGCCAAAAGAAAGCTGCTATGGCAAAAATGCACATCTCCCTCCATGCAAAGGAGAATGCAGGGCCCATAGGGTATGAAGAGGGTGGTCAGGGGAGCCAGTTCTCAGGACCTGGCTGCTGGGAGGGTTGGGCTGGCTGGGAGCCCTCTGTCCTCTGCCATCTCCTCCCCCCAGCCCACCTCCACCTTCACTCCTTCCCCTGCCCTCCTCTTACCTCTGTCTCTGATCTGCACCCCACCCTCTATCCCACCTACTTCAGCTTGGCTGAGCTCTCCCTGCCTGTGCCCAGGTGACCCCTAAGTAAATGGAGGGTCAGGGGAAGGACCCTGGCAAAGGCCCCTAGGCTCCATCCAAGTCCATGGGAGCAAGCCTGAGGGATAGTCTGTCCACCTGTAGTGAGCGTCCTAGAGCCAGGACCAACTCCTCATGTGGCTGAACACTCACTCATCCTTCTAGTGAGGGTTTATTGAGGGCCAGCTTTGTGCCAAGCACTGTGCTACATGCTTTGTATACAGGTTATAATTTTATCTTCCTTAAAGATCTATGCAGCTCTATCACAGCCATGCTTATATATAACTTGGAAGCTCAGGGAGGTACAGTAGACCCTGAGCTTATACAGTAGTGTGTGGTGGGGCCAGGACTTGAACCCACATCAGTCTGGTCCCAAAGGATCTGCCCTTCCTGGCCTCTCACCTGTATCATACTGCCTGATATGAAACGAAGTCAGTCTATCTACTTTGTTCAGTGGCCAGTCCAGAATTTGGCACCTGAATGAGCTTGATTGAACAAATTGCTCAAATTGAGGGGGCTTTTAGGGCATCGAATCTCAGGGTGGATATGGCTGCAAAGGAAGATGAAGCTCTCCAGGTCTCAGGGGCTGCAGCTACAGGAGCAGAGAACAGCTGGAGCCACCCCTTTGGGGAGATGAGGTCTGCTTTCCTGCATGGGGAGGAGATGGAAGGTTCCATCACCAGGATCGTGGGCTGAGCGAAAGCCTGGCGCCCAGACCCATGGCTATCTCACCTGGGTCTCTGTATCCTCCACTCATGGCTCCACTCTCCCAGCTGCCCCTAGAGGGGTGGCAGGGCCTTTCATGGACATCCACAGAGCTGAAGCCCAAGGTGGCCCGTGACATATTCCTTGTGTCTTGCCATCTGTGGCTCCAACACTAGGAGAAAATTATGTGGTGTTGTACCTGGAGTTGCGTCCACTCATGTCCTAAAACATAAAGCACATGGGGTGGAAGGGGTTTTCAGATAGATAGTATATAATATACAATCAATCTTACTTTGTGCCTGAGGGGCACCCAAATCATGAAGCCACAACTGAGGTACTTCTCAGGAAATTAACACAAAATTGAGGCAAACACCATCCCTGAGACAAAAAGTAAAAAGAGGTAAAGGCCACCATGCTTTTCAGATAGAAGGGACTCTCCTTTAGAGCTGGATACTGGGTTCTTTTCTTATAACAGTTCCATCCCTCACAAAAACCCTACAAAAGAGGTGTTATGCTCAGTTTTAGAGCTACAGACATTGAGGCTCAGAGAGGTTATGTGACTTGTCTGAGATCACACAGCTAGGAAGTGGAGAAAGTGGGAGGCCAGTCCTATTTAACTTCAAAGCTTGTGACCTTAATCTCTACACCACGGTGCTTTATACCAGTGACTCTGCCCCCATACACCACTGGCAGAAAAAAACATACAGCACCTTACACAGACCCATAGCTTATGGTCCACCAGAGCAGCAACAGGTTCTTGCCCAGAATACTGCACGTTCCACAGACGTGTCTCAGTTCTTTCTGTTCTTGCTTTGTCACATGATCAGTTGTTTGGTTTATGTGGCCCTGTCCTTACAAGTACCCAATAAGGTATGACACTGTCCTGAGGGGCCAATTCTGTGTCCTCCAATTAACTAAATCCAAATTAGCCTAATTAACAAATCCTATAATAAACTCTTATAAGGAAATCCTGTATTAAACTCAAACCAAACAGGAAGAAAGTTCTAGACCAGAGCCACATTTGTGGACTTACTAAGTCAGAATTGCCAGAAGTTTACAAAACCCTCAAACTGTAGCATGAAAAAGTGGAGGCACACATACCTTCGGTGCACCCCTGAGCCCTTACCTGAGTGTGGGTTTCTTTCCCTAAAAAAGGGAAAGATACCTCCTGCCCCCCTGGGCCAGAGTCAGGGTACTGGACAAGGGGACTACTTGGCAGTAATAGGTAAAAGCTGGTCTCCACCCTACCCCCACAGCTTCCTCTATTGTCCTCCATGGCCCTTCCCCCTCGGGCAGCTGTTCCCCATCTTGTCAAAGTGGGTGAGCCGCTGACAGGGGCGTGGCGCAGGGGCCAGAGGGTGTGTTTGCTCAGGGCTCTCTGGGTGAGGGAGGCAAGCCCAGCATTCAGCCCTGGATTACGGGGATCTCTCACTCTCAGCCCCAGATGTGGTGTGCACTGTGGGAAGGTGCCCCCGCCCTCCCTGGCCCGGTCCTCCCATTTGGTCACCAGGCCTTGCCATCCACTGGGCCTGAGTCACTCTTTGGGGAGCCAGAGCCAATTGGGGATCAGCAACTCAGCAGAAAAGGCCCAGTCAGCGTTTCAGGAAGGAGACAGTGAGTGCAGGGAGAGGGTGGGGATGCCTAGAATCAAGGACAGGGTGTGGGGGTGGGATAGGGGGACTGCCTGTGCACAAGGTCCTCCCTTTCCCAGAGGATACAGAACATTCTTTCCTGCTCATCCATCCTGGACACAGGCAAGCAGGGTTACCCAACGTGTTTGGGCAGCAAAACCATCCTTGTCATTAAAAGCACGTGGAAAGCCCCATTTGTAAAACAGATAAAAGGAGAGATGCTCTGACTGGTGCAGAGAAAGCAACTCTGAGCCTCCTCAGCACCTGGCCTCCCCCAATCCCTGACAGCCTCCCCAAGGTCCTCAGGCTCCAGGAACTCAGTGTGGAAACCCCTACGTCCAAGCTATTTCTGGACAGTCACCAAGTATTTCTAAGCAACACATTATTGTTAATGGATCTTCCTGGCCTGTAATAGAATCTTGAGTTTTGTTACATGATATGTAAAACATCTCTGGATTTTAAGCCAGAAATATAATTTCACTAAAATTGTTTGTTTTACTCTGCCATTATCAACTTCTTCCCTCTCTTAGCCCCAGTTTTCTCACCTATGAAATGGGACATTTGGACTAGAATATATCCAAATCCCTTCCAGCTCTGACACCCACTGCTTCTCTATTTCTTTTCTATAAAAGCAGCATAACCCAGTTGTTAAGAACTTGGGCTCTGGAGCCAGACTGCTTGGACTCCATGCCCAGCTCTGCTACTCACTAGCTGTGTGACCTAAGACAAGTTACTTAACCACTCTGTGCCTCAATTTCCTCAACTGCAAGTTGGGGATGGTAATAGTATCACCATCATAGGCTGCTGGGAAGAGTGAACCAGCTGGAGGGTTGACAGCCGTGCAACTCAGCAAGCACTCAGGAAACCTCAGCTATCATTCCTAGAGGTGGTGCACATCAGGGGGGTGTACTTCCTTCCCCTGAGAAGAGAAGCATCAGCCTGAAAGTGTGGCTGCCTCCCCCAGCTGGAGACCACCCAGGCTGCTGAGAGGGAGCTGATTTAGTGAGTGCTAAGCTTTTGTGTTCCTAAGCTGTGGTTTAGGGTTTGGCACTCCCACAGACCTGGTGGGGGTGCTGACAGGGCACATCTGGGTTCCTTCCAGGAGGACTGAGTGATGGAGCTCAGAAGGGAGGGCACATCCAGAAGGGTTTATTCCAGCAGGAGCTCTTTTGTTGTTGTTTGCCAAGGAAGGGAGGGGTAAATGATAGCCTCTCTCAAGCACTTCAATGTGGTAGGAGAGTTTGGGGGTGGAGGCGGTATAGGGCTGGGGGGTTCAGCCAATTCGGAATTATTGGGTATAGACTGAGGAGTGAGGTCCAGGCTCAGAGTGGGAAGCTGTGGAGGTGAAGAGGAAAATGGAGAGACACAATAGAGGAGGGAGCAGTAAGATTTGGAAAGCGATGGAAGCAGGGGTGGGACTCCACAGATGTGAGATCATACGGTATTTGTCTTTCTCTGATTTATTTCACCGAGTATAATACCCTCAAGGTCCACCCATGTTGTTGCAATGGCAGGATTTCCTTCTTTTTATGGCTGAATTGTACTCCATTGTATATATTTACCACATTTTCTTTATCCATTCATCCACAGATGGACACTTAGTTTGTTTCTATGCCATAGCTATTGTAAATAATGCTGCAATGAAGATGAGCGGACAGATTATCTCTTTGAGAAAATTTCATTTTATTCAGCTATATATGCAAAAGTAATATTGCTGGGTCATATGGTAGTTCTATTTTTAACTTATTAAGGAATCTCGATACTGTTTTCCACCGTGGCTAAACCAGTTTACACTCCTACACAGTGCACAAGAGTTCCCTTTTCTCCACATCCTCACCCAATTTTGTTATCTCTTACCTTTTCATGATGGCCATTCTAACAGCCATGAGGTGATATCTCATTGTGTTTTTAATTTGCACTTCCCTGATGATTAGTGATGTTGAGCATCTTTTCATGTACCTATTGGCCATTTGAATAACTTCTTTGGGAAAAGTCTATTCAGGTCTTTTTCCCATTTTTTAATTGGAATTTTTTTTCTTTTTGAGTTGTATAAGTTCTTTATATATTTGGTATTAACCCCTTGTCAGGTATATGATTTCAAATATTATTTTTCTTTCTATTCCATGGGTTGCCTTTTCATTTTGTCAGTCATTTCTTTTTCTGTGCTTTTTAGTTTGATATAGTTCTACTTGTTTATTTTTTATTTTGTTGCTTATGCTTTAGGTGTTATACCAAAAAAAATCATTGCCAAAGCCCATGTCAAGAAGCTTTTCCCTATGTTTTCTCCTAGTTTTACAATTTCAGGTCTAACATTTAAGTCTTTATCCATTACAAAGTTAACTTTTATGAGTGGTGTAAGATAGTTCCATTCTTTTACATGTGAATATCCAATTTTCCCAGCACCATTTATTGAGGAGACCATCTTTTCTCCAATGAGTATTCTCATCTCCCTTGTCAAATACTAGTTGACTTTATATGCAGGGATTTATTTCTGGGCACTCAATTTTGTTCCACTGGTCTATGTGTCTATTTTTATGCCAGTACCACACTGTTTAGATTAGTGTAGCTTTATAATAACTTTGAAATCAGGAAGTATAATGCCTCCAACTTTGTTACTCTTTCTTAGGCTACTTTGACTGTTTAGAGTCTTTGTTGCTTCTATAAGAATTTTAAGATTTTTTTTTTTACTTTTGTAACAAGTGCTATTAAAATCTTGATAGGGATTGCATTGAATCTATAGATGGCTTTGGGTAATGTGGACATTTTAACAATATTAATTCTTCCAGTCCATGAGCATGGGATATCTTTTCATTTATTTGTATTTTCTTCAGTTTCTTTCACCAATGTTTTATAGTTTTCAGTGTAAAGATCTTTCACTTCCTTGGTTAAATTTATTCCTAACAATTTAATTGTTTTTAATGCTATTGTAAATGGCATTGTTTTCATTATTTACCTTTCAGATAATTTGTTATTAGTGTACAGAAATGCTACTGATTTTTGCATGTTGATTTTGTATCCTGCCACATTACTGAATTCATTGATTTGATCTAACAGTTATTTGGTAGAATCCTTAGGATTTTCTATGTATAAAATCATGCCATCTGCAAATAGACAATTTTACTTTTGTCTTTCCAATTCTGATGGCTTTTATTTCTTTTTTTGCCTGATTTCTCTGGCCAGGACTTCCACTACTGTGTTGAACAGGAGTTGTGCAAATGAGCATCCTCGCCTTGATCCTGATCTTAGAGGTAAAGCTTTCAACTTTTCCCTATTAGTATGACGTTAGCTGTGGGCTTGTCATGCATAGATTAGTCTGTTCATAGTTTTTATCATGAATGGGTGTTGAATTTTGTAAAATGCTTTTTCTGCATCTATAGAGATTATCATATGATTTTGATCTTTCATTATACTAATATGATATATCATATTTATTTATTTGTGTATGTTGAATCAAACTTGCAACCTAGGGATGAATCCTACTTGATCGTGATCCTCTTAATGTGCTGCTACAGTTTGCTAGTATTTTGTTAAGAATTTTTGCATCTGTATTCATCAAGGAAATTGGCACACATCTTTCACTTCTTGTAGTGTCCTTATCTTGGCTTCAGTATCAGGATATGCTGGCCTTATAAGATGAGTTTGGAAGTGTTCCGTCCTTTTCAATTTTTTGGAAAAGTTTGAGAAGGATTGGCACTAATTTTTCTTTAAATCTTTGGTAGACTTCACCCATTGAAGCCATCTGGTCCTGGAATTTTCTTTGTTGGGGGATATTTTTATTACTGATTTTTCTATCTCCTTACCAGTAATGGTCTGTTCAGATTTGTGTTTCTTCCTGATTCAGTCTTGATACATTGTATGCTTCTAGGAGTTTATCCATTTCTTTTAGGATGGCATATAGTTTATTGGCATATAGGTGTTCGTAATAGCTTCTTCTGATCCTTTGTTTTTCTGGGGTATCAATTCTAACATCTCCTCTTCCATTTATAACTTTGTTAATGTGTCCTCTCTTTTTTACTTTGGTTAGTCTAGCTAACGATTTGTCAATTTTGTTTATCTTTTCAAAGAACAAACTCTTTTCTACTGTTTTCTACTTTCCTATTGTTTTCCTATTCCCATCCTGCTGCCTAATTTGGGCTTACCTTGTTCTTTTTCCAGTTCCTTAAAGTATAAAGTTTGGTTGTTTATTTGAGGTCTTTCTGGTTTCTTGATGTGAGCATTTAACCTATAAATAGCACATTTAGAACTGCTTTTGCACCATCCCATAAGTTACAGTATGTTATTTTTCCATTTTCATTTGTCTCAAAATATTTTTTATTTCCCTTTTAATTTCTTCTTTGATTCATTGGTTGTTCAGAAGACTGTTGTTTAATTTCCACATATGTGTGAATTTTCTGGTTTTCCACCCGATATTGAATTCTAGTTTCATACTATTGAAGCCAGAGAAGACACATGGTATGGTCTCAGTCTTCTGAATTTGCTAGACCTGTTTGGTGGCCTAATATATGATCTATCCTAGATCATATCCCATGTGTACTTGAGAAAAATATGTGTTCTGTTGTTGGAAAGATGTGGATTTTATTGATGACTGGGTATGAGGTCTGAGAGAGAAATCATCTGTCTCCTAGATTATGAGTTGGAAAACCAGAAGCCAGGGGTAAGGAAAACAAAGCAAATTCTTGTCAAGGCCCTTAAAAGCCAGATGCTTTACAAAACTGAAGGAACAAAATGGCAGCAGACTCAGGGACTCCAAGAATGAACTAGTGGTTACCAAATGGGAGGGGTGTGGGAGGGCGGGTGGGGAGGGAGGGAGAAGGGGATTGGGGGGTATTGTTTAGTACACATGGTGTAGGGGGATCACGGGGAAAACAGTGCAGCACAGAGAAGCACATAGTGAATCTGTGGCATCTTGCTGCACTGATGGACAGTGACTGCATAGAGGTATGGGTGGGGACTTGATAATATGGGTAAATGTAGTAACCACATTGTTTTTTCATGTGAAACGTTCATAAGAGTGTATATCAATCATACCTTAATAAAAAATTTTAAAAACAAAAAAATAAAAAGCCAGATGCTTTACAGATGTTCTTCTCATCACACCCTGCTTTTACAAAAGAGAAAAGTGGGGTTCAGAGAGGTTAAGTAATTCACCCAAGGTCACATCTAGTAAGTGGCAGAGCTAGGATTTAAACCCAAGTCTGTCTAGTTCTGAAGCCCAGGATCTCTCCACTGAACAATCACGCTGCCTGCCTTGCAGAGTTAGCAGAGGGCTCAACAACATCAGATGATAGGCTAGGTAATAAACATCTGCTCAGTAGCTGGGTCCTACCTTAAGCAACTTATGTATTCCCATGAGCCTTCTTCTGTGAACTCTGTGAGGGAGAGACCAAAAGCCTAAAGTGGTGGTGATATTAGTAAACATGCTTTTATCACAGTGATTGAGACACACTGAGCATTTATTTGTTGCTGCCTCAACCATAAGGGATTTAATCAGTTGACAATTTTGGTTCCCCAGGCAGATCAGACTGGAACCACAGAAAGCTGCAGTTGCTATTTATTGAGACACTTCACAGGCACAGACAGGGGAGGTGAGTGAGGGTAGATTCAGGGGGAGGGTGGGTCTAGTGGGAAACTAGGGAAGTTGAAGGGCCTTTGAGGACCACTCCCAACCTCCATCCCTCCTCTCCCAGCATGTCCTGAGCTCAGAGCAGAGGAGCAGAGGAAGTTAGGGAACCTGAGATAGCCTGAAAAACCCAACCTACTCTCAGTGGTCAGAAGGCAACCCCCAAAACACCTAAACAAATCACTTAAGTTGGCGGCCATAACTTCCCATCCCATCCCATCATTGCAGAACCAAGAAAACCTGGATGGTTTGAACCCTTCCCAAAATGCAGATCACATGCAGAGAGTCTGGCTTCAAATACGCTGGACCTGTGATCCTGAGCTATTCCTGCACCTCTGGTGAGTGGGGTGGGCAGCAGAGGTGGGTGAGTGGAGCAGGAAGAAGACTGCAAGGGCCCCGGCTTGCAAGGGTTGGCAGCTAATACCTCTGGCTGGACGTCTTGACTGTGGTAGTCTTCCGCAGGATGGAGGTACCCCCAGAGACAGGCCCTCCCTTGACAGTGCTGTAGCCCACATGGGTGCTGAATCCACCCTTGCCAGCAACCCCACTCCCACCCAGAGAGATGCCTCCCCCAAAGCCAGCTGCACTGCCTCTGCACACAGTGGTGGAGTTGCCAGTCACCGCTGCAAGACAAAGGATTTAGGTGAGGCAGGAGAGTCATGCTGGGAGAGGGCCAGAGGCTTCCAGAAATCAGGGAAGGATGGGATGAAACCAGGCAATGCAGCCATGTGAAATGGTTGGAGAAGCTGGGGCAGGAAGCTCATTCTCTGGGGTCCCCTGAACTCGGGTTCAAGTGGAGGGAATATGTTCTTCTGGCCAAGGACAGATTGAATGGACTGAGCAAAGGACTGGGGCTGGGCCCTGTGTGGGGCAGCAAAATACTCACAAATGCTGACTGTACTCGGACATTCTCCAGACATCCTGGGGAAAACAGAGAAGCCAGGAGAAGGAAGGTGTCAGGGATCCCTGGAGCCCAAGCAAGAACCCCTTTCTCCCTCTGCCTTTACAGTGGATCAACTCAGTGGGTCAACACTCGAGAGCCAGGGCCCGCTTGACAAGACCAGGAGACACGAGAAGTATGTGATGTGGCAGCTCTGGACCCGGCAGCCTGTGCAGCAGCTCCTAATACCAGCGCTGCAGACGAAGCAAAGGGCAGCAGGCCACACACCCTCCATCCAACCCCAGCCTCCCCTCCTTCCACATGCAGTCCATGGACAGCATGCCTGCTCCCCTGGAAACAAAGCCCATGCCAAAACAAGCTCCCCAGCTCTGGCTAAAGTGACTTTCTCTACGTCTCATTCCTTCCCCAAGAACAGAGACGATGAATTTTTTTCAGAGCTGCCACCAGTGGTGGAATCTGTTGCTGGAAGAGAACCTCCCCCTTGTTGGGCTACCAGCCACCGTGAGGACTGCTGAGGGTTGAGCGGCAGAGATGGTGAACGCAAGTGAGAGAGTCCCCTTGGGTGATGAATCAGGAGCCTAGCTCCTCCCTTATTCCCTGCCCCCGACCAGAGCTGCCCACCCTGGCCTCCCACAGGGCAGGACTGAAGAGCCCTCTGAACCGAGGCAGGAGGAGCAGCCACCTGCTCTCCTCGCCCTCCAGAAGCTTGCGGTAGGCGGCGATCTCCACATCAAGGGCCAGCTTGACGCTCATGAGGGCCTGGTAATCATGCAGCAGCCGGGCCAGGTCCTCCTTTGCCTGGTGCAAGGCCATGTCCAGGTCCCCAAGCTGCTTCTGAGCATCCTTTAACGCCAGGTCCCCGCGCTGCTCTGCTTCCACAATGGCGGTCTGCAGCTGCTGGCCCTGCCCAGGGATGACAAGTGTTGGGAACTCGCTCCAGGGTCATCACATCCATCTCTCTGCCCTCAAGCCAGGCATCACCATTCCCTAGCTTCCCCTACCCCAAACAACTGGGAAAGAAGGAAAGCAGAAATATCCATCTGAGAGAAGATGCTGTTACATAAGCAGGACCACGGAGAACCCCTGGAAAAGTCCTTATTGAGGTCTAATCTTAGTCCCTCCTGCTTCAGCTCAGCCCAGTGCCTCAAAAGATAAAATAAATAATGCCTCACCCTTACCCAAATGCTTCACTCTGATCTGGGAGGAGCCCATGCTTTTTTAACCCATACCTTAGGTGGGGTCAGCAGCTACGACCTGACCCTCAAACCCTTAGTCTCCTGCTCTGACTTCTAGAGATAAGATCAAAATCCTTGGATAAGGTCGCCCCACTTGCTCTACTACTAATGTGTTATGTGACCTTAGACAAGTCCCTCTCCCTCTCTGGGCCTCAGTTTCCTTTCTATAAGAGGAGTTTATGGACCTTGATGGTCTAGCATTTGAGTGTGACCTGTCCATCAGAAGAGCAGGTCTCGCCCCTCAGCATGACAATAAGAAGGTCCCCCACCTCTGCCAACACCCAGGACTGAACCCCCAGGCCCCCATCTAGAGGCTCACCTGCTTGTTGACTGCATCCACCTCACTCTGCAGCCTCTGGACAGTGCGGCTGAGCTCATTAATCTTGTTCTTGGTGTCCCGCAGATTGTCCCCATGCTTCCCAGCTGTCACCTGCAGCTCCTCGTACTGTAGGCCAAAGAAGTGGCAGTGAGCTGTCAGATAGTTCCAGGCCCAGGCAAACCCTCACAGCTAGAGGCCCCGGAATAGTCTGGTGCGTCTGGCCTCAAGCTTCCAAGGAGCCCAGTGGCCCAGGCCTCTCATAATGGGGAACGTCTGTGTCCAGTCCCAGCCCACATGCCTGAGCCAGCCATTCTCGTCACCTTGGTCTGGTACCAGGCTTCAGCCTCAGCCCTGCTTCTCTGGGAAATCAGCTCGTACTGGGCCTTGACCTCAGCAATGATGCTGTCCAGGTCCAGGTTGCGGTTGTTGTCCATGGACAAGATGACGCTGGTGTCAGACACATGGGTCTGCACTTGGCTCAGCTCCTGCAGAGACAGAAATAGTTGCCGCCAGCATCCCTGCCCCAGGCTCCACCCTGGGGGAAAGCTGTAACTGCAAGGGAAGTCCTCAATCTCTCTCACTGTGAAATGCAGCTCCCATTTTCATAGATAGCATTTCTTCTTATGGACACGCAGGTTTCTAAGAGACTAAAGAAAAGGAAAGGGAATTGTACTTACTGCACTCAGGCTGCTGCCAGGCAGTGAACCAGCACATTCTCTAGTCCCTTTAATCCTCAGAACACCCTGTGAGGCAAGCAGGGCCACAGCTGGCCCTCAAATTGGGAGGAGGCTCCCCTCTGGGCATTGGCAACTGGTAAGGCCTGGGGAGCTGAGCATGGGCCTGGTTCCATCGCACTCTCCACTCAGCCACTTACCAACCGGAACCTCCATTCACAGTGGCCCTGATTTAGGCAGGTGAGGGAAAAGGCTTGAAGAAGAGAATTGACACGTCCAAGGTCACCAGATCCAAGGTCATCCATTCTGGTCCTAGAGTCCAGACTGGAACCAGCCCGTTGAGCAACAAAGCCCAGTGGTTTCCTCTAGAGCACACTGATATCTATAGACCATGGTGGTGTTCTTGGACCTTCCCTGTGTTTCTAGGGCCACCAACTTTCATGCACAGACATTTAGAGATGCCACGATGTTTGGTTGCTGTGTTCTGGCTTTGAAATCTACTCTATCACTGCGTCACAACTGTGTTGGCTCCCAGGGGTGCTCTGCCTGTCCTGTCATGGCCCTTCCTACCCTGGCTGCTGACACCTTGCCCCAAACCGCAGCTCTGATCAAATCACTCAGCCACTCAGTGCTCCTCAGTAGCTCCCAAAGGGGAGAGAATCTTCCATGTGAAAGTCAGTACCTTCTACATTCTGTTCTTGTCTCCAGCTTTTGTCAAACATTGGCCCTTCGCTGAAGCCAATGGGATTATGACAGAGGCAGAATAACCATAACCATTCTCATTTACTGAACATCTCCTGTGGTCAGCACTGGGTTAAGCACTGGCAAGCACTGATCCGTTGCATGCCCTCTTCCAAAGTCCCAAAGACTAACTGGCCCCAAATCACAACTAATAAATGGGGAGTCCAGTCTCAAAACTAGGAAGCTGACATCAGAACCTCCAATGACATAGACTAAAGTAGAGATAGACAGAAATAAAGAGCAAGAGAAATACCAAAAGCCAAAACTGATATCCATACTGGATTTAGATTATTAAATTACATTGTCTTTTAAAAGGGAGAATGTACTGGGGAGAAGGGGCAGAAATACAATCACTGAAACATTTGTGGTTTAGTGAACAGACACGTGCTCTGGAGACAGACCAAGCAAATTTAAGTCCCCAGCCTAATATTCACTAGCTGAACCTCCCAATGCCTCAGCCCCGCCTCCTATGAAATGGCCGTGATAATACCCTCCTAGTGCAGCTGATGTGAGGATTTAGATCCATACATGGCGGCCCATGGTGGGTGTTCAGTTAGTGCATCGTTTGCTCAAACATCTCTGAATGCCAGTTAAGATGTCCACAAGGCATAACCGCCACAGATCACATCATTTTGTCATGGCTGTGACAGCACTGCCAGCACCATATTGCAACATCACCCCTCCCCAGTGCCGGAGCCCTCTGCAGTCCCAGGCCGGAGCATGGTCCTGGGGAATCGTGCTGGAATTGGTAAGGCAAGGAGGCAGAAACTACCTTCCAGATTCCACCTAGAACGGATGAGGGTGATCTTGCTAGAACAAGGGGATAAAAAGATCAGGCTTTCCAAAGACTCAGAGCTAATGCAAGTGGGAGAGAAGATCTCTCCTTAGGCACCATTGACCTCTGGGGAAGAGCAGGTAGAGATCACCTGGGCAAGGGGATAAAAAGCCAGACAGGCCAAAATGATGTCACTGGAGCAGGGACTGGATCCCACAGGGACCCCAGGCCACAGGGAGGCCCTGAGGCTGCTTTCCTACCCTGTAAGGTACACCAGGGACTGGCAGTTGGCACTCCAGATTTCCTTGAGATCTGGCCTGACCAAACCCAAGCCATGAAATCCACTACCTAGCGCCATGTTGGCACTCACGCCTGATTCACCCATGAAGCGGCAAGGCAAAGACTGCTCTGGCCTTCATTCTTACGCCACAGCAGGCACAGATAGGCAGTGAGGAACTTTGACAGGAAGGTGCCCCGGCTTGGTCCCTAGCTCATCCTCCCTGTCCTAATTCTCCCACACACTCAAGGCCCAGCCTACCTGCTGCTCCCCAAACACACCACGTTCTTTGGTGACTCCGTGTCACTGCACAGGCTGAGGCCCTGGCCAGAAGACCCTTCCTGCTCCTCCTTTAAATGCGCTGCTGTTCCTTCAAAATCCAGCTCAAATGCTGTCTCCTCTGTAGCTCCCCAAGCCGTCCCAGAAAGTGCCAGTCACAATCTGCTCCATGCACCCTGTGCCCTGCCCCTCCATGGCTCTCATCACATGGTGACTCAGCACAGGACTGCAGGCCCCCTCAAAGGCAGGGACTTAGTCCTTCTGCTGCCATGTGGAAGATACTCAGTAACATGTGTAAAATGAACAAGGAGCAGCAGAGGAAAGGAACACTGGCCAGCACATGCCAGACACATGCCTTAAGCAGTAGGAAAGCCAGTTCCTACCCATTCAGAGAAGAGGGGAGTGCACACACTTGACCAGGCCCAAAAGAGAAAAGAACCTAAGAGGCCTAGAACAGGGAGCGACCATCAGGGACCCCAGTAAAGAAGAAACTGGGGAGGCACCAAAGAAATCAGTGATGATGGCATAAAACTCCCCAGCAAGCTCCATCCTACAGGACATGTAGAGATGTTGGAAAGAGAGCAACACAGCCGAGGATGAGCCAGGGGAAATGCTAAAGCTAGTGGACAGGGGCTGTTAGATGGGCTGTAGCCAAGGAGAACAAGGAAAGCAGCACTGGGCTAACCCTACAGAAGGCCCAGGAAAAGCCAATGACTCAACTGCTAAGTCACTTGCCTCTTTTCCATCAACGAGAATAGTCATCAAACTAGAAAGGGCAGAATGCTTGAGAAGAAATGGAGACTCAAGACAGACACAGGGCATGAGAGGCCTTGGCCTTGTTGGGGATCTCAGGGGCCCAGGGCAGAAGAGCAGATCCTAGGAGACCAGGGGGATTTTGCCAAGGGAGTCAACACCTCTGGACATCCTTGAGGAATATGGAGAGTAGCAGAGGTTCTAGAACCCCAGACACAACAAACGTTCCCATTTTCAAAGGAATGAGATTAAGGTTGCTTGAAGTTAAACTTGATGCCAGTCTCCTATGAACCTCTAGAAAGAATTATAAAATGTTTACAAGAGGCATGGAGCCAGCAAGATGTCCCTAAGAAAAAGTCCACTGAAAGGGATTTCATTCCTTCCATGACTGTATTTCTAAACTGCTGAAAGACTGCCAGAGACATCGTTTGACCAATGAAAATAAGACAGAAGAATGTGGACCGGATATGGTTAACTGGATTTTAAAGTAGCCAAGTCACTTGAACCACAAATTGATGGATTAGTGGAGCGAGGTCAGCCAGATGGGAAGGAACCATTGAAAACCTAGTTTTTGTACGAGGACTCTGTTTTTGGCTCTGTCTGCTTTAACATGCTTACCAATGATTTACACTGAAACGTTATTAAATTAACTGAACTGAATTTTTATCAGGTCTGCAGATAACTCAAAGCTGGCACATCACTAATATATCCAATTATCCAGTTGGGTATCTCCAATATATGGATAGGAGAATCAAGTTTCAAAGTGCCCACAATTACCTAAAATGATGGGATGAAAGCACAATACCATTTCATAGGGAAACAGAAATCTTTAACTCTTGCATTTGGTTTCAAAAATTCAATTGCCCAATTACAGGAAATGGAGGAGAGTGGATACATGTCTCACTTGAAAGGACTCGCATGAAAAAATCCCAGGGGCTTTTAAGGAGCAAACATTGTTAAGTGGCTTCTAGAAATAACACACAAACTAGTACAACAGGTGACTGCATGAACAGAAGTCTGTATCTATAACCTCCCCACCCCTCATTTTCTGAATTCTGGACCAAGAACCCTGCTTCTTCAACTTCCCCCATGCCACAGATGTCCCCTCATCATCCTAACCTCTAAAAGGCTTTCATATGAAAGACATCTGTCACATGGAAGACAACTGGATATGTGCAGCCCAGAGGGCAGAATCAGGGCCAATCAAGAGCAGAAGTCATGGAAAGGAGAGTCAAGTCAACTTTCTGATAAAGTTGCTCAACAATAGAAATTTCCACCCCAAAATATAGTGAGCTCCGTCCCTCTAAGTTTTTGAATAGAGGTCATATGACCCCCTGTCAGGGATATTAGAGGAAGTGTTTGTGCATTGAGTGGCTGCCCTTGACGTCCCTAGTGAGTCTAAGAATCTGTGATTCTGTGGTCAGCTTGAGCTAAGTTCAACACTCATCCTAGTCTTCAAAGTCCCCTTGTTTACTCGGACCCCTCCTAGATTCTGTGATCTACCCCCTCCCAGCTGCTCACCTCCAGCTCCAACCTGGACTCTCAGTCTCCCCTCTCTGCCCATCTTTACTCCTCCATTTCTTCTTGCTCCATTACTAACTGGACAAAAAGGGGAACAGTGTAACACAGTAGCAAGAGTCAGACTTTGAAGTCCAAGAACTAGGTGTTAATTCCAGCACAGCCTCTAGCTGTGTGACCATGGGTAAGCTACTCTGAGCCTGTCTCTGATCATAAAGGGGAGACAATAATAATACCTTTATTAGGGAGTTGTTGAGAGGATTATGTAGACAGCTTAGCTCAGCACCTGGCCCATCACAAGCACTTAATACATGGAAGCTAGTACTAATTAAAGGTCCAGGTTCTACCTCCTATCAATTAAACTGCACTGGTGAGTTCAGATCAGACCTGCAGGGAGAATCCCTAATGCTGTATATGAAGGTAATTCTCCCTCCCCATCTCACCAGTTCATAGAGATGTCTCAGGAATTTGAGCTCCTCGGTAAAGGAGACCTCTTTGCCCTGTAGATCCATTTTGTTCGTGTATGCAGCATCCACGTCCTGGGGGCCGGGGAAAGAACAAGGCAGATGGCTCAGCTTCCTGGGCTCTTGCCTTTCTCCAAGTCAGCCCAGCACCCTGGCAGCCAAAAGACCACCTGCCCCGCTCCCTGCCCCCTGCTCACCTTCTTGAGCACCACAAATTCGTTCTCTGCAGCAGTGCGCTTGTTAATTTCATCCTCGTACCTGTTCACACAGGGAAGACTCAGGACAGGCTCAGCCCAGTTCTGCCTTGTAAGACATTGAACCCTCTTGGCTTTAAGCCTTAGTGGGTCCCACATTGTCCAAAAATACCTTTGAAGAGCAGTTGTGTAATGTAGCCAACCAGTGAAGAAACTAGGGGGATAGTCCTTAAATATACCTACCCATCCCCTTTTAAGGAAATTGGCACAGAATGTATAATAGGGCAATTGAGAGCAGCCATCTTTTTGGATAAGAGCCCTTACAGGGCTTTAGAGAAACAGGTATATAGAAGATGCGTCAACAGTGATTAATCTTTGCATTCACTTTCAAGAACAGGAGGACGTCATTTAAAATAACTAATTTCTCTTCAACTGCTTTTGCTGAGACTTTAAAGAGTAGAAATTGCCCAGTGTCAAGTTATCAGGAAAGTTATGAAAGATTATACCTTAGAAGTATAAATATACTTATCAACCAATCATAATATGTAAACCTTATTTGGATCTTGATTCAGACAAACTATTTTTTTTTAGTTTATGGTATTTATGGGACAATTAGAAATTCAAAACTGACTGGAAAGTTGATGATATTGAGGAATTGCTGTTTTAAGTTTTAGGTGTGATTATGGCATTGTGTTTATGTTTTACTAAGTCAAGTTATGCAAATGAACTGTATAAATATATCCAGTAAAATATTTGTGAATGAAATAACATGATTTGCTTCAGTCTGGGATTTGCTTCAAGATAGCAAGGGAGGAGAGAGTGACTAGGGGCATAGATGAAACAAGATTGGCTATGAACTGATAATATGAAAGCTGGGTAATGACACCATGGAGATTCATTACACCATCCTCCCTACCACATAATAAAGAGTTTTAAAAATTATGAGCAACAACACACCAAGTGTGACAATTCTCCAGGAGTCAGTGGGCCAGGGCCCGAGCACCTGAGGGAAACACCTCTGTGTGCGCCCACCACCAGGTGGGCCTAGGGGCCCTGGGAAAGGGGCAGCCTCTCTGGGGAGATTTCCCACATTGTCCCCCCCACCCCCTCGCGGCCCCAGCCCCTTCACCCCTCCTCACTTGCGCTTGTAGTCCTCAAGGAGATTGCGCATGCTCCCCTGCTCTGAGTCCAGCCTCAGCCCCTCACTCTGGAGGTTGCCCAGCTGACTCTGCAGGTTGTGTATGTAGTTCTCAAAGAAGGGTTCCAGGGTGTTCCTGGTGTCGCCCGAGTCCTGGTCCTGCTCCTGCAGCAGTGCCCACTTGGTCTCCAGCACCTTATTCTGCTGTTCCAGGAACCGCACCTGAACCAGGGCAAGAAGGGTGGTGGGCTGAAACCATCCCCCAGCCCCAGGAAAGACCAAGGGAGGGGCCCAGAGTCACCATCTCCCCCCGACCAGGATGCCACAGGGGTGTAGGGCCCAAGCCTTGCTGAGGAGAGGAGTTCCTGAGGGAACAATCTTCTGGGAAAGACAGTCTAATCTGATGCCAAGGACCCTAAAGAGTTGATAAACATCAAAGCCCCAACTCAGTCACTCACTAGTTGGTGACAATCAAGTCACTCCTTTCTGGGTCTCCCTTTCTCAGCTGTCCTGGGTAAAGTGAACTAGGTCGATGTTTCTGAACCCTAATTCTGCATCAAAACCAACTGTTAAAAATGCAGATGCATATATAGTGTATGTGTGTATGTATATATATATATATATATACATACATACAAATATATATGTAGGTATGTATGTGTACACACAGAGAGAGAAAGCAAATGTGATAAAATGTCAAGAATTAGTGAATCTGGGTGAAAGAATATATAGGAACAGGTTATACAATTCTTCACAAGTTCTCTATAAATTTGATGTGTCTTTTTATTTTTAAATATGGATGCCCACCCCTACTTCTATTGACTCAGAAGAGGGCTCCTGGCATGGGTTTAACAGGCTCCCTGAAGGGGGTTCTCTGCCCACCCAGGATTCAAAGACATCAGCCACAGATAACATCTCAGGACCCCAGCTCCCACGTCATGATTCTGAGAGCACAAGGGAGTTTTTGCTTGTTGACCTCTGGTACAGTCCCACAGAAGAACCCAAGGTCACTAGGGGAAGAGGTGAGGAGGTGGGTGGAAGGACTTGCATCACCTTCTACCATCCAATCTCTCCAGATCCTGCCTCTGCAATACCCCAGGCTCACAGCCACCTGCCCCAGGCGCCCCGCACCAGGTGTGCTTCTTAATAACAAGCCCTCTTATTGCCTAGGACCATCAGGCCCACGGGCCTGACACCAAGGCCCACCTCACCGCCAAGTACCTGTATGAACCCTGGAAAATCACTTGATCTCTCCAGACCTCAGTTTTTCTCTTCTTAAAAATGGACACAATATCACCTACTCTCATTCCTCAAGAGACACTGTGTATATTGCATGATTAGGAGGATGTGACTGTCCTCTGGGAACCCACAAAAGGCTGAAGCAAGGTAGCCAGCCACCAGGATTTTGCCCATCATGGCCCACTGCCTGGTCTGGGGTCTCGGGGTAGTGGAAGACAAAGCAGCAAAGTGCCCTGGAAATGCCAGAGAACAGTGCAAGGGCCCCGGAGGCCAGGGAAGGAGCCAGGACACTCTTAACCTGGAACAGATCAAAATCTGTACTCCCAGGGGACCACCCTCCTGACTGTCCACCCCAAACGAGCTTCTTGGCTGGAACAGCAAGGACGGATAGAAGCAGAAAGGGCACCGCCCCCCACCCCCAATGTGTCCTGACCACGTATTTGTCCCTAGGCCTCCTCCAAGACTGAGGGAACAGGGAATGGCCAGGGCTCCTTGATGCTTGAGTCAGTTTCCCCATCTATAAAATGACAAGAGGCAATAAGGGCCACCCCACTAAGAGGCACAAGGGAAACAATCCACTCTTTAATTGTGCGAGAAGTTTGCATGTAATGGCATCATGGATGACTACATGAAAGGCTGCAACACTTTCAAGATGGGTAGACACAAGATTCACCTGAGCAATCACAGTAAAGGCCCAGAAAACTGTCTCCAGCCATCCGTATCTGGGTGTCCCAGGCTCAGGCCAGAAGAACTCTAACAGTCATCCCATCAATCCCCACCCCAGTGCACACGGCCTGCAGCAGCCTTTACCCAGCCCACCCTCTCCTAGGGGTTTGGCTTCTGCTCCTGCTTCTGCTCTACCCTGCCTCCTTCCACCTGAGCCCACCTTGTCAATGAAGGAGGCAAACTTGTTGTTGAGGGTCTTGATCTGCTCATGCTCCTGGGTGCGCACCCGCTGGATCTCCGGGTCTATCTCCACGTTGAGAGGGGTCAGCAGGCTCTGGTTGACAGTGACCTCCTGGATGCCTCCAGGAGGACAGGTGGGCCCAAATGTCTGCCTGCCAGCCCCCAGGCCAGGGTAAGCCCTGCCACCAAGGCCAAGGTCCCCCAGGGACCACCCCAATGAGGCCTTTCTAGCCACGCTGACCGAGATGCTCTTGCTGCCTCCCAAGTTATAGAGGCTCCGACTGCCAAAGCTGCCCATGCTGGGGTCACAGTGGAATCCCCTACCACTGTCACAGCTCTGGGATACCATCACCGAGCTGAAGCTGGCACGAGCCGGGTACCTGCCCCCTACACTGGCAGGATTGGAGCTGAAGCCCCCTTTGGTGGAGCATGGCTGCCAAGACACAGAGGACATCATGGCTGTCAGAGCGTGAGCGTAGGCTGAGAGGGCTGGGAGGGAGGGAATGCAGTGAGCTGCTGGGTCACTGACGGGCTTTTTATCTTTTCCCAGCTGGCCTAGCTCCTGGGCTCTGCAGAAACGTCAGCCCCGTCGCCCCAGGAGGAGGGAGGGGCCCTGTGGGCAAGGGAGTCCCCTCTGCCCCAGTGGGAGGGAGGGGCTGCGCCCAGCTATCCCTTGTACTCTGGAGCCAGAGATGAGCCAAGACCGTGTGGGACAGGATGCTACCTTCTCTCCCTGGGGCTCTCCTGACTTGGAACAGAACAATACAGGCCCTCATGGCCACCCCCACCACCCAGTGGCCTCCTCCCACCCAGCCCTGGTGGCCACCATCAATGGGACTCTCTGTTCTGTGGAGTTTGTCCCAGGCCCCTGTCATAAGCCAAGGCCCCAGGGCCCAGGGCTGTGCAGGTAAAGGAGGAAGCATTGGGCAATGGGCTGTGGAGAGGGTGCCAGAACTGCTCCAGTCTCACCTCTTAGCCCACAGCCTCATTGCCTCCTGTCAGGTCCAGGCTTGGGGACACAGGTGACAGAGTGAAGATGGGGGCAATCTGCTCTTTTGTCATGTACTGGCAGACTGTCTGCTGGGTGGGAGACCCTGTGCTGGGCAAAATGGACACAGGGACAGGAAGAGAGTCTACCTGACCGCAGGGCCTGGGCACTTGATGAGGAGGTAGAAAGGCTTGAACCCCTCAGGCAGTGCCCCAAAGCCAACGACGTGAAGGGGTCAAAGCACACCCTTCTGGGGGCTGATGAGAGACAGGGGGCTCTATCCATCACCTGAGACCCCCCGACCCTCTGCCCTACAGCAGAGCTGCCCCAGAAGGGCCCAGCCACATTGGAGGGAGTGGTGGTGGGTGCAGGGCACATCCCATCCTGGCCGGACATAGGTGGAGACCTAAGACGTATTGTTCAACAAAAGCCCCAAGAGGCCCATGGAGCACCCCACATGCCTGTCTTCCCAGCCCACAAAGCACCCTGATGCTTGATTCAGAAGAGGCTGGGGGCTGCTCAAATCACTTCACACAGCCCCTCTGCACCCCACCCACCTCAGGCTACTGGGACCAAACACAGCCTAAAGGAAGACTTAGAGACTGCCAGGCAGTGTTGAGCAGTTGCCTTTAACCTCTCACACGCAGCCAGGGCCAGAATTGAGCCTCTCACCGCTTATGACCTCAGGGCCCCAAGAGAGAGGACATGGGACCACTCCCACAGTCCAAGGAAGGCAGGTGCAGAGCAAGCCCACTCCAGGCCCAGAGGAGCCTGTAGGATTCTTTCCTAAGGCCACTGGGAAGCCATAAGTGGCTCCCAGCTTGTGGAGTTGAACCTAACTCCCATGAGGGATGGGAGAGGGGCACTCACAGAACTAGTCCCTGAATGCTCAAGAGCGGATTTTCCTCCCTGCTTTGGAGTAAAATAGCAGGCATTTGCAGGGAGCCAGCTGGAAGATGAATCCCCACTGAGCTGTGTGTCCCTGGGCAATTCTCAACCTCTCTGGGACTACTTGTCTCTGCCTATAATGATGTCAGGGACATTCTTTCAAAAGACATTGGCCTGTGATCACAGGACTAAGCTGTCACTTCCCCCTGACCCTTGTCTCCCATCCCTCAGGCTGCGCTAACTTCCTCAGCTCCCCTCATCACTCCCCACAGGGGTGTGGGAAAGGGAGAGAGTCGCATGTGAGGCCCCCTGGGGAAGGACTGATATCTGCCCCCTGAGTCAGGCACAGTGGCGGTGGGAGTAGAGCCGACTGCAGACACACTTTCTGCCTCTCTGCAGAGACTGACAGTAACATCTGTTTACCTGGCTCTTTGTGCTGGGAGCTGTGACAGACAGTTACTGCCCAGAGACAGCCCCCCTCCTGCCCAGCTGGGGCAGCTCACCTGTCCCAGCCCAGAGTGTGGGAGCCACTGTGCCACCCCGAGGCCTGACTCTCCCCTCTACTTGCATAGGGACACCCCAACTCAAACCTTCCTTCTATAACCAAGGATCAGCAGTTTCCTCCCACCACAGCTGCTCAGACCAAGGGCCTCCACCTCTGGAGACTGTCACCTGCCCAGGGTCCCTCTCTGTGGTTGCTGATGGCACCAACGGAGAACCCACTGTGGGCCAGGCTGGGGGCAGAGCAACAGGAAAGATGCAGAGGTGAAGCAAACAGTCGCTGTCCTTGAGGAGCCGCCATCCAGGGCAGGACTTCCTCATCTAGCAATACTGTGGTTACAGCCAGCATGTGGTGAGCACCCGCTATGTGGCAGCACTGTCCATGCAGTAACGCATCTCACCTCCATTCTGGCCATGTTCCATTTGCCTCTTGCCCGCCACAGGCCATTCACCAGCCTCGCTGACCCCTGTAGACTGCTCACCTGCTCTCTGGCTGCCAGGGAGGGTTGGCCAAGGGAAGACACCATCAGGAGATGGAGGAAGGAGGGAAGGAGGGAGGGGTGACAGTGGCTGCATCTCTGTCATCCAGTCACTCGTTTCCTCCTCTCCAGCTCTCTACAGGGTGACCACCTCATCCTGCTTTTCTCAGGACTGTCCCCATTTAGCACTGAAATTCTCACATCCTGGGAAACCGCTCAGCCCTCTGGGTGCAGCAATGGCTTCCCACTGATGGCCCTCTGTGTTGTGGCCTCTCCATCCTTGGTTTGTTTTTGTTCCCTTAGCCTCCTCAGTAAGAATTCCTTTCATTAAAGTCCATTTAATGGAGCTATCTTGGGTGAATTTTGCTTCCTTTTGGGATCCTGCATGGTACAATTCCCACAGAGGTAGGTCTACTTGTTCATCTCTTTGCACAAACTGAAGCATGGGGAGGTTAGATGCCCTCTTCAGAGTCTCAGTACTAGGAAACGGCGAGCTGGGATTCAAGCCCAAAATCCTGGCTCTAGGGCCATGTGCTCACCCCTCATGTCTCCCACACAGAAGGCTGAAAGTATACTTTTTTTTTTCTTTTTTGGTATCATTATCTACAATTATATGAGGAACATTATGTTTACTAGGCTCCCCCTTCACCAAGTCCTCCCCACAAACCCCATTACAGTCACTGTCCATCAACGTAGTAAGATGCTATAGAATCACTACTTGTCTTCTCTGTGTTGTACAGCCCTCCCCATGCCCCCCACCACATTATACATGCTAATCATAATGCCCTCTTTCTTTTTCCCCGCCCTTCTCCCTCCCTTCCCACCCATCCTCCCTGGTCCCTTTCCCTTTGGTAACTGTTAGTCCATTCTTGGGTTCTGTGATTCTGCTGCTGTTTTGTTCCTTCAGTTTTTCCTTTGTTCTTATACTCCCGAGATGAGTGAAATCATTTGGTATTTGTCTTTCTCTGCCTGGCTTATTTCACTGAGCATAATACCCTCTAGCTCCTTCCATGTTGTTGAAAATGGTAGGATCTGTTTTCTTCTTATGGCTGAATAATATTCCATTTTGTATATGTACCACATCTTCTTTATCCATTCATCTACTGATGGACACTTAGGTTGCTTCCATTTCTTGGCTATTGTAAATAGTGCAGCGATAAACATAGGGGTGCATCTGTCTTTTTCAAACTGGGCTGCTGCATTCTTAGGGTAAATTCCTAGAAGTAGAATTCCTGGGTCAAATGGTATTTCTGTTTTGAGCTTTTTGAGGAACCTCCATACTGCTTTCCACAATGGTTGAACTAATATACATTCCCACCAGCAGTGTAGGAGGGTTCCCCTTTCTCCACAACCTCTCCAACATTTGTTGTTGTTTGTCTTTTGGATGGTGGTGATCCTTACTGGTGTGAGGTGATATCTCATTGTGGTTTTAATTTACATTTCTCTTATGAATAGCGATGTGGAGCATCTTTTCATGTGTCTGTTGGCCATCTGAATTTCTTCTTTGGAGAACTGTCTGTTTAGCTCCTCTGCCCATTTTTTAATTGGATTATTTGCTTTTTGTTTGTTGAGGTGCGTGAGCTCTTTACATATTTTGGTGAAAGTATACTTTTGATAGAGAAACCCATGGATCTGAGAAAAGGGCTAACCTCCCCCTCAGGCAGAGGAGAATGGCCTGGCCTCCTGGTTCCAGTGCCCAGGCTATGGAGTTTGGAGTTGAACCAGGTAGAGAGGGCAGAGCTGGAAGGAGCAGTACAGGAAGCCAAGCAGCTGCTGGGGGCTGAGGGTGAAGGTGAGCCTCCCTACCCTCCTAGCATCTACTCCTGAAGCTCATACTCCTGGCTTCCTGCAGAAGAGGGGAGACATTTTCAGCCTCAGGTTTCAACAGGCCCAGTGATGGGATGAGAGCCAGGGCGTAAAGGGGCTGGGGCAGAGCTCAGTTCCAAGTCCCCATCACGGCCTCCCCCAACCCAGCACAAGCTGAGCAGCAGTTCACCATCCTGGGTGCAGAAGAACCTGCCCAGAGGCCCCTGGCCAGTAGGGAAGCTGAGTCCCAGACCAGAACAACACAGAAACAGAGCCAAGGACAGTAACAAGTGCAGCCAGGCTATGCTGGGGACAGGAAGGTTCTGGTGTGCTCAGACATGGGACATTAGGGAAGGTTTCCAGGAGGAGGAAACTCTGGGGCTGACTTGGGAAGGAGGAGCAGGGGTGAAGGGGGTGCCCTGGGTCAGGAATAGAGCCTATTGCAGGCAATTAAGCAGAGAAGAAGCTGCAAGAGTCACTGAAACATCAGTGGAGGCAGAGGAGATGGAGGGCATCCAGGAAGCAGAGTGACTCCCTCGAAGAGCTGATTGGGATGAGGAGGGGGCATAAGGGGGACACCCTGAACAACCACAGGTGGGCCGTGAGCTGCGTTCTGGGGAGAAGGGATGGGGCAGCCACACTGCTTTAGCTCTGCCGGGTGCCAGCCTGGGGGCTGGGCTGAGCCGCTGGAAAGAGTGGCAAAGAAGCTACACCATTGCCACAAGGGAACTTCATCTCTGCCCTTCAGCCTCTTCTCTAAATGCCCCTTTGAGCACGTATTTAAGGCGATCGCTTAACATCAGTGCTGAATTATAACCTGCCAGGGTACCCTTATCCAGGAGAAGCTCAGAGGTGAGAGGTGGGGGTGAGGTGACAAGATTCAGGCTTGCCGCTAGGTAGAGCGGGAGCCAGGGCACTCCTGGGAGGGGACTGGAAGGGAAGGACACAAAGGATCTCCCAGCCCAGGGTGTCCGATGAGCTGCAGGAGGCCGGCCTCTGGCCCTGGAAACCAAGGGCTCTGAGATCTGGTTGTCAGGGGCGGAGGCCGTCAGAAACAGAAGGGGTGGGAGAGACCCATCAGGAGGGTAGAATGGGATTGACCTTGCCTGCCAGAGCAGCCCAGTCCCCGCACAGTGCCTCAGGTATGGTTTGCACTCTATCTAATTTGTGGGAGGGAGGAAGTGGGGAGGCGGGGAGAGAAAAGCAGACCTTCCAGTGAGAGAACTGGGCACTGCTCCATTTCACAGGAGAGCAAGAGAAACGGAATCCCGAGGGCAGGTAACGAGGACAAGGGTGGTGTCTCCTGGTTCCTGCGCCCAGGCTCTGGTTAGTGGGCCTCAGGCCTGAGTTCTCATAGCTCAGCCTGAGGCTGTGGAGAGCAGAGAGGGTGGGACTGGCTGGCTGGAGAGCACCAGCGCACCTTGGCCTGGCATGGGCAGCAAACAAACGAGACGCAAATCAGCAAGCAGAGTAAGGCCAGACTGGATAAGCGCTTAGAAGAGCGTGGCTTTATTGACTTTTGCAGAGTCCCCTGTTGGCTGGCTCTGGCCATGGGCAATGAACAGAAAGCTGGCCACGCAAGGATGGGGATGATGGGGGTGGGAGCAGCGCTGAGAGGACTTGGGGGGTGGTGAGGGGCAGGGGTAGCAAATGGCTGCCAGGTCACTCAGTATATAACAGATGTCTTCAGACTTGATTCGACAGTCTTCTTCAGGATGGTGCCACAGCTGGACCTGGAGCTGGAGCTGGAGCCAGAGCCAGACACAGAGCAAGAGCCCAGAACAGAGCCCGGCCCAGAGCCCAGGACGACGGAGCCTCCAGTCACGATGCTGGAGCAGCTGGACCCATAGCTGCCTTTCCCACCTGCAAGTCCACAAGTGCCCACCGGGCCACCGGCTCCTCCAGACTCAACAGCACTGCCTCCTCCAAGGACACCTGCCAAAAAATGCACCAGGGTCACAGCAGGGACCTCAGCTCCCCACGGGGACCCCTCCCCTGAAGTTCCCCGATACTCACAGATGGTGACCTGGCTGGTGCATTCCCCAGACATCCTGAGGGAGTGAGGACAAGAGGAGGAGATGTAAGAAAGGCTGCAGAGAATGTATCCCTGGGTGGTCTTGCCTCCTGGAGCACCTCTCTCCCCATCTCAGCAGATAAAATCCACAGTCCCCAATTTAAAATCCCTCCCAGAAGAATGGCTTGCCCTCAGTGGCTCAGAGTGTCAGGAAATCTCTCAGAAGCCCCCTCCGCGAGGAGAGTGCTGTGCAGGCACTCTGTCCTCCACTCCCACCTCAGCTGTCCATTCCCAGGTCCCCACCGGCACTCCTCGCCCTCCAGCAGCCTGCGGTAGGTGGCGATCTCCACGTCCAGGGCCAGCTTGGTGCTCATCAGCTCCTGGTAGTCCCGCAGCAGCCGGGCCAGGTCCTGCTTCGCGGTGCGCAGAGCAGCCTCTAGCTCCTCCAGCTTGGCCTGAGCATCCTTGAGGGCCAAGGCCCCATGCTGCTCTGCATCAGTGATGACGACCTGCAGGTTGGCATTCTAGGAGGGATGGAGAAACGGAGGAGAAAGTGACTGTGAGCCTAGCAGCACCAAAGGCACCTACTGTGGATATAACATAAAGGTTGGGGGGGACCTAATCTACCAAGCTCAAAAGGATCCATGGCCCCCAGCTTCTCTCATTCTAGGAAAAGTACAGTATCACCTCTTCTGCTTCCTTAACCTCCATGGTGGGTGGAATAGTGTCCCCAAAAATGTCACATCCACCTACAACTTCAGAACATGATCCTCTTTGGAACTAGGGTCTTTGCACGTATAACCAGGTAGGATCTCAAGATGGTGTCATACTCTATTTAGAGTGAGCCCTAAATCCAATAACTGTGTCCCTAGAAAAAATGAGAGGACACATGTGAAGATGGAAGCAGAGATTGGAGTGACACAATGACAAGACAATGAATACCAAGGGCCAGCAGAGGTGCAGGAGAGGCAAGGGAGAATCCCTCCCAAGCTCCTTCAAGGAAGCGCAGAATCCAGAGAACACAGCCCCCAGAACTAAGAGAATGCAGTTTCTGTTGTTTCAAGCCTCCAAGTGTGTGGAACTTTGTTACAGCAGCCACAGGAACTGGCTCCACCTCCTTCACCACCCGCTCCAGTGCTCTTCCCCTATTCCTCCCACCCCCTAGCCTCAGCAGCCCACCTGCGGTCCTTTCTCTCTCCCAGGTACTTAAAGCTCTTCCTGCCCTGTATGGTGCTATCTACAAGTGTCGTCTTGAGAGCCACCACAGTCCTTGATTTCTGTAGCAGCAAAGGCCGTTTGCCACGTGGGAGGAGCTGTGGCTCCCAGACACAGTGACACTCCTAAGTGCTGGTCACTGGGCTGTGAGACTCCACGTGCTCACAGCAGCCTGGGTGAGCTTGGTTTAAAAAGCAGGTTTCTGGGCTGCACGCTTAAGGACTCTGATTCCCTCAGTCTGGCAGGAGGCCCGGGACTCTGCATCTTAACAGTCACAGGAGATTCCAAAACAAGGAGTCCAAACTGAGGGGCAAAACACTGTGACAGTAAATTGAGTAAGAGGACCTGAGCACCTTCACCTTGGGTCCTGTGCCGCGTTCCTAAGGAGAGCACGGAAGGATGTTGGAGACTGGGCCTAGGCTTTGAATGAATCCACCTGCCCCTGTGGCCTCAGTTTTCAATCCTCTGTTTGGTGAAAGTAAGTGCAAAGACACTTGGAAACTGAAGACCTTAACACCTACACCCTTCACACCTAGAAGCGAGGCCTCCAGGAGGAGCAGGAGACCACATCCCTGCCTTTGCCATCCTCTCCCCCAACCTCTCCCTGCTCCTTCCCAGGCCAGGCGCCAACAGCATTACATCCAATCCACGCAAAGTCTCTGCCTAAGGAGGGCTCGACCCCCCACTGCACTGACCATCTCACCTGCTCCCTGAGGTCCTGACCCTCACCCTTCCCAAAAGGAGACCAGGAAATTCAGTGCATCGCTGTAGAGTCCCTGCTGGGTTCAAGGAGTATGAATCAAAAGAAGAGATACGAAGAGAGATTAACTAACCCTCCCCTTAAGCAGCTGAAAGCAAGATGTGCATCTGGACATGGAAGGCAGTGTGAGCAGTGCCCCCGGTGTTATTCAGTGCAGAGCCCACACAGGCTAGAATTCATAGGAGGAAGGCTGAGTCCCTCTTAAACGGGGCTTGAGGTTCTCTCCACCTCAAATTTTCCAAAGTTCCATCCAGTTATCAAGGTTTTACACAAACCCAGTGCTGACCCTGGCACAAAGGCAGTAAGAAGGAGGGCCTGGGGAGCTCTGGGGCCCGCACCTGCTTCTTGAGGTTCTCAATCTGACTCTGCAGACTCTGAATTGCCCGCTGCAGCTGAGAGATCTGGACTTTGGTTTCCTTCATGCTGTTGCCATGAAGCTGGGCAGACACCTGAAGCTCCTGGTACTGGAGGGAGACAGGTGACACCGTTAGTTGATAAGACGCACAGCTTTGATCCCAAGACTGTGAAAAACAGAATGTCCCCACATGCCTCCTCCTGTCCTCATTTAGAATGTGGGATAAACACTGAGGCCAGACGTGCTGGGATGTGCTAGCCGAAGCCCAGGTTCAGCTCCCCAGTTTCCCTCATTGCTCCCTCCTGGAGAGGAGAATGGTCATGCCCACCCAGCCCTGGAGCTTCAGGGAGCTTATCAGAACTGCCCCACTGGGACCAAGGTGAACAACACCCCAGGGCACAGGCATGGCGACCCAGCCTCTTCCAGCACGGTGCTGCCCACCAGCCCCAGCACCTTTGTCTGGTATAGCATCTCGGCCTCAGCTTTGCTGGTCCGGGCAATCTCCTCGTAGCCAGCGCGGACCTCAGCAATGATGTTGCTGAAATCCAGGCAGCGGTTGTTGTCCATGGACAGCACCACAGACATGTTACTGGCCTGGGTCTGGAGCTGGCCCAGCTCCTGCGGGAAAGACTGACTCAGTGTCTACCAACCCCCACCCCCAGGCCCCTTTCCCTTGGAGTCCAGGGAAGGTGGGCAGGATGTCTGACTTGCTCCCCACTCTCTGTCCAAGGGCAGCCTCCTTCATGCTGGAAGGCACTGAGCATGCCCTGCCCTCTGGGGGCCATCTCCTCCTCTGTAAATGAGGGCTATGGGAGGTGGTCTCTAACAAGTCTTAGAGCTTAGACATTAAAGATAAATGGCCTACAAGGCCCCGAATTGCCTGGTTCCCATCCCTCCTCTGACTTAGTACATTCCCTTCCCTCCTGCTCTTCCTGCTCTGATAGCAAGGTCCTTACGTCCCCTCAAAGACACCAGCCCATTTTGGCTGTGGGCCACTCCCCTCTTCCTGGAATCACCCATTCCCACCTGCGTGGCTAACTTCCTCACCTTCTTCAAATCTTGGCTTCTAAATTTATCTTCTAAATAAGGCCATCCTAACCACCCCATGGAAACTGTCACCTGCCCTACCACCCCCATCCCCAAACTTCCTTTCCCTGTTCTAATTTTTCCTTTTTTCCATAACATTCATCACCTTCATACTATATAATGCACTTATTTCCTAGATCTATTGTTTATTGCCTGTCTCCCAGTAGAAAGCAAGCTTAGTGACTTTGGTCTGATTATTCACCAATATTGATTGGCCACATAGTAAAGTCTTAGTTATTGTTTGTCAAATGACTGAATGACTGGGATCTAAGTCCCTAACCATGCTTTGCCTCCAGGCCACTCTCTCACGGTAGCCACAGGGAGCATGCATGCCTGTCCCCTCCCCTCACTCCCACCAGCCCTTGGCAGACCCTCACTTCTTCATACAGACGCTTCAAGAAGCAGATGTACTCTCTCAGAGCCTCCAAATTGCTTTCCAACTCCATCTTGCTCTGGAAAAAGTCATCCACATCCTGGGGACAGGAAGACAGAAACTATGTACCCTCACTTCCTCTCTGTTGGTCCCACTCTGGCTCAGGAGTTTCATTCCCACATAACCCAACACCCACCCACAGCCACCTCCAGAGTCCCACTCCTTCTTCCTCCAGTTCCACCCTGCCCTGCTCTCTTTTGCCTGATACTGACCCACACCACCTTCAGGAAGCCTTCCCTAATTACTCACAACCAGTTCTGCCTCTCCCACTCCCTCCCCACCCCACCCCCACAGTGACACCAGAGCCCATCAGATGGCCCCTCGGTCGGATCCTGCCCTGGGGTCCCTGTGTCCACATAGCTGCCCCATTTCCCTGGGGGTTCCTGCAGGCAGTGGGATAGCATGCTCTGCATTAAGCTCTCCCACCCCCTGCTCTCCAGGGCAGGACTGGGCTCTGGGCACACTGGGTGCTAGGATTGGAATGGAGCAGCTGATCCCCACCCTCACCTTTTTGAGGACCACAAAGTCATTCTCCACCATGGCATGCTTGTTGGCCTCCTGCTCATACCTGCCAAACAAGTACAGAAGGATTGTAAACAAGTACGGCCTGAAGTGCTGAAACCAGAGCCCGTCCGCCAGGCATGACCTCCCAGAAAAGGCCACTCTTGCCTGTAGATGCTCCAGAGCAGGACACACAGCCAGCCTGCTTCTCCACCTTTCTTGGCAGGAACTTTTGGTCATGTCCTACCTATGTCCCTCTCTACACTATCAGCCCGTGTCCACTTAATGACATGGCCCACCTTACTTCACTGGTGTAGGGCATATTCAAATACCTCTTCTCACTTACTATTCTCAACCATCATGTAAGCAGGCATTTTGGATTTATAAGAGAAATTATGTGACTTGGCCAAGTCATTAATAGTTAGGTTGCCCAGGCAGATCTAAAACCGGGTCTCCTTGCCCCAGTCTTCAGCTGCTTGTGGGTCCCACTCCACCTCACATTCCATCCTCCCAATGACTCTGAGAGGCAGGAAGGGCAGGCAACATTTTCCACAATACAGATAGGGAAACTGAAGCCAGGAAAGGTAAAATGCCTGGCCCAAGGCAGCACAGCTACCCCTGGCTCACAGTCTCCAAACCCAAGCCTCTTGTTAGTCCAAGGCTCTCTCCACACCACCAGGTGACACAGGTGGGGACTGCAGAACCACAGCACAGCTGTGAATCATGCCACCGGCCTGAGGATGGTCCCACTAAATGGATTCCCTTCCACCACTACGACCAGAGAGCATCTGAGTCACATTAGCCCACAGCCTGCTCAACAGGAATTTCTCGAGAAACACCCCATTGAGGCATTGCTCAAATAAGCCCCTCCCAGCCTTGACAGGAAGTATGGCCCTCATAGCTGGGGCCTGCTGGACCCGAGGCTCTCCAGACCAGGCCATCAGGGGCTGCAGGGCCTCCTGCCCTGCAGCAGGTGGGGCACCCTGAGAATCAGAGAGAATGGGGATGAGGAGGGGGTTAGAGAGGAGGCCAGTCATGTGTCTGGGAGCTCAGCAGTGGAAGACCGTCTGACTGACAGCCCCTCCCAGCCCCCACCAAGGCCCATGGGGACACTGCCAGTCACCTACTTGGCCTTATACTCTTCCTCCTGGTCCTGGCAGGACTTCAGCTCAGCATCCATAGCCCCTCGTTCTCTCTGGAGCTGCTCCAGCTGTTTCCGGAGCTGAGCCAGGTGGGCCTCAAAGAAAGAGTCCAGGCCCTGGGGTCTGTCACTCACCCCCAACTGCTGCAGCAGGGTCCACTTGGTCTCCAGGACCTTGTTCTGCTGCTCCAGGAGCCGTACCTGCAGCACAAGCAAAGACTCCCTGAAACTCCTGTGGACTCTCCAGGCACAGCCTCTGGAAAGTAAAGCCTCAAGGACCCTCCAGTCATTCCACCTTTCCCCTGCCTCCCCACCCAGCCCAGGCAGGGGCAGCCTCATGCCCTTCCGTGAGACTCTGAGTACGTCAAAATGATGGCAAGAACTAACAGGGAAGGGTATTTCCATTGCTCGGCAGCTTTTCTTTGCCCCTGAACCCCAACCAGAAAGGCTCCAGTTAGACTACAGGGGGAACTTCCTTGCTGCAGAAGTTATTAGAAACATGGTGGAAGACCAGACTTCCCCATTCCCAAGTTCAATCAAGCACAGTTCCTCCAAGGGAGGTGCAGAGAGAGAGGGGCTTAGCTGAGTTGACCCTCACCTTGTCAATAAAGGAAGCAAACTGGTTGTTGAGAGTTATGATCTCTTGGGTCTCCTGAGTCCGCACCGCCTGGAACTGGTGGTCCATCCCAATCTTCAGGGGGGTCAGCAGACTCCGGTTGATGGTCACTTCCTGGATGCCCCCCGGAGGGTACAGGGAAAGCCCAGGCCCCCCACTGCCCTCCCCAAACTGCACCCCCAGCCTTCCCCCAGACCCCCAGACCCTTCCATGAGAACCTCCTCGGTAGCCCCCAAAGGAACTGATGCTCCTGCTGCTGAAACTACTGCTGCTACGGCCCCCCGCACGGGCAGAACAGGCTGAGCGAGCGCTGAAGCCCCTCTGGGCCCGGCATGAGGAGAAAGACATGACAGAGACCGAGGCAGCTACAGGCAGACAGAAGATTGTCAAGGTGTGTGAGTTCCTGCCCTGAGGCCCCAGCACGGGACTTTTATCCTCTCCTGTGCCTGGGCTGGGCCTTGGAGAGCAAGATGCTCTTGGCCTGACTGTGTCTGTCACTGGCTCCAGCTGACCTCTTCTGACATGCCTGGGATATAGGTGCTCAACACATGCCCAGCCCAAGGAGGATGGAGACCCAGGCCCTGCCCTCAGAGCTCCTAGGATGGTGGGAGAGCTGGGCATGTCTTGGAGACAAGGAAGTAGTCAAGGACCTGGACTGCAGTGCTGGGGGACAGGAAGTGATGGCCCTGGGCAAAATCACTGGGGGTCATTCCAGGGAGGCTTCCAGAGAAGGAGAGGGGAGGAAGGGAAGGATGTTAGAGGGAAGAAGAAGATGGAGGGGGGGGAGGTGGAGCCTTTGAGTGCCCCGGAGGTGCTGGACAGAGGAGAGTAAGGCATCTCCAGGAAGAATCTACCTAAAGGAGTTGGAGAAAGAAGGCACTTTGCAACACCAGGAGAAGCCAGAAGGTTAATAGAGGTGTTACCGTCCTCATTGGCTAAAAGACACTCCAGGATTTGGAAATCAGACAGACAAACAGGGTGTCCAAGCACCTCCTCTTGCCCAACCCAGCAAGTGTACATGAGGCACCACCCCACTCACATCAGGCATCTCCATGCACAAAGGCTAGTGGGGCTTTTCTGAGCCCAGCTTGTGTCCCTGCTCCTTCCACAAACACAGCACCAGGCGCATCATTTGGTTCAAGCACTACATTTGTCGGGTTAGCAATCAGAGGTACGTAGGCTCTGAAACAAAATGTGTGTTTAGAAAACTGTTCCCCTGGGGGATTGGGAGCAGACAGGGGAGGCTTGGGGCTCCCCCTGTTTGACTCTGTCTGCCCTGTGAGCCGACCAGGTGGAGGAGCCCAGAGTTCACCTGGTATTCAGGGAGCTTCCACCTGGTGCAGGGCCCCTGGTAGGAGGCATCCAGCCCCTTCCTCAGAAACTCCTCCACTGCTGGCCAGCAAGTTGGGCAGCTCTGATTTCTAGACATTTCTAAAATGTCTTCTTTACTTGGCTATTTCTTCCTGTCCCCCAACCCATTCCTAGAGCCTGGTGGGCTCTGAAGTGAGGATACTGGGACCTAATACAGCTCAAAGCAAGGACAGAGACTCAGCATAATAAATACTCAAGAGGCATGCTGTGAGGCAGTCAGTCCCAGCACTGTGACATCCCAGAGGTACTCTGCCCCAGGCCAGACAGTGGGGAGCAAGTCTGACCCAGAGGATTAGAAGCCCCTTCTTCCTTCCCCCAGCCCCATCAAGCAGCATCCCTGAACAAAACTGGGTGATGACTTCATGGGGAAGAATAGGCTGGGCCTCAGTGGGGAGAACAAAAGGATCAAGGGACTGAGGGGCCAGGTGAGGAAGAGGAGAGAAAAGACCCAAGCAAGAGATGGAGGTGCCCCAGGAGAGGGAGTAGACCCAGAGTCTAGAAAGAGAATGTGGGAAATTAGTCAAATCCCACTGGGGACCCACCTCTAAACCCTGTCCCCTGGGATCACTTTACAGAGGCAAAGAGGCCAACTGCCTTCCTTGAGAAAGATCTCAAGGATGTACTTGAGAAAAATATCTATGAGCCAGACTCTACCACCCCTCCACCCTGGTATTAAGGGTGAAAGATAGGTCACAGTTAAGATGGGGCCCAATCCGCCTTCCTGAAACTTCCTCATATTTGTAATATTACAGAATATTAGAGCCAGAGTGAACTTCAAGGTCGTCTGGTCCAATGCTCTCATTTCACACATTCATTAAGTCCTCTGAGGCCCCACAGGGTATAGGGTGGGTTCAGAGACTATGCACCCTTGGCAAACCTGAGGGATCCCACCAGATGACCTCTAAGCCTGCTTTGACACATCACTTTGTGGTCTGAGTAACTTGCTCAAGGCCACCCACACCACTGATCTGGCTGGAGCCAGGACTACCCCCCAGCCCAGACCGCTGCCCCATGGGACAGCCTGCTAAACCCTCGATCTTGACTCCAGGACGTCTCATCCACTGCTCTGTCCACTCAGGGTCGGGAGTACACTCGACAGCAGTAAGCACTTGTGTTATGAGATGAATTCTTATCCACGACAGTTACACCCAGGGACCTTCTTAAATCCCCAGGTTCTCAAATGCTGCTATAACATATGCCTTCCCCTGTTTAAAAATAAAAGCCATGCGGTGATGGAGACCATGATGAAACAGCTTGGAGACTGGATGCTAGGGCCCTCACCAGCTGAGCGATTTGTTCTGCACATGGGGGTACACAAAGGGATCTCAATTCACGCAGCAGCAAAAGTACAAACAGCTCAAATCATGGATTTCACATTACACCCAGCAAAGGCTCTAGAGGGCTGAGCAGTCTCCGTCGCTCCAGGTCAACCATCCTCAACCATGTCTCATGCTCTGCAGCCCCTGCCCACCCTGGTTCCACCTTCAGGAAAGCCCCAGCCCAGTGCAGCTTCTTCATATATATATATGTATATATATATATATATATATATACATATATATATATATATATATATACTCAGTGCGGCATTTCATTATGTTTCTAAGCTATGGTTCCTTCTTTCCCTTACCCCAGCTAAGGGACAGTTAAAGTTTCAATTTATGAAATTAGGTTTTCATTTATACATTGTAATGTAATGTTCATAGAGCCCAAAACTATGGGCTACAATGCATATGACTTTTGACAATAAAAATAAATGATGTATTTTAACACAACCTGTTTTGTATAATAAAAAAGTCTACTTATTTTACCATCAAAAGCTGTCTTCAGAAATTTTCTACACGTTAAGTAAAAACACTGTCAACAATATGTCAATATTGCCAATGTTAAGATAATTGGGTATTGGCAAAACTGGACAGCTACATGTAAGAGAATGAAACTGGATTATTGTCTAACCCTATCTACAAAAGTAAACTCAAAATGGATCAAAGACCTGAATGTAAGTCATGAAACCATAAAACTCTTAGAAGAAAACATAGGCAAAAATCTTTTGAATATAAACATGAGCAACTTTTTCCTGAACGCATCTCCTCAGGCAAGGGAAACAAAATAAAAAATGAACAAATCAAGCTAAGAAACTTCTGTACAGCAAAGGACACCATCAGCAGAACAAAAAGGCATCCTACAGTATGGGAGAATATATTTGTAAATGACATATCCAACAAGGGGTTAACATCCAAAATGTATAAAGAATTCACATTTCTGAACACCCAAAAAGCAAATAACCCTATTAAGAAATGGGTGGAGGATATAAACAGACAGTTCTCCAAAGAAGAAATTCAGATGGCCAACAGACCCATGAAAAGATGCTCCACATCACTAATCATCAGGGAAATGCAAATTAAAAACCACAAATGAGATATAACCTCACATCAGTTAGGATGGCCAACATAGAAAAGAATAGGAACAAAAAATGCAAAGAAAGGGCAACTCTCCTACACTGCAGGTGGGAATGTAAACTAGTTCAACCATTCTGGAAAACAGTATGGAGGTTCCTCAAAAAACTAAAAATAGAAATACTGTTTGACCTGGGAATTCCACTCCTAGGAATTTACCCAAAGAAAACAACTTCTCAGATTCAAAAAGACATATGCACCTTTATGTTTATTGCAGCACTATTTACAATAGCCAATATATGGAAACAACCTAAGTGTCCATCAGTAGATGAATGGATAAAGAAGAGGTGGTACATATACACAATGGAATACTGTTCAGCCATAAGAAGAAAACAAATCCTACCATTTGTAACAACATGGATGGAGCTAGAGGATATTATGCTCAGTGAAATAAGCCAGGCAGAGAAAGACAAATACCAAATGATTTCCCTCATTTGTGTAGTATAACAATGACGCAAAACTGAAAGAACATAATAGCAGCAGACTCAGAGACTCCAAGAAAGGACTAGTAGTTACCGAAGGGGAGGGGTGGGAGAGGGCTGGTGGGGAGGGAGGGAGAAGAGGATTGAGGGGTATCATGATTGGTGCACATGGTGTATGTGGGGTCATGGGGAAGACAGTGTAGCTCAGCGAATACAAATAGGAACTCTGTGGCACCTTACTACACTGATGGACAGTGACTGCAATGGGGTATCGGGGGGAACTCAATAATAAGGGTGAATGTAGTAACCACATTGTTCTTCTTGTGAAACCTTCATAAGAGTGTATATCAATGATATCTTAATTTAAAAATAAATAAATAAATAAATAAGATAATTGGGTATTACCTAGCATGGAATTTTTGCAACTATTACTAATCTTACGAATTCAAAATTATGCTCAAGCTCATGTTCTAAAAACTGCATTTGGCAACATAAAGTGGTAGAAAGAATGCCTATGTTATCAAACAGTATAAAAATACATAGGACTACATAATTTTGAATTAGCCCCTTTTCTTGACTTCAAATGCAGATTTCTACATCCTCAAATTTCATCAAAAATCTCAAGAGAACATACAGGTAACTGGAACATACAGAAAGACTTTCTAGAGTAAGCAGGCTAGTTGGAAATAGGGCTCATCACAGTCCATGTTGGTAAGGCAATTTATTCAAAACATGCATTAACTGGAAGAAAAGTAGTTGCAGCGGGAAAGGCATTCCTTTTCTTCTTTTGAACGAAAGAAAACTTCTTTTGAAGAAACTACTTGAACTCTGATGTTCTGGTCTTTTACTCCTAAGTTACACTTTATGAGAAGAACAAGTGTTTACATTTCACTTGTCAGCTTCATCAATTTTTTAAAAATACAATAAACACTTTAAAATAATGAACATAAATCAGGGGGCCTTAGCAAACTACATCCACACCGAATAAAGTTCTCTTCTTAACAAGTGATGGCCAAAACCCAAATTGCAGAATGAGCCTCAGAAACTTCGAGTTCCATTTAAATGTCATCAATGTCCTCGTCATCTCCAATATCATCAAACTGGATTTCATCATCATCTCCAGGACCATATGCATCTGTCTCCTTGATTTTAGTATGTTCTGGAAGCTCGCCATACGCCCTCAGACTTCTAGCTTCATCTGCATTGTACTTTAAAATTACGTCAGCTTTGTTATCCTGATACTCTCGCAGACCAACCAATATAATGTCTGAGGTATTTATCCAAACCTTTTTTCTCAGTTTTCCTCTGATATGGCATAGCCTCTTCACACCGTCAAAACACAGAGCTTCTAAACGTCCATTTCCCAACATTTTGATAACTTGAGCATACTCTTGTCCATCCTCTTTAAACACCAGTTCTCTTTTTTCCGATTCATTCTCATTCTTCCCCCTGCGTCTGTTTTTACCTCCTTTACCTTTATTCTTGGGCATGATGGTGATAGCCGCTTGCTGCCGTTTGCACCTGCCTTCGCGCGTTGGCGGCGCGGCCGTTACGTGTCCAAAAGGTGCGCGGACCAAACAGTTGCCGGGCGCACGCGCATAACCGCCGATTCCAAGGGGTGCGCGGACCAGTAGCCAGGCGCACGCGCAGAACCGCAGAACCGTAAGGCGACTGAGCGCCAGAGATTCCAAAATGGCCGCCCGCGATGGCAAGCAAAATCCCAGTGCAGCTTCTTGTCGCTCCCCAGCGGCCCCACCCTAAGTTCACCCCTGGCCGCAGCTACAATCCCCCAGCCTCTTTCTCTAGGCCTGTTCTATTTGTACAGTTTTTTTTTTACCCCGTGCCAGTTATTCACAAACAAAATATGACTGAGCACCTACTAAGGGCCAGGAACTTGCTGAGAGTTGAGAATTGAGCAAAGACAAAGGCCCAGCCTCTGCACTAAGAAAGCTTAGCGTCTAGTAGAGAAACACACTAAATAAATTAGACAAGTATTTAATTTCAATTATTATAATAGAGAAAAAGTACAGGGCATGAAAGAGGCCTAACATAGTTTTTCCCCTGACTTATTCTCAAAAATGCCAGGAACACTGTTGCCTCAAGACCTTTGCACCTGTTATGTCCTCTTCCTGGAATGCTCCTCCTCAGAGACCCACATAGCTAGAAGTCACCTTCCCTGGCTACCCTAAACCAAAAGTGCAACCCTGAGACCATCCCTCCCTCCTCAGATACTTTTATTTCCTGCCCAGGTTTCTTTCTTTCCACTTAACATCTGTCACTTCCTAACATATTATAATTTTATTGACCCATCTCATTTGTCAGTCTCCCTCCACTAGAATGTGAGCTCCGTGAGGACATTTGATCCCTTCACTCACTCCTGTAGCCTTTGCACTTGTACCTGGCATACAGTAGGTGCTCAAAAAATATTCTTTGAATGAATGAATCCACATTCAGTTTCATCTGGTTGATTTCCTTCTATCTTTCAACCTCTGGATATCTTTGTGACTCTCTGAATGCTCTCTGAAGCATTAGTAACTCCCTACCCATCAACCCAAGGTTGGGAGAATGCATGCAGTTGAGAAATATGGTCCTGCGTGTGTGTGTGTGTGTGTGTGTGTGTGTGTGTGTTACTGAGCTCCTATTGTGGGACAAGCACTGAGCTAAGTGATACAAGAGACAGAAAATGGAAGGCCCCATTCCCACCTGGAAGGAATATGTAGCCCCATAGAGGACACATGTATGAATACAGAGTGGGGGTCATCTGAGAGGGGCTGCCCCAAGTTGCAAGTGGCAGTGTTGGTGTAATAGTGGGGGATTCCTCTTATCCCCTTGACCCAGCAGCCTTGGAGGAAAGCAGGGACAGAGCCCTGTGGCCTGCCACTAGAAACCCTCCCTCTGCAGCTTGGTGGCCTCCTTGGGTGTGCCCTTTGGATCTTAGGCTCCGTGTGGGAATCTACACAGTTGTACTTTTATTCAGACCCAGTTTTCCCATCTTTCTACAAGGACATCAGAAACTGTATCAAATGTCTCATTGTATCCCAGAGAGCCTCTGTCTGATTTATAAAACCATCAAGATAACATTGTCAGTGAGCTATTTTATCCAACAAGAGAATAACAAATGAAAACCCTTATATCTACTAAGATTCTAAGAACTTTACATCTATTAAGTATGTAATCCTAACTACTCTATGAAGTAGATACTATTATTATCACAAGCCAACAGAAGGAAAAACTGAGGCAAAGAGAAAACGAATAATTTGCCCAGGGCCGTACAGCTAGTAAGTGGCAGAGCCAACACTTGAACAGAAATAGCTGGGCACCAGAGTCCTTGCACTTAACCACCACACCATGCTCTTCTCAGAGACATGGGAATGTCAGTGTTGAAGGGTACCTTAGCCAGCTGAAGCCCAGAGAGGTGGAATGACTTGCCCAAGGTCCCACAGCAGATCCAAAAGTCAAGCTCATTCCTCAACATTCATCCATTATCAGCGTTCATAAGCACCACAAGGTGCCAAGACACCATGCTAGCCTAGGTTAAGCGAAGATTTAATGAAAGTCCCTGCCCTAAGGAGTTCACAAGCTGGTGGGGGAAAGAGTGAGGGGTGGGGAATCTATGTGAAAATCAGTAAGCACAGTCAGGTGTTGGAGGCACCCCTGTAGGATGTACAAGGCATTGGGGTGCTCAGGGGTCTTTTCGAAGCCACAGCAGCAGGCAATCTTATTCTTGACCTGTTCTGGAACAAAAGTCAACTCCTATGTCAAGGTGAGGCTGGGCTACCCACACATTCTAGCTGTCCTGGCTTCCACAAGGCAGTGAGGGGTTGGTTACTGTCACGTTGTTTGAGAGGAACAGACTCAGGTGTCCCTGGCCTGCCTTTAGTCTGCCTCCCCTCCCTCACCATGACAGCCCAGTGACTTCCCCATATCTAGTCAGGGAAACCTCCCTCACTTTGTCCTTTGCATCTGAGTAATACATGCCAAATTCTAACCCAGAATATCGTGAACATCAGTCATTCTCACTTAGCCTTCACCATCTTTCCATATTGTCATTCCGTATATACTATTACATACTTAATACTATTCTTTAAATAAAATTAAACCAACTCACTTATTTTTTTACCCTGACCCTAAGCAATAATATCCTTGGCATAGTGGCTTTTCTGTGCTAATTCTAATCTTTCTAATTCTCATTCGGATAAAACATAACTATTCAAAATGCAAAGCACTCGTCCATGTGCCCATGGCTTCCTAGCATCCTCAGGGAAACCCAAGTGAGCCCTGACCTGCTGGCTGCACCAAAGCTGGAAGGCTCAAAGCTGCCCCAAAGTCAGGGAGGGCGAGGAGCGGGCAGTACCCTTTGGATATGACACCTGCATTTACACCTCTTTTGACGTGTCAGGGCAGGAAAGCAGAGGGAGGAGATTCAGGGGAGGCAGGCAGAGCACACTCACTCCAGCCTTCTCTGCCCTGGCGCCCTCCTACCTGTACGCTGGGGAGCAGGCGGCACTGCAGGGCTGGGGGCAGGTGGCCCCGGCCCTCCTTGCTGCACTAGAAGTGGTGCAACTTGGCACTCATCCAGAGCATGGGCTTATGGCAACAGAGAAGGGGTGAGCCAAGGACAGCCCCTGATGCCCAGGTAACAAGACCCCACAATCCACCAGGAGCACATTCCCAAGGCAGAAGCCTTGGAGAAGAGGAATGTGCAAAGCTTTGCCTGCAAGTTCAGAAATTTAATATATGTCTCCAAGTTATGGGTTGCAGGTGGCCATGAGGGAAGAGACAATGCCAAACCCTAACTTTAGAATTATAACTCTTCTACATGTGTGACATGATTATGTTATACAAAGCACTTTGAAAAATTTTATTGAGGATGCTCTGAAAGCCATTACTGTCCCAGGCCTTTGCAGTGGACTTCATCCTCTTTAAACCTCATCCCAATATGAGAAGTGGGTTTCACTGTTGTTCACTGTACAGACACAGAAGAAAAAGCAATTGCCCAGTATCTCAAAGGCAGGAAGAGGCCAACTCAGGATGAGAACCCAGATCTCCTCGTTGATCCAGTAGTCTTCTCGGGAACACCACAGCATCCTCCAAGACTCCTCTGTGCAATGTGTGCATGCACATGTTTCCTCATTCCACAGAGAACTGGAAGTTTCCCCCACCATGAGTGCCAGAGAGAGAGCCCAGGGAGGGGACTCCCAGCTCAGGGCCAGGCAGCAGTGTGTTGTTGTGTAACAGCTAGCTCTCTGCAAGGGCAGGAGGACATGTATCTGTTTTGTAACATCTGCCATTTTCTGGAGTGTAAATATTCCAACCACAGCTAAGTTCAAGCTACCAGCATGATGTCACGCAGAGCAAAGCTGGAAAGAGATGAACACAATGAGCTCTTCTGCATTTGCACAAGCTGGCTCCAGCACACTGCCAGCCGAGGTGAAGAAGGCAAAGGCCTTTCTGGGGAGGGAAGACTGTCTCAGACTGGGGGGGCAGACTGGTGGTGCCTGAGAGGGGAAGAGGGCAGGGATGAGAAGTGTTCAGACTGGAAAGCCTGAGTTGAGAGTCCAGACTTGCCCATCCAGGGCTCAGCACGCACCCACTGCCACTCTGACCAAGTCAGGTTCAGCCAGTTGGGTACCCTGCTGTTAGCAACTGCTCCTGAATTAGCAAATATTTATGATGGCTGTTACTAAGACAGCCTCCCAATACCCCCAGAGGGTGAAAGGCCCATGGAGCAACTTCTAAGGGAAAGTTCCCAGGATTCCTACAACCCTGGGAAAATAAGGTCAAGGCTCCACAAGAACTCCAGGACTGGAAGACGGGGTGGGGGCTACCGGCACTAGCAACCTGGCCCTCAGCCCCCCCTCACCAGCATCTCTCCCATGGCCATCTAAAGAGCTGAGCCCTCGGCATGGGGCATGGGTGGGGGTGGCGGTGAATCTTCTGCCCCCATCCCCAAGGAACTGCAATCTGACAGAACAGTATTTTTCAAAACTGCAAGTTACAACACAGTAGTGGGTTGTAATCTCATCTAATGGGTCAGTCCATCTAATGGGTCTCAACCAGCATACCAGAGAGCATTACAGGTAGTAAGTATCCTATTGCACCAGGACATTTTATTCCGTATGTGTGTGTATCTGTGTAAGTGTGTACAGACTGTGATACACAATGAATTTCTTACTAGGAATCACTGTCCAAAGAAGTTTGAGAAACCCTCTAATAGAGGAGGTGGTCCCACACCCAAACACACACAAAACCAAGAAATAAGACCAGAACCAGGAACAGCATTCACTGCCAGGTTGGAGGGATAGGAAAACAGAGGTTTCATCTGGGGAGCTTTTCCAGAAGAAACAAGTAATGAAAGCAGAGTTCAGCAGGGGGAAAGCAGAGACAGGGGGATGTCTCCCTGTCTATCCTGGGAGTTAGGAAAGCCTCCTAGCATCTAATCTAATCCCTAAATGCACTGATGCATGCTCTGCCCAGCATCCCAGCTGCTCTCCAAAAGGAAGAACCATAGTCGCCTCCTCCACTGAACCACTGAGACACAACAGTGACAAGGACAGGCACCACTGCTTGGATCCAGGGAGGGTAAGGCCAGCTGGGCCAGGGAGAGCATTCAGCAGCATGCTGAGTGCAGACAAGGCAGGAGGCCCTGACCACAGGCCTGCTGTGGGCTAGCCCATGTGTTCTTGGTGACACAGACCAGGCCAGACTGCATGCTTGTCCTTGGGGAAAGGAGACAATAGTTAAGATGACAACTGGAAAGTGATCCACAGCACGAACACCCCACACATGCACATCTGCCAGTTGTTGTAGAATGTCAAAGCAGAGAGACCTAAGAGGTTATCTTCTCCAGCACCCTTGTTTCGCAGCACAAGAAATTAAGGCCCAGAGAGGGAATGTCACCTGCCCAAGGCACATAGCACTAGTGCTCACTAGGCAGGACTCATTTCATCCTGCACCAGATAGCCATGAGGCTAGGCTAGAGACCCACCAAAGAGGACTCCAATCCCCCCTACCTACCCCAGCCATTCCAACAAGCTCATGAATGCTATCATCCCCCAAAAACATTTTCTGGGCACTCCTCAGTGCCAAGCACTATGCTGGGTGCTTTAGATAGAATGAATAAGTCTTTCCAGATAAGAATGGAGTACACCTGCTGCCCTCCAGGAAAGAAGACTGGCTCTGTGACCTCCCTGACCTCCTCCAGACACTTACTGCTCTCAGGAGGCTCTTGGGTCTAAACTCACCCCTTCCTGCTGCATCATCAGCCCAGTTCTTCTTGGCCCCTGAGGCACTTTCTTGCCAGCCTGGCCTGGCAGCTGGGGAGGGTGCCCATGCTGCTAGGGCCCTCTCCTGGCTCCTGAGTCAGCCCAATCTTGTTTCAATGACTTTGCTGCTAAGGTGGCATAAAAACCCGAGGAACTGTGCCAGCAGTAGCTTGTGGGCAGGAAGGGGGCAGAGAAAGGAGAGGACCTTCGGAAAGATGTTGGGTGAGAGGTGGAGGGAGGAGAAAAGGCAGACCCCAGCCCCTGTCTGGCTTCTTAAAGTCTAGGCTGTTGTTTTAAGGCTATGGAGGAAGAAGATCCTAAGGCCTGTAGCACTTCCTTTTTTTTATACAAATAATACAAATTCATTGTTGAAAAAATCTAAACAATAGATCATAAAATTAGAAAAAATAACTCTTCCAAAATACTACCATGTAGAAGTAGTCACTACTAACATTTTGGTGCATAAACTTTCCATATGCAAATAACTTTCATTATTCATTCAACCCATATTTATTGGACATAGTCTATGTGCCAGATACTGTTCTAGCACTGGGGTTAAAGTAGTAAATGAAAAATAAAAATCCATGCCCTTATGGAGTTTGTATTTCATAATTATGTATATGTGTCTGTATATGTGTATATTCATATGTCCAGTATAACACCCTATTCTACTCTAGTGTAAGTACCATTTATTCATATAACTATATACTTCCCAGAAGTGGGATCATATTACACATACAGATTTAGAGCCAGTTTTCCCCTGTCTGTGTCAATAAATATACCATTAGATTATTGGGAATGGTTAAGAGTATTCCCTTGCATGGATTCTCAAGGCCTCCACCAGGTCCGCTGAGTTCTTTCCCAGAAGAGAGCTGAACCTCTGGAAGCCCCTGTGAGTCCCAGCACACACATACACACACACACACACACACACACACACACACACACACACACACACACACACACACGAGCGTGCATGCGCACATGAGCATGGCTTGAGGGAGCCAGCCGGCTGGTCGCTGGACAGTGCAGTCCACTCCAGCCTGGTCCCAGACATCTTTCCAGGATTTTCCAGAACACAGACCCATTGCCAGCGTTCCCTTCCAAGCGAAAGCAGGAGCCCAGCTTCTCCCACTCTTGACTCCCCCTGCAGGCGGCCGGGGGCTCTAGCAACTGGAGCTGGAGCCAGCCCAGCAGCCGCACAAGAAGCAGTCTTCTCCCTAAAGTCCCTTCTCTGCCACTGCTTCCCTGGTGCCTGATGGAGGTGTAAGGCCAGAGGCCCTAAACAGGCCCCCACCTAGAGCACCACTGTTTCCTCGGTGTTCTCCTGAACTTTTGAGAAGTCCTAGCTGGCCCTGGGCCAACCTGGGAAAATCCACAGTACAGGACTCCCTGGAAGCTAGCCCCTGGGACCCTGGAGGTGCCTTGGGCACAGCACAAAAGAAGCTCAGGGTACGGGTAAGATTCCTCAAGGGAGGAACAACCTAAGACAGGCACAGTCGCAGGGGGGGTCATCAGGTGAGAAATTGGGGATCAACAGAGGTGAGGCTTAGAACCTCACCCCCCCCCTGTTTTGAGAGAAAGCTTCTGCATCCATGGATGTTTTGTTGCCCTTGTCTGCTTGGATTAATACTTAGTCTATAGGCACAGACCTGACCATCTACATTTGCCCTCTTACAGCACTAAATTATGTTTTCTACCTTTGTCTTGAATCTACCTACCACTCCAGCATTTTATTAAAAATAAAATATAATATAATAAAATAAGGGAGAAATGTGGGATTCACATATAAATCAAATATAAAAACCAAATGAATAATCATATCTGACTTGATTGTTTATAGTACATGATGTGTAATCAAAACCGAAAGTTTCTGTGATGACTGCCCGTGCACTGTTCACCATGTAAGAACTTATTCATTATGTAAGAACTTGTTCACTGTGTAAGAACTTGTTCGTTATGCTTCAGAAGATTGGAGACTGTTGAGAATTAGGCTTGGGGTTGATTAATGATTGTGTATTGAGTCCCCTGTACAGAATTTTATTGTTGTTAACAAACATTTGATCAATAAATATGAGAGATGCCCTCTCAAAAAAAAGCAAATGCAGGTTACATAGTTGTTAACAATACTTAGCTTAGTCTTTTTAATATTGATCTCATTATTTTTTTTTAAATACACAGACAATTTATTAAGTCTTTAAGCATAAGAAACTGTTTTAATAACTAATTAGAAAACTTTCTACAATCTTTCAACATTAAAGGTAGAGTAATAAACTTTTGTTCTTTTAACAAGAAAAAAAAAAAGAAGCTCAGGGTTTGGGAGAGAGGGTCTATGGGCTTGTGGTTAAGAGCATGGGTCAGACCCCTTGGTTCTGATGTTATCTCCTCTACTGAGTAGCTGTGTGGCCTCAGGCACGTGACTTAACCTCTCTGTGCTTCCTTATTCACAACTATAATAAGGGGATAATAATTCTTATTTCATAGGGTTGCTGTGTATGTCAAACAAGATGACACATGGAACTGCTAGCACAGGGTGGTGTCCACCAACTATTAATTTTATTATTATTATTATTATCCTCTGAGCCCCATTCACCAACAGGTCTGACGTACTAAAGGTTGACTTTCCTGGGACTCCTCTTGCTCTCCCTATCATGTGAGGATGGCCATCCCTTCTGACCTCCAGGGGCAGAAGAGAGAGAGCAGGGGCGTGTGTAGACATGTGTGGGGAGCGTACTGCAGGGGCTTGTGAGTGATGGAGGACTGAGTGAGTGTGCAGAGGTCAGACGCTCATGCATACACATAAAAGCACAGGAATGTGAAACCTAGTTTTATGTGTGAATGTGTAGGCTAGTTGTGTACATATAAGGTGGAGTGTGAATGTATAGTTTCTGTGTACAGCAGTGTGGAAGGGTGCATAAGAGAGAGAGAGGGATGAGCTGTGAGTGTGTAGCAGGTTATGTGTTATGACTGTGTGAGGGTACTTGTGTGTATGAAGGTTGTGTGTGAACGTCCACATTCACCAGCCACACCCTGGACACGTGGCTCTTGGAGAGGGGGCTTCATCAGAGACAAAAATCCCCCACTTGATGTGGAATAGCCTTGATGTTTTCTCTCTTCAAAGCTTTCAAGTTTTCTGGAGAAAAGCTTCTAGCTCAGGAGTGCAGCTTTAAACCTGCCCCACAGAGGAAAACTCAGGAAAGAAACCAGCGCTAGCCACCCTGACCCTGCACCCCCCCGGAACGTTCCTGGCGGACAGCAGGACCCACACCTTGCCCTGCACCTCCCACTCGCTGCTTTGCTCAGAGCCACACCCTCTCCCTGTTCTCCCAGCCCCTCTGAGAGCGCCTGGGGCCACTCCCAGAAAGCTTAAGCCCCTCTCCAGGCTTTGAGAGCACTTAGCCTACCTGCTCAGGCAGGCCCTACCCTAGGGGCAGCTGGCAACTCCCTGCCAGAGGGGAACTGGGGGTTGGGGGTGGGAACTGACTTCAGAGTCCATGGCCAACCTCCATCCCAGGAGGCAGGCACCTCACCCCACCCTGCATCTCCTAAGAAGGCAAAAATCCCAATAGCACACTGGGTGAGAAGGGTGTCTCAGAGAGAGGGGCCCCTTGGAGGCAGGAGTTGGACATCAAGAGGGGTCTTTCCTTTCATCTAGGGGTTCAGAGGAGGCATCTCCTCCAGCAAGTTGTGTCAAGCATCAATATTATTCTATGTATTAAGAATAATTATTATTTAACTCACAACTACTATATGCCAGGTGCTTTATATATTGTACCTCTAACCCCCACTTTACAGATGGGGAAACTGAGGCTCAGTCAGACTAAATAATTTGTCCTAGATTGTGCAACCAGTGGTAACAAAGGCACAATTTGAACCCAGATCTCTCTGTAAAGCCTGGACCCTTTCTGAGGCCTGCATCTACCTGTCTATTCTCAGCCAGAATCAGGCCCTCTGTTCCTCCCTCTCCACCAGGGGGATGGGAAAGTCCAAAGGAAGACAGACATGCTCAGACCAGACAGAACAAGTAGGGGGAACAGTGAGCTGGGGCAGTTGGCAAAGACTTCCAGAGGAGAAGAGCCTCAGGAAGAAGGGAGAGGGACTGTGGAGTGGAGGAAGGAAGGGCTGAGGAGGGCAGCTGGGCCTCTGGGACATCTGACGGGAGGGTGGCTGCATGGCTGTATGCAATGTAGCAGAGAGTAACAGAGATGGTAGAAATTGAGGCCTGGTGGCTGAGCCCCCAAAATACGTGTCCCCTGTGCCATCCACCCATCTGCCTGCTAGAACAGGTCCTGCTAGAACAGGGCTCTCAGCCCCAAGGAGCGGAGGTGCTGGGCAGTCGAGTACCTCCAAACTGTGGAATGTGTCGGGGCTTCATTCCTTGAGGCACCTCATTCCCAGCAACAGGGAGGAGCACTCAAGCCCGTGGGCTTGTGAGGAAGATAAACTAAGTGGGACTCTGAAGTGGCCCACCAAGGGGCCTAGAGAAGGGGATGCCTAGCTGAAGACTCAGGAAATAGGTAGGAGCCGGAAAGAGCAGGGCAGAGTGAATGGAAGAGACCATATGGGAGGAATTAGGCTTAAGGGTACCATGGAGTTGGGGGGGTTCCTTGCTGAGCCAGGCTGGGACAGGGCTCTTGGAGGCAGGCAGGGAAAACCTCAACAGACCCACTCCCAACTCCCTCCCAGCTTCCCCAGGACCAACCAAGTGCCAGGAGAACCCCAGGCAAACCCCAAGGGGAGCAGGCCATCAGTTCCATTTGGCCTTCCCTCTAGGACCTTATGCCAGGAGAGTGACCAGTGTCATCTGCAGGCCCCCAAGCCTCATAAAGGCCTTTTGCAAAAGGGAGGTACAGAGACTGCATCAAAGGACAGGACAGAGTAAGGGGCCTTGGGACTGGATAAGGAGACCCAAGTCAGGCAGGGAGAGGCTGCCCCGTGGAGGCAGGGGAATGCTCAGGATGGCTTCTCTAAAGTTCCCTCCCATGCCTGACCCCCAGGAGGGTTTTTGTGCCAAACCGCAGACCAGAGTCCCCCAACTCAGGACAACCATGACCTCCAGGGCTGGGAGGGCCTGTGGCATCCTTTTCAAGCCTACCTGATACCTGGGTGGTTTGTGAGGGAAAAGGGGGAGCCTGGGAAACAAAGTGGGTAATTGTGACAATTAAGGGAAGTGTCTAAAGCATCTAGTAGGTGCCTTGGAGGGAGGGAACAGCAAATAAGGGATGCGAACACCCATAGTCAGGGTAGAAAACAGGCTGCAACCTCTCTCCCTACCCCAGGGCAACGGAGCAGGGGCCTGGGCCCAAATGCTCTGGCTCGGCCAGGGCAGGCTAGCCAGTCTCATCTACATGTCATTTGCATGTGCTCTGTCTGGCTACCAACATTGTCACTCCTGTCTCTTCCGAGCCAACTAGGCCCCACGTTCTCTGTGGCTTCTTCGTGGCCCTTCCTAGACTCCTGAGACTGAAGGCTCCCAGAAGAAGAAAAGAGCCCAAGCTGGGGGCAGGGGTGGGAGATGGGACCCAGCCTTTGAAGAGGGCCTAAACTTAGACGGAAGGTCTGAAGCCTGGCTTAGGGCGACCCCTACAGGGTGTTCCCAGGATGGCAAGCGAGGCCCCTCCCCGCGCCCCATGGGCGCAGCCGTCAGGCCCCTGTGCCTCCCACACACCCTACTGCTCCTGGGCACCGGAGTTGAGGGTAGTACCCCGCCGGATCCTGACACAATCCAAAAGCTCACATCCTGCCCCCTATTAGCCAAGACCAGAGGGTCATCTTGGGCTGTAGCAGGAGTATTTGGGAGTGCTGGGCTGTCAGCAGCACCCCACCCGGTGTGCCACACCCCATCCTGCATCCCAGAAACAGGGGGAATAGTGCTTTTGAAAGCATTTGGGGAACAGAGAGGATTGTGAAGAAGTGGGGAAACCCTCACACAAGCTTGTACTGTAAGTGGACCCGCCAGGGTCTTCCCAGCTGGGGCCTCACCCACAGGGAATGAAGCCACGGGGAATGGGCTGCAGCTGGCTGCACTGAGGTCGGGCCAGGGCCGGACTCCCCACAGTAGCAGGGCTCTTTGGGGGCCCTGAAAGACAACTAGCTCCAACCCTCCTGGTCAGCGGGAGGGGAAGAACCACGGAAATGCAGTGACTGCAACATTTGACCAGGGCGAAAAAAATGTCAAAAATGCTCTGAGCCTGCAGTTTGCTTGTTGACATCTGCATGTGCTCACAGCCCATGCTTTCAGTGCTGCTGGGCTCCCTCCACCCACCCCTGCCTTGGCTGGGCGTGTGAATGGGGGCAGAGGAGAGGGCAGGGCAGAAGGGTGTGTGTGTGAACAAGTGAAGTCATTCTTTCTGGGTGGCTCCTTTTAATTAACACCCTGAAAAACTCCCAGCCAGCAAAATTAGGTCTTGCCAACTCCCTACCCTCCTGGCTCATCAAGGCCCTGGGGGGTAGAAGGAGGCAGAAAATCTGAAAGCAGGAAAGGAAGGGGTCTGTCGCAGGCTTGGGCATTTGAGCTTTCCCAGTCCTCTGAAGACCCACTGGCAGGGACACAGCCACACTCGAGGGCCAGCTGGCCTCCGGGAAGCTTGAATTGGCTTCTTCTGGAGCAGGAGAGTAGAAGTCAGAGCCGTCCCCTCGCTCCCAGCTCCCACAAGATGACCAGTCCCTGAAAGTATCCTGTGTTCCAGCCCTGGGGTTCCACTATGGGTCCAGGCCTGGGTGAAGCATTCAGGCCTCCCTCTGGCCATTTCAGTTGTACCCAGCATTCAAAGCAGAGTCACCTGGTCTCTCATGGCCAACCACAAGAATCTAACCCCCAGGGTGGGAAGCAGCAGGTTATTCCATGAAGGGGTTGGAGTAAGACTCATCTATCGGTCCTCAAAAACCCCCACCCCACAGTCCAGAGGCCACCTCTGGACTTTTCCATGTCCATCCTCTAGGCAAATGCCTGGCATACCTCCCAGAGTCTGAGACCCTTCCAGTCCAGTGAGTGCGGGCCCCACCTGTGGCATGTGCCTCTCTGTCCCCTGGATCTCCCTGTTCCTTCCTCTCCTATCAGTATGGAGTTTCAGAGGACAAGGCCTGATAGCCTCCTTGCCCTGGTCTCCAACCCCAGCTCCTAGGACCAGAGGGCCATGGGAGGGCTGCAGACCTGTCACTGTGAAAATGACATGGGGTGGAGGGGACTGAGGCTTGGGGTCCTTCTGAATAAGGGGACAGGAGCCCCAGGTTTGATTCCACTGTTGCTTCTACAGAATCGGTGTGACATCAGACGTGGGGCCTTCCATCTTGGGTCTGGACTCAGGAACCTCGGGTTCCCTTCCAGTAAAACTTGCTTTTATGGTTGTTGTCGGGGTTGCTGTTTTCCTTGGGTGCTGTTTGTGTCTGCATGTCTATGTGCAAACACACCCGGTCCTTGCATATGTCCCTGTGGTGCCAGGATTGTCCAGCATCCTAATGTGTTAAAGCGGGGAAGGGGCTCCAGGGCTATGGCAAAGCATAAAGTGAGTATGGCCATGGCTTCACAGGAAAGGGCTCTCACTCCCGAGCTGGGGCAAGGGATCCCTCTTGTGTTCCCTGAGACTTGAAAAACATTTCTAAATGTCCCCAGCTCTGGGGAGGGGTGCCAGGCAAGGCTAGGGATGGGGGCACAAGGTGAAGTGCAGGGCAGCTCAGTTGTGCCACATGGGTGGGTTCCCAAGAGCTGCTCTACATTCCGCCTCTAGATGACACCACTATGCTGGACATGCAAAAATGCAAGAGGGTAGATCTCACAAAGTATCTCACCACAAGAGAAATAAAACAAAGTATTTAAAACCTGCCCAGAGCGAGGGGGAATCTGAGCCCAGAGGAGTGTTTCCAGCCACATGTGGGGTCCTCTGGCTGTTTCCAGGGCCCAGCAGCCAGATTCCCACAAACACTACCCTCCAGAATCCACTAGCCCAGAGAAGTGGTGGGGGCAGGACTGCCCCTGCCCACCCCCAAGCCTTCCCCAGGAAGCCAGGCCATCGTGTGCCTCCCCACCAACCACAGAAAGCTGAAATCCTTGGAGGGCAGCCCACTGTGGGGCTCAGGCTGCTGGGAGAGGGTGGGGCCTGATTTCAGGTGACAGTGGAGAGAGGATGGGGTGACTGCTCTTGGGGGACTGAGAGGGGTGTGCTAGAAGAATGAAAGCGTCCTTTCCCTGGGGCTGAGTGGGAGCCAGAGCAGAGCGGGCTCCGCCTGACGCCGCGGCCCCGCCCCACCTCCGGCCCAGCGAAGCTGACTGTTCCCATCACACCCTGGGCAGTAAAACTTGCTTTTATGGTTGTTGCGGGGGTTGCTGTTTTCCTTGGGTGCTGTTTGTGTGTGCGTATCTATATGCAAACACACCTGGTCCTTGCATATGTCTTGATGTCTGAGGCTGTGTGTGTGTGTATTTGTGTGCACTGGTGTGTGTCCATGAGTGTGCTGATGTAGCGATAACCCATGTTGGTCTAGGAGATCATCGTAGCTACCATTTATTGAATTATCACAATGTACTGGGCACTCTCCAGCTGCTATTCCCTGTAATCCCCACAACCAGCCTAGAAGAAGGTATTCTTCAAACAAGAAAACAGTTGGAGAGATTTGCTAACAGACCCAAAGTCAGATGACTAGTAAGGGACAGAGATGGGACATTTGCCTCTCCTGCTGAAAATACCTGTGTGTGTTAAATGAGAATCTGGGCATCATGTCTGCACACCTGTCTGTGTCCTCACGGTCTACACCTGTTCAGGTGAATCTATGCATATCTGCGTGTGTGTCTGTGTCAAGGCCCAGGCCCTGGCCAGGCCAGGCTCAGTAGCTGAGGTCACCAGAGCCTGAGGAACAGTGATCCTCCAGAGAATAGTGACTGTATTTTCTGAAGTAGAAGCAGAGCATGTGGGGCGGCTGACTCCAGGCAGAGAACTTCTGCTATCGAGTCTGTTGCAGGAAATGCCAGTATGAAGCCAGCACAGTCTCTTAGCCTGGGCAACAAGGGAAGTCTGCCCCCTCTAAGGAGGGGCTGAGTGCCCTGCAGAGAATCTGTGAAGAGCTCAGAGGGCGGCAAGAAGGAGGCAGTCTCCCCTGTCATCTGCAGGGCCACCCCAGCCCTAACCAGCAACCAGGAGCTCAGAGAGGGGAATCCCTGCAGGAGGACCTGGCTCCTTGGCTGGAAGCTCTCTTTCCTGAGATCCCCATGCTCTGTCCCCTACAGCCTCTCTCCGGAGCAGCGACCCCAGGATCTGGCTGGGTGCCGGGTCAGGGGTCCGCTGGGGCTGCGAGGGCTGCTGGGAACTGGGCAGCAGGAGGCCCGCGGCCGGAGGCGGAGGCGGGGCCAGAGAGGTAGGCAGAGTGGCAGCCGCTGATTGGCTGGCCCAGCGCTCCCACGGCCGCCTGGGGCCCAGGCAGCTCCGGCGGGGCCCCTCTGCGTGACTCACCCTCCTCCGCCCCACCCCTGGAGCTGGACTAGTGCCCAGCCACTTCCACCCAAGACCCGCCCGCTAAGCCGGGACAGCCTGACTCAGCAGGGGAGCCGGGCCTGCCTGCCGCCCTGTTTGCGTCCTTCCCAGGGGCCAGGGACAGGGTGGGGTGAAGAATGTGTGTCCAACCCTGTGGAAGAATCGGGCCCTCTTCGGGGTAGGCAATCTGGTGGTGCTCTTCTGGGGAATCTGAGTGTCTGCCCTTGGGGTGATAGGGACTTCTGTCCCTCTGAAATGGGAAGCTGTGTGTCATCTCTCTGGGGGTGTCTCTGGGAGCTTTTGGCGACTCCATATTGGTCCTTTCAGGCTGTAGCTCCATGACCACCATTTCAAGATCATCTCTGCACCCCTAAACAACTCCATCCAAACACAGCCTGGATGCTTCTTTTAAGCCCCTGTCTGAGAAGTGTTCAAGGTCTGGGCCTCAGAAAGGTCCAGACAAGCCTGGCAGGCACTACATTTGGAGAGTTCTCTGGCTCTGGCTCTGCCCACCTCCACACTGCAGGGCCCCTAAAGATCAGAAACCAAATGCTATACTGCATCAGGCTCAAGATACCCTCTCCAAGCCCTATGGCCCTTGCCTGCAAGATCTCACAGTGATCTTAAAGTGATCTCAAAGTGATCTCAGAGTGAGCCCTTGAAAAAAAAGGGGTCCACATTTGTCCAGAGACCACTGTGTGCCAAGCCCTATACTAGGAGCATTACATTCACCTCATCTATTGCTTCTCATAGGAATTCCAAAAATAAACAGAGGAAAAACTGAGGCATAGAGGGGCAACTTGTTCAGGATCACACAGGTGCAGTATGTAAGAATGTGAGTTTGAACCCAGGTCTGTCTGGCTCTAAAACATATGCTTCTTCCATTGACTGTGGCTGCTCCCTGAACCCTCTAGCTGGTGGTGGCCTGCACCTGGCCCCATTATATGGGCAAACTTAGGGGAAAATTACCAATTCCACATGGAGGCCCAGCTCTCAGCTTGGCCCAGATAGCTTCCCTGGTGGCTGTGAGGAGTGGGGTGGGGACCAGGGAAGCGTGCAGAGAGAAGCTGAGTGACCATCAGCACATGTGGGCTTTGGACAAGGCAGCCGGGTGTGCCTGGGGACGAGGTTCCCAGCAGGGTGGGGGCTGAGGAAGGATGCTGTCAGCTTGACCCACACACTGCATAGGACACACGTGCACAGTGATCCTGGGACTCTTGCACATAAACATACATCCTCAGTGGTTTGTGGGAGCTGTTGCACACACACAGGAGTGTGTGGCACACTTTCATGTGCATGTTTCACATGCTGTGCACATGGGTTTTAGGTTGGCTACAAACACACAACACATACGTAAGGAATCAGTGGAGTGGTTACACACAGAGTCCCAATGGTTTGTGGGTCATTACACACACGCACCGTCAGAACCACCAAAAATGGAGTGATGGAGAAACGGGAAGACTATTTGTAAATTTGTTGCAGAACAAAAATGGTCCAGGACCTGGGCAAGCCCCAACCCAGGAAGCCCAGACCACCCCCCCTCCCCAAACCCACTCACCCTGGACAATCAGTGCCCCTCTGCTCTCTGGGCCCAGGACCTGAACTACTCATGTATACACACAGAAACACACACACACATACACGCCTTGGAGAGAGCTTGCACTGACTCAAATGGATGTCTTCCACGAAGATGACATACAGAAGGCACATGGGCCTTTCCAATAAATGTGCTCACTCACACAGTAGTCCTGTGGACACACAGCCTTTCCGCGAACACATCCATGCAAGACCTTCACACACCTATGCACGGGCACCGATCACAGATACACATACAGCCATCCATGGCCCTCACACAGACCCATGGATACACACATAAAACAAGATGGCAATACAAATGCATACACAAATCAAACGCTCATACAATAACAGGAGTGAGCGGACACAGACACACCTCCCCCGTCACAGAAGGAATCCCCGCAGCACAGACCACTGCCCCTCAACCTTCCATATTGGCAAACAAGGCCCAGGCTTGCCCCATCAGCTCTACTCCTTCCTGGCTTGAGCCAGCCCCTGCCCTGCCTGCCGCAGCCTGCTTGGGTGCGGCCCCGCCTGCTCCAGCCCCAGCTGCCAGCTCAGCACAGGGCAGGTTGCCCGGTGCTGCCGGCAGCTGCTCCAGCACGTCGCAGGCCCCACCCTCTCCTCCCAGGCCTGCCACCTCAGCATCTGGGCCCCAGCCTGGGCTCTACCTCGCCCATTTCTGCAGACAGTGGGCAAGGTAGCTGATCCCCAGAGCTGGGGACCCAGAGGAGGGACTCCCGGCAAGAAGGGGAGGGACTGTCCACCCACAGCTTCCCACCACCCCCTGGTCCCCTCTCCTTCTTCAGACTGACCCCTCCTCACCAATATTGGACCCCCACAGTAACAGGGAACTTCCTGATTGCAGTGAGCAAACACACCCAGAACTACAATTCTGTCCACATTGTCCCCTACCCCACAGACATCGGTCCACACACATGGGCTTTCACGCACACACACACCACTGGCCCTCCTCACAGTACCATAGCTCCCCACCCCGCACACACCACCACTCACTCACTCATCCAATCCCAGCACAGTACCCAGAGGCCAAGCACCACCAGCCACACAGAATCCCATCACACACACAGGACTTCATGCAGTCTCCCTAAAACAGGCACAGTAGAAAACAGTGCCCCGGGCATGTCCAGTCGCACACCCTTGCGCAGCATCCCTAGGCATATTGAATGGTCCCAAACAGTCATGGTAGCTCTCCCCAGGATTGCTGGTTCCAGGGGAGCAGGTCTCTGCACTCCCCGCCACCTTGTGTTTGCAGTTCCAGGACACTGTAGTGAACTCCTGCTCTGTCCCTAGTCTGATGCCAGGATGAGCCTAGCTGGGGCAGAGCACTGGGGGATGTCACCCCTGAAGCCATGCCCTCACACAGACTGGCCCTGGGCATGAGCAAGAAAAGCAACACTGGCCAATGGCTGATTTGGGCCCAAGGCCTTAGGGACCTGAGGTGGACAGGAAAGAGGAATAGGCCCTGGGCCTGCTGCCCAAGGAGGGGGCCATGCAAAGGCCTGACAGACCCAGTGGTGGAAGAGGGGCCGTGGCAACATGGTGGCAGAGGCATGAGGGATAAACCTGTGTCCAGTAAGGCCCCTAGAACAACACTGGGGAGACCCAGACCCTAGAGGGGAAACAAGCAGAGGTCTAAAGGCCCCCAGACATCCCTCCCCATGCCCCTCTCTCCCCTCTCTCCACTTGAGAGTCAAGCCATAGGCATATAACAGCCCCCACATGGGCCTCAGGGCTGGCCCTGCTCCTTCTTGATCCGGGTGCTGGCAGCATGATGAGCATCAGTCTGTATGCTCATCAAACTGTACCCTTATGACAAGAATCCTTCTCTATATATATGTCATACTTGAGTGAAAGTATTTTTTTAAGTAAATCCCCCACTGCACATGGAGCTCTGTGTGTTTCTTGATGTGAACCAAATACCTGTGCCTGTCTGTGCCTGTCTGTGCCTGTGCACATACCTCCCAGGTGAATGATTGTGTCTGCTGCCTCTGTATGTGCACCTACCACACACACATGTATGCGCACACCCATGCCCCACCCATCTTTCCCTCTGTGGTGGTGAGGCTGCAGCTAGAGGTGGGGAAGAGGATGCAGCCATGCTTTCCTTTCATTTAAACAACAAATATTTATGATCAGCCTCTCTGTGCCAGACACAGGGATACAGGATGCATTCCAGACATACTTGGGCCTCACCAAGCTCACCATCAGCTGGGGGAGACTGCAATGGGGTTAAAAGGGCCATGTGGTGGAATGTAGGGGGATGGGGGAGCCCAGCCTTGGAGGGGTTTGGGGGGACTTACAGACGGGCCAGACAGGAGGCTCACACTGCACGCAGAGACAGAGCATACACAAAGAGAAATGAGGGTATGTGGCTACCTCCAGGAACCTGCAAGGAGCTTAGCAGCCGGAAGGGACAGGGCGCCAAGGGAGGGTGGAGGTTGTAGCTGCAGAAGTGGTCTTCAGCCAGGTTAGGCAGGGCCTTGAGTGCCAAACTCAGCAGTTGGGCCAAGGTGCGACATGATCAGAATCAACCCAAAAGGGCGCTATGGAGGCAGGAGGATTGACGGGAGTAAGAACACCCTAGTTGTCACCCTGGCTGTGCACAGAGGCGCAATGACTTCCCTCTCTGAACCTCCAAAACATCAGGGTGCCAGGCCTCTGAGCTGCCAACCCACAGTGGCAGCTGCATCTGACAGAGCACTTGTCCCCTCCTCCAGAGCTGGGAAGCTGGTCTCCAGCACCTGCTGTTCACACCCTCCTGGGCCCTGTCCACCTCCACCCCCTCCCCAGCTTCACCTGTCAGCCCCTCCTCAGCATAGCTGTCCTGCTCTGGCCTCAGCCACTCTGCTGAAGGAGCCTGGAGCCCACACCCTGCCAGAAAGGTGGGAGCCAGCCAACAAGCACCTAGCAGTGTGGCGCCCTCTAGGGGAGCCCCTGCAGGCTCTCCCCTGGAATTTAAACCTCTGCAGTGTAGCGGAGGACACACACCTTCAGGAACCAGGCTGTCCTGCCCTACTCCTCAGTGCCCTAGGCCCCCCACTCCCCACCACCACCACAACAATGGCCCCTACATTGCCAGGTGTGTAGGACACAGATGGACGGGGACCAAAATCCACCCTAAGCTCCACTCACCCTGCCCCTGGGCAACATCCCCCAGGAGGATGGGAGCTTCCTCTGATTTGCACAGAAGCACCGTGTGGGCTTGTAGTGGCCTGCTGCCCAGGGACCTCCCAGGTCTGTCCCCTGGAGGGGGTGGCCCTGGAATGCAGCAGGCCTGCCAGCCCTGCTCCAGGGAGCTTGAAAAGCAGCTTCTTCCCCTCTCCTCTGCTGCCCCCCAGTGGACACCTGATGTACCTTCTGTTTGCTCTAATACAACCCCTCTCCACTACAGCCTAGTCTTAAGTGCCCAGTCTTCAGAGGTCCAAACAGGGTGAGCAGCAGGCTGCAGAAAAAGATGAAAATCCAGGGCTCTGTGTCCCTCGGGTCCTCACCACTGCACTGCCAACTAGTGCTGATACTAGAGTCTCAAAGTGTGACAGATGGAGGCGGGAGCTGGTATTGGAGATTTTGTTTCTCTTTTCATCTGCTTCCCTTCTGTCCCTGCGATGGTGCTGTGCATCCTATGCTGTGGGAACCAAGTTAACCTTGTCTCTGACCTTAGTCTTCCTACTTTGAACCAGAACCCAAAGACATGTTTTCTGTGGCTTGCCGTGGTCTTGTTACCTAAATGTTTGAATTAGCTGTCAACATTTAAAATGGATATTTCGTGCAAAAATCCAGATTTCTGATTTCTGTTGCAACTTTGAAAGTGCTGAGCACTCTGGGACCACATCACTATGTGTCTACATGGGCACAGACTGATAAAGAAGCTTCCCCAGTCCTGACCCTAACATCTGGGTAAGTGGGAAAGGGTGAAAAGGAAGGCACAGCTCCCCTGCTCTTCTGACCCAGCTCCATTCCGCCCCTTGTCACACATTTGGAGGATCCATGGACACCAGGAGGCTTCCAAGAGTCCAGCAGAAATATAATGTGAGCTACAAATGCAAGCCACTTATGGAATTCATAAAGCAAAAAGAAATGGGTGGAATTAATTTTAAGAGTTTATTTATTTAACCTAATGTAGCCAAAATATTATTTCAACATGTCATCAATATTAAAAATTATTATACTCTATTTTCATTTTTTTCTTGCACTGCTTTCAAGTTCTAATGTGTATTTTATACTTAACTGCACATCCCAAATCACATTTTAAGTCCTCAGTAGCCACATGCAGTGACTGATTAGACAGGGCAGATCTAGATATTTCCTCACTGCCAAATCAGTCATCCTTTGGCCACCATCAAGAATGGTCTGCAGGAGGTGGGGTCCAGGGAAGAAGCCCAGGCAGTTCCTGGAAGTGAGCTCAGGGCCATCTGGACAGGGAAGGGGAACAGTCAGGGACAGGCTCTGGCGGGGGGCATGTTTAGGGGGACAGGCTCTGGGTGGGCATGTTTTCCTGACCCCTTGGACTCATCACCAGGAGTGGAGGGGCACAGCTAGATGGCAACAGAGCAGGGCCTACTAAAACAAGAGCTCCATGGCAGGGATGCCTCTGGCCCAGGTATTTTAAGTAATTCTAGTTTGCCATAGTCCTTACCATTCCCTTTTGCAGTCCCAACAATGAAGTCAAATGTCAGATGCCATTGCTATACTTGGGCCATCTTCTAATAGAGATAAAAAGAAAATTAAACCATTCCTATGTGCCCATTATTTGTGAACATGAAGGATTTTCTTGTGGTTTTCATGTGCACACACTATGTGTCTATCCACAGTTCCTTACCCTAGACCCACTCTTCTCTTTTACCTTGGTTGTCTGGCCTCTGTTGGCATTTTAATTTGACCTTCTAAACCAAAAAAGCCTACAATTTGTCTACATTTGGCTGTTCCAGTAAGCCCTAAAGGTAGTCCAGTAGCTGGAGAAATGTCAGGGAAAATGTCCAGAAGGCAGGAGGAACAGGCTGCAGCGGGCAAGGTGTTTGGCTGGGAACTCCCCAAAATTCCCACCAGGGGGCACCCAAAGCCTGAGTAAAGTGGCCCATGGGCATCCAGGTGACTGAAGTTGTTCTGCCTGCCTCTCCCCAACTCCATGGTGTGCCCATCAGTGTGGCCCACTCCTCGGTCCCCATTTCTAATCCTGCAGATTTCCCCTAGGTTAAAAAAGTCTGGGCAAGTCAAATAATCCGGGGAAAGCTCCAGATTTGTTCTGATCCCAGCTCTGCCACCAAATAGCCCAGCAACTCTGAGCAAGCGACTTCTCATTTATAGGCCTCGTCCCTCACCTATAAATGAGAACTGAAACTTTCTCACATAAGACATGGGATAATCAAACGAGGCCGAGCTGCCCTGCCTCCTTGCAGATCCACCCCCATCATGACAGACACAGTAACTATCCAGATCCGGAAGTTCATGACCAACCAACTACTGCTGTGGAAACAAATGGCCTGACGTCCTTCACCCTGGGAAGGCAACAGCACCGAAGACAGAAATTCAGGAAAACTAGCCTAAACGTACAAGACCACACCAGAGGTCATCTCTTGGACTCAGAACCCATTTTGGTGGTGACAGGATTTACAGTTCTTTGAATTATGCAAAGAAAAGTGAACCCAAACACAGACTCACAGACATGGACTGTATGAGACGAAAAGACCTCCACAGAACAGCACAAGGAACCCAAGAACAGGATGAAGACAGGCAGGGGGACTGCCAGGCCCAGGGTGGTACTGGCGAGCGAGCTGGAGACTGAACAACAGGAGTGAAGATTCTGCAGTGACTTTATCTGTGGTGATTCTGCAGATTTTTCATGAGAAGATTAATACACTAAGAACTTCTATATTTAAAAAAACAAAAGCACTTTGAGAACAGAGAAGCCCAATACAGAGGCGAGGAAGAAAAGAAACAGAGTGGAGGTAGGGAGCAGCAGGGAGCAGGCAGATGCCGTAGGGCCCCTCTGCCTCCTTCCCAGCCCCACGCTGCTTCCGGAGGCTCCCTGGCCTCCCGGGGAGTGAGTGTGGCCTGCTGGGCTTGGAGAGAGACACAGAGGAAGCTGGGAGAGAATTCACCCTGAAGGGGCTCCTGAGGAAAAGAGCAGCAGGTGGCCCTGTTTACAGTCCACAGAACACCTACGCATACATTGCCCAGTTCCACCCTCAACCACCCGGCATGGTGCAGACCATCCCCATGCCACTGTTCAGAGGGGAGGCAGACTGTACACCATCACAGACCCTGGAGTGCCCACCCAGGGCTTCTGACCCTCACCCAGCAGCCCTCCACTGTTAGCCACGTGTCCCTATCAGTGAGACAGAGGGGCAGCAGGGAATAACTCCTGCCCAGTTCAGTGTGGGCCCTGGAAAAGGACAAAGTCTTCCTGGGGCTTCAGGAATGTAGAGAAGGAACAGGGTGCTGGAGATCGAAACAATGTAACAACGTATCCCCTCCACCAGGACCCAGTGATGTGGAACAGCTCATTGACCATAGCCATGTAGGCCCATTAGTTTACAAGAGTATCCAGGTAACCTTCACAGAGATAGGTTAAAATATAACTCGCATCCTGGCTGAACTTACAGAAAACTCCCACTGCAACAAGCATAAAACCCTAGACACCCGAGACCCCGAGCAGCAGCCTTGCCCCTCCCTGCACCTGTGGGGAGTTCCCTACTTTCTCTTATCCTGAATAAAACTCTCTCTGCAAATCTCCTACCTTGCTCGTTCACGAAGTTCATTTTTCGACTCCGCAAACAAGAACCCCAGCATCATTGATGGGGGCTCTTCCGGGATATCTTCACAGATGAGTATAGGCACTCAAGCTTTCCTTTTTCTTTCACCTTCCTTATACAAGGAAGAGGTCTATGAAATGCAGCACCGGGCGCTCGTCAGACATTTAAATGGATTAGCCCGGCCACCGGTCTCAAGTCTCGAGCGAGATAGGTTCCCCTGCGTCTCCCTCGGTGGATTCCCCGTCTCCCGCAGGAGCTGGGAAAGTCACCTGAGTGGAGGCCAGGATTCCCTTTCAAAAGCTCTCCTTGGACACGAGGGACTGAGGAAAGCCATGGGCAACTGTGAGTCTAAGCTGAGGCTACACTTCAGTGGCCTCTCAAAGGTCCACGTGTCTGAAATCAGGCCCCAACAGCCCAATCAGGTATCCATGAGGAGTCTCTCTCTCTCTCTCTCTCTCTCTCTCTCTCTCTCTCTCTCTCTCTCTCTCTCTCTCTCTCTCTCTTTCACTTCCAGCCTGCTTTTTCAGGCCACCCCAGCCTCTGGGTGAGGCAGGGGCTCTCCTTATTTCCTTTACACACTCTATGTGTGCCTCTAACTCCATCAATTTCATGGAACCCGATGCTCACCACCACAAGGTAGGAGAATCTACGTTTCACTCTTACTCTTGACTTAATACTGAACCTTTTTTATCTCATAAAAATGTGTCTGGGCCCCCGTTAGCCTCTTAAAATATGCATAGCATAGGCTACCAGTCTCAAGTCTTGGGTGAAAGGTTTCCCAGTGTCTGCGGCTCCTTGATTCCCTGCCTCTGAATGTCAAGGAATGGCTGAGCCGACTTCCTACTTTCCTATCCTAATCTGAGAACACCAAGGGCAGACAGGGCTAGTAGACAGTGGTCCTTGGATCTCGGCTCCAGTGATTGAACTGATGGCTCTGAGTGAACCTGTGGCTAGACTGCTGCCTGTGCAACAAGAGTCGCAGATGACCCCCGACCTCTTGTCTCACAAACCAGATTTCCTACAGCAGATGACTAGCACGATAATTCCCAGGCAGTGGCAAAAACTGGTGTTTAAGAGTACAGACACCCCCCCTCCATAACTGTCCATAGCAGCCTCTGTCTGAATTCTATCTCTGACCTTGGAAAAAGTTCCCCTGCTCCTCATGCAAAGCAGCCTTTCAAGGACTGCGCCACTTTCTCCTGTGTGGTAGGGAAGAGGTTTGTGAGGTAGACGCCATAGTCAGGCCCTTTATCTGGCTTCGGGACCTTACACAGGCTACACATTTGTTCCTCCTAGACAGGACAGGCATGGGAGTCGAGATGCCTCGCCCCTTCTGCAGTCTAGAGGACTTTTCTGGTCCCACTGAGCTGGCCTATGGCCAAGCTGAAACCTGAGCCCAACATGTAAACAGCCCACAGTCTCTAGTTGAAAGGTGTGAGGAAAGTTTTTGTGCTTTGTGTTGGGGAAATATATGCCGACTCCATGTCTCCACATTTTTTGGCAGAAGCATGTAGAGAAAGAAGGCAGCCCCTAGTCACAATCCCCAGATTTAGAGGTCTCTCTCCCACAAGTCCCACCTTCCTGCAGGGTCTCTCAAGGAGGGTGATTCCCATCTTATGGGAAAAAACCCTTCTCAAAATTGCAGGTCCAGACCTTCATAAACATTGTCCTTGGAATCCAAACGGCCCATTTGAACTCGGACCATGGCTCTATTCTATTGGCCTCTCTTCCTTGGAGGCAGTCATCCTAGGGCTGTGGCATTTCCTTATCTGCAGCCCCATGGAAGCGGAACAGGTTTGTAACTCTTACCGACCATTGCTCTGGCAGTAAGAGGTCACACAGTCCCTGCACTTAATTCTCTTGGATCAAACAGGCAGGGGCCTCTCAAGGGATGGTCCTACCCTATGGCTGACAGAGTCCCCTGAAATCCGAAGGGCATTAGCCCCAACAAATTTCAGGTTGAGGAAAGACAAATCCCCTTCTTCCCTTGTTGAGTTATGCATGAGGAAGCTATTTGAATGGTGCACTGAGGAGATCTACCACACACTCTGTGCCCAAGCATACTATGCTAAGGCCCGTGCAGAGGAAACTAGGGTCTTGATCAGAACTCCCCAGAGGAGAAGAGTAAGAGCATGCTGGTGAGGTCCCACTAGATCCAGAGCTTTGAAGCAACCCTTGCTTAGCGGGAAGGCAAGAGGTAAATCATGGTATGAGTCACGCTGGTAAGGAGCGATTAAATCCAGGAGGCCAGAGGGGCCAATTATCGCTGTTCGCTAAACCTCCCATCTGTTGTCGGTAGGGGGACGCCCCAGTACAAAGCCTCAGGCCAGGTGCTGGACAACTGTTCCTGTTTCCTTTTCCAGATGGGAGCTTCTTCTTCAAGGTTAAAGCCAGACATGCCTCCGGCGTGCATTCTGAAGAAATGGGAGCAGTTTGATCCCCAGACCCTGACAAAGAAGCACCTTATCTTCTGTACACAAGCTTAGCCTCAATACAAACTCTCTGATGGAGAGGCTTGGCCCCCTGAGGGAAGTATTCAATATAATAAGGTCATGCAGCTAGATTTATTTTACCTCAAGGATGGAAAATGGTCAGAAGTCCCATGTGTACAGGCCTTCTTTGCCCTTAGGTAAAGTAAAAGAATATGCCAACAATGTGGATTAATTCCTGACCGTATTCTGAATACTAATTCCTCCCCATCAGCCCCACCATATCCACCTTATCCAGGTCCAGGTCCACTTGCCAAGAACTCCAAAAGTCAGACCATGGAAGAATGACCACTCCAAGCATTGTTGGGCCAACCACCCTGCCAGGCCCCCCAGGGCGTAAAGAAAAGACAGTTATACCCATCCTTATTGCCCTTTCAAGAAGTAGCCAACAGAGAGTGGGGACCAGCTTGGGTCCATGTCCCCTTCTCCCTCCAAGACCTGAGGCAAATTAAATAGGACCTGGATAAGTTTTCAGATGACCCATACAAGTACATAGAAGCCTTCCAAGGACTTATTTTGACATTTGAGCTGGCCTGGAAGGATGTTATGCTTATATTGAACCAAACCCTTACCAAAGGGGAGAAAGAAAAAGTGATCAGTGGAGCCCTAGACTTTGAAGATGAATGGTACACTGTAGATGCAAGCAGCAAACCTCCAGAGGAACTAACCCAAGTCCCCACAGGCTCTTGGGCAGTGCCATTCACTGACCCAGAGTGGGCCAAGATACAGACAATGCTGATAACTGGCACAGGAACCATTTCATAATCTGTATCCTGGAAGGGTTAAGAAGAACACAAGTGAAACCTCTAAATTACTCTAAATTATTGGCCGTAATACAGGAAGAAAAGGAAAGCCCCTTGGCCTTTCTGGCACAGCTCAGGGAGGCCCTGGTGGAACATGCTTACACATCCCCAGGGTTCCCAGAGGGCCAAGTCATTCTTAAAGATAAATCACCCAATCAGCCCCAAATACCAGGAGAAAGTTACAAAAATTGGCATTTGGCCCAGAACAAAATCTGGAGAACCTCCTGAAGGGTTGCCACATCAGTTTTCTGTAATAGAGACGAGGAGAAGAGGGACCAGGACAGGAGAGACAAGCGAAAGGCAGAGGCATCCATGATGGCTTTGCAGAGAGTCAACTTCAGGCCTCCAACGCTGGAGAAAGGGAGACCAGCCCAAGGGACTGAGCCCATGCGGCTTGCTTCCTCTGTGGGAGGGAGGAGCATTTTTAGTGAGAGTGCCCTAGGGTTGGGAACCAAAAACCACCAAAGTCCTGCCAGCTCTGTGAAGGAGACCCCTGGAAATCTGGACTGCCCTCAGGGGCATAGGCAACTGGGGTCAGACTTGCAAGAGTGTGGTCATGCCTGAAGGGGCCCAGGGCTGCCCATGCCAGAGCCCCGGGTGATTCTCACTGTGGGGGGGCCACACCATTAATTTTTTGCTCGAAACAGGAACCACCTATTCGGTCCTCCTCCATACTCCCGGCCCTCCTTCCTTCCAGTCAGCTACTGTTAAAGGCATATCTGGGAAGCCCATGACCAAATATTTTATTCAGCCTTAAAGTTGTGAATGGGATTTGGTGCTGCTCTCCCACACCTTCCTAGTGGTCCCAGAAAGTCCGACATCACTTCTAGGCCATGACGTGCTTTCTAAAGTACAAGCCTCTGTGCATATGAACACAAAAAGGGACAGGCCATGCCTCCCCCTCGTGGAAGTAGACATTAATCCTGAGGTCTGGGCAACTAATGGGATCACTGGAAGGGCAAAATCAGCCCAACCAGTACAAATTAATCTTAAAGAACTTAATCACTTCCCTCATAAAAGGCAGTATCCCTTAAAGCCAGAAGCTCATGAAGGTTTAAGGCCAGTTATTAATAACCTAAAGACTCAAGGCCTCTTGAGAGCCTATAACAGTCCTTGCAACAGTACCACATTAGGAGTACAAAAGCCAGACGGAAGCTGGGGCCTTGTACAAGACCTATGAGCAGTTAATGAAGCAGCTGTACCCCTGCATCCAGTAGTACCTAATCCCTGTGCCCCGTTATCCAGGATTCCTGAGGGAGCAGCATGGTTTACTGTGCTAGATCTGAAGGATGCTTTCTTTTGTATCCCACTTGCACCTGAGTCCCAGTTTCTCTTTGCTTTTGAGGATCCTATAAATCCCTCAGCTCAGTTAACCTGGACAGTTTTACCCCAGGGATTCAGAGATAGCCCACATCTATTTGGGCAGGTCTTAACCAAAGACCTGGTGTCCTTTGATTCAAGGGAAGCAGAAATCATCCAATACGTGGATGATATACTTCTCTGCACCACCAGAGACAGAGTGTCAGGAAAGTACTCAGAGATTACTGAACTTTCTAGCTGAGTGTGGCTATAAGGTCTCCTGACAAAAAGCACAGACCTGTCAGCAGCAGGTGAAATACCTGGGCCTTATCCTCTCCCAGGGAACCAGAGGCCTGGGGGGGAGGGAGAATTTGGCCCATTCTCTGCCACCCATTGCCCTCTACCATCAGGCACCCGAGGGGATTCTTGGGCATCACTGAATATTGCAGAATTTGGGTTCCTGGATATGGAGAGTTAGCCAGACCCCTCTACCAACTCCTTAAAGAAGCCCACAGGGAAGCCACTATAAAACTCCAGTGGGAACCGGATGAGACTTTAAAGAAAGCCCTGCTCCAGGCCTCTGCCTTAAGCCTGCCCACTGGAAACCGGTTTAACCTGTTCATTACTGAGAGATCAGGAGTGGCACTGGGAGTACTAACAACCTCGAGGAGAAATGCAGCAGCCCGTAGCCTATCTAAGAAAGGAGCTGGACCCAATAGGTAAGGGCTGGCCACACTGTCAGAGGTCTACGGCAGCCGTAGCCCTGCTAGTAGCTGAAACTGACCCTGGGAAGAGACCTGATAGTGCATGCACCCCATAACATCACCAGCTTGTTGAACACCTGGGGGGACCTGTGGTTGTCAGACAGCAGACTACTAAAATATCGGTCACTCCTCCTTGAGGGCCCTGTAACCCAGTTGTGAACCCAGCCACCTTTCTACCTGAATCCATGAGCGAAGGACCTGAGCATGACTGCCAACAGGTCCTTGCCCTGAACTATTCTGCCAGAGAAGACCTAAAAGATACCCCCTTAGAGAACCCAGAGCTTGTCCTCTTCACAGACGGCAGCTCCTTTATTGAGCAGGGCCAGCAGAAGGCCAGCTGTGCAGTTGTCACTCTGTGGGACACTATCGAGTGCCAGCCACTTCCACAGGGCACCAGTACCCAGCTGGCAGAAATACTAGCCCTCACTTAATGGGTCCAAGCTGTGTCAAATCTAGAGATCCTATGGACCACTACAATATAGAACTGGTTTTCTAAATCCTTTTGGTGGAATTCTATTCTACTTATCAGGCTCATTATTCTTATACTAATTTTCAGTCCCTGTTTACTTAACCTAATAACACAATCTATTTCACCTAGAAGCCATAAGACTACAAATGGTGATGGAAATGAAGCCCAGAATGGAAATGTCCATTTTCCAAGGACCCCTAGATCGGCTGGCCAGCGGCGGAGACCTCACTGCACCTTCACTTGGCCCCCTCTCAGCCTGAGGCAGTCAGAGCGGTCATCACCCTATGCCCTATGTAAGTCCGGGGAAAGGAAATCCTGGGGCAAAATACCTCTAAAAACCAAAATCAGTCAAAGGGAGAAATAAAGTTTAAAATCCGTTTATTGCTTACAAAACTGCAGTCTGGCCCATCTCTCTCTCCAGCTCAAGCAGCAGCAAAAACCGGCCCTCCCCCTCACCTCTTGGATACAGATATGCCCTCCCGTGGCCCAGGTAATCACCCATTGATATGGAGATGAACTTCTCCAACCCCTGAGGAAAGATGCAACACTAAAGCCACGCTTCTTTTCACCTCTGAAACGTCGGTTGATATGCAGATGTACCAAAGCCAAGCGAGATATTCTGGAAATACTACAATTTTACCCACACCCCAACAGCATTTAGGGTCTCCGTAAAGGGGGGGAATGAGATAGGGAGGCAGCAGGGAGTAACTCCTGCCCAGTTCAGTGTGGGCCCTGGAAAAGGACAAAGTCTTACTAAGTCTTCAAGAATGTAGAGAAAGAACAGGGTGCTTGAGGTTGAAACAATGTAACAATGTATCCCCCCATCAGGACCCAGCTATAGGGAACAGCTTGCTGACCAGTCATGTAGGCCCATTCGTTTACAAGACTATCCAGGTAACCTTCACAGCGATAGGTTAAAATATAACTTGCATCCTGGCTGAACTTACAGAAAACTCCCACTGCAAGAAACCTAAAACCCTAGACACCCGAGACCCCGAGCAGCAGCCTTGCCCCTCTCTGCCCCTGTCTACCTGAATCCATGAGCGAAGGACCTGAGCATGACTGCCAACAGGTCCTTACCCTGAACTATTCTCCTACAAATCTCCTACCTTGCTCATTCACGAAGTTCATTTTTTGACTCCATGAACAAGAACCCCATCATCATCGGGAGATGCTGGATTCATCTTCCTAAAGCACTACCTCCAGCAAGTCACTTCCTCGCTCCCCACCAACAACTGTCCCCAGGGACACCACTGCTTCTGGGATCCAATACAAGTTTCTCAGCTCGGCATTCTGGCCCTCTGTGACTCAGCAAAATGTGCAGAAGACAAATGGCGGGGCTAGAAGAGATCTTAGCAACCCTAAGTCCAGTCCCTCTTTGTTCAAGAGGAGATGGAGGCCCAGAGAGAGGAGAGGGATTTTCCAAACTTCCCAGGGCAAGTCAAGGGTGGGAGGTAGGATGGGGTTGGAATCTCTGCTCATCCTCTGGGCAACTCTGGCAGCTACACCCCTGAGACAGGCTGATGTGCTCAGTATGTTAGGATCAGCTTCAACTGGGAGTAACAGAAAAACCCCAAGCAATGGCAGCTCAATCCAGACAGAAGCTTATTTCTCTCTCAATTTCCAGACATGTGGAAATAGTCTGTCCAAAGCTAGTATGGCATCCATGGTGCCATGGACCCAGGTCACATGCCTCCTTTGCTCTACTGAGGGTGGCTTCCATTCCCAAAGTCATCTCATGGTCCAAGATAGCTGCTGAACTGCAGCCATTACATGTGCCTTCCTGCCAGCAGAAAGGAGAGGTGAAAGAAGCAGCTCTCACTTTCTCCAGACACTTCCCAGAAGTTGCACCCTCCACTGCCACTTCTATTCCTTTATCGCATGTCACAGCAAACTGCAAAGAAGGCAGAAAAATGCAGACTTTATTCCAGGTAGCCATGTGCCCAACTGAAAGGTAGGGTTCCAATTACTGAAAGAAACAGGGAGAACAGGGATTGGGGACCCACAAGCAGTCAAGGCAGCACTAAGTCACCAGTGAGTCCACAAGCACAGTGGCTCCTCACCTTGCCATGTGCCAAATGTCCAGTCCTTCCACCCTGCTCCTGACAGTGTCTGGCTCACCCAGGTGACCAATGAAGGTTTGCTGAATGACTGAACAAATGAAGTAGACTTTTCTGGGTTGTGTATTGTTTTCCCAGATAAACTGGAAGTAGTTAGAAGCAAGGACCCTGTCTTAGGTGTCTGTATTAACCTCTGCCGTTCTCCTCCCTACCCTCTAGGCTCCAGGCACACACTGCTAGACACATTCAGGCCAAGCATGGCCCTAACTCTGCTCTTTCTACCCCTTCCCAGGCATTTAGAGAAGGCTATCTGTTGCTGACATAGGGCTAAGGCCACTTTGGAGGGAGATGCTTTAAAAGTCCAATATAACAGCCATTTCTAGACAAGGCCTGAGCAAACTGATCTATTTCCCCAAAAGGAAGGAGTTTAAAAGGATTAATATGGGAAGAAATAAAATTAAAATAAATAGATGACCATCAATATGGAAATCGTTCATCATTCTTTATTTAATAATTTTTTATTGACCACCTAATATGTGCCCAGCACTCTGCTAGGCAGTGATGAATCAGTGGAGAACCAGACAGTGATGTGGTCCTTGTCCTTATGGCACTTAGTCTCTCAGTTAAGGCTGACATTAACTTAAAGGTATCAGTGCAGATGAATGAATAACTATAATCTATGAGGAGAAAATACAGGACACTTTGAGGACTTACTGTAGAAAGGAACCCAGCCTGTGGTGTCTAGGAGGCTTTCCTATGGAAGCCGCATTTGACACACCCTCAGAAGAATTATTTGGAAGCTTCCAATGCATAGAAAAGGCAGCAAGTTCCAAGCAGAATGAACAGTGTGTACAATGGCCCTGAGCAGAAGGAAACGTGATGTGAGCTGAGTGCTGAAAAGCTTGCACGACTGAGTCAGAGCACAGGACACAGTGGCCAGGAGGAGTCCTCTGAGAGGTGGGTGGAGGCCGAGCAGGTGCAAGACTTGGGCTTTATCCCAGGTGTCAACATTAGGGGCTCTTAAGTAGCAGAATAACTGAATCTGATGTACATTCCTAAAAGTGTGCTCCAGTAGGAGGCCCAAGAGAATCATCTGTGATGCAGGAAATGTTCTATATTACAAGTATGAACCTAAGTAGAAATCCACCAAGCACTTTCTGCATTTTATTGCGTTTATGTTATACCTCAGAACAAAGGAGACTGTGATTGGCCCGGGCCCAGCGGAGAAGTGCCATGACTGGCAGGCCCACCAGAACTACAGGGTTAGAGCTGGGAAGAACAGCTCCTGCAAAGAGGGGTACATGGTGGGAGTGGGAGGGTTCTTTTACCAGAAGAGGACAGGGGTGGGCAGACAAAGCAACTAATACCCATCAACATATGCAAAGAGGTGGCACAATGGCTGGCACAGTGGCTGGCCCATGCTCAGCCATGCTGGTCCTCATCCCTCCTGCCCTTCCTCACAGGGTACTGCTCCCAAAGGCCTCCTCCATTCCTACCCATTTATACCCAGTCTCCTTGGCCCTCATCCTGAGCCCACTCTAGAACCCTTCTACTAAAGGGGATCATGAACCATCTTAGCCCAGATAACTTTGGGCAGCCAGGGCAAAATGTTGGAAAGACAATACATGAAGAGTGGTCCTCAAATGCTTGGAAGACTCATTTCATTCCTGGAGGGCAGAGAGGGATGGGAATAATGCCCAGCTCATCTTGAACAGTAAATATGGGCTTCAACACATGTGGACTTCCTAGAAAACTGAAATTCAGTCCCATAGGACAACCAGCTTTGTTTTTTAATGTCTATCAAAAATGTCAATGCACATAAATACACTTTGAGCAATTCCAGGAATTATTTAGCTATCCTCATCATGTGTAATATGACCTGTATCCAAGGATATTAAGTATAACATTGTTGTCAAAGCAGAAGATTGAAGAGACCCACCAACTGAGGATGGGCTAAATGGATTGTGACACCCCTTCTGTGGAATTGTGGAATATTATGCAGCTGTGGAAAAAGGTAAGGCAGCAATTTACATATCGATATGGAATAGATGTTGAGTGAATGGCAAAGCAAGACAGATAATATGTGTAGTATAATGCCTTTTGTAAAACATAATTATATGTGTTTGCACCTAAGGAATTGTATATACCTTAACTCTTACCTGGAATAAATTACAAGAAACAGATAATACTAGTTATCCTCTGAGAGAGAAACTGGGTGGCTGGTGAGGAAGGAGGCCCTTTGGGGTTTTCGAATTGTATACAAGGGACATTTATTACCTATTCAAAAAGAAAAGCAAGGTTAAAATTTTTGAACAATGTAAAAAATACATACATACCAACAAAAATCTCATATTGTACACAAGAACAGCCTATGCATCCAGACACCACTTCCATCACTTACAGTGCAGCCTTACACAAAGCCTGCACACAGAAAATGGGGGTTTTAATACCTGCCTCACAGGATCACTGGAAGACTGGAATGCAATGATGCACAAGATCTGCCATCAAGTAGGTATCTAAGGAATGTTATCTCCCATCCTTCCCCAGTGTCATCTAAACTAGGATTAGATGTTCAGCTCTTGCATTTTTTTTTTATTTTTATTTTTTTTCTGTAAATTGCTTCTTCTCCAGTAATAATTCATGGACTTAAACAGATCTGGCTCATTGTTTTCCACACATGCTTAGCGTTCTTTAGGAAGGAAGTACTATGGTTTCTTTAGCTAACCTCATGTCGATGGGCACTGTGGCTGTTTCCCATGTGCTGTTTTTTTGGGGGTTTTTTTTGTGAGGACATCTCTCATATTTATTGATCAAATGGTTGTTAACAATAAAATTCTGTATAGGGGAGTCAATGCTCAGTACACAATCATTAACCCATCCCAAGCCTAATTTTCGTCAGTCTCCAATCCTCTCAAGCATAGCGAACAAGTTCTTACATGGAGAACAAATTCTTACATAGTAAGTTACATGGTGAACAGTACAAGGGCAGTCATCACAGAAACTTTCGGTTTTGCTCATGCATTATGAACTATAAACAGTTCAAATATGAATACTCATTTGATTTTTATACTTGATTTATATGTGGATACATTTCTCTCTATTATTATTATTTTTAATAAAATGCTGAAGTGGTAGGTAGATACAAGATAAAGGTAGAAAACATAGTTTAGTGTTGTAAGAGAGCACATGTAGACGATCAGGTGTGTGCCTGTAGACTATGTGTTAATCCAAGCTAGACAAGGGCAATAAAACATCCACGTATGCAGAAGATTTCTCTCACAACAGGGGGGGTGAGGTTCTAAGCCTCACCTGTTGATCCCCAATTTCTCACCTGATGGCCCCCCTGCGACTGTGCCTGTCTTAGGTTGTTCCTCCCTTGAGGAATCTTACCCGTCTCTGGCTAACCAGTCATCTTCCGGGGCCATACAGGGTTGCATTTTTTAAATACTGAAAAGCAAATGGGATGGTGCCTCCTGAATGCTCAGGTCCTAGATCACACAGTAGATGCACAAACCTGGAAAGGAGGGAAAGGGAATTCTCCCTGGAACTTTCCTGCTTCTCTCTGAGCAAACACCTGGAGAACAGAAATTCCGAGAGGCTCTTGATGGGGACTTTGGCTGCCCCCAGCATGCCCACCACTTGGGGCAGGGCATGATAAGCCCGAGGATGGCTTCTAGGAGGACTGGGTGGGGTACAATTGACAATATTGACTTGGGGCCTCACTGGACAAGAGGTCCCTGTCACTGGGTGCTGCACCTGCTCCTGGAACCCCACAAGAGGCCGATCTCAGCAACAGAGGGCAGAAGGATGGTATTGTTTTATGAAATTTTTGTTTGCAGGTAGTGATAAAAGTGAATTTCCTTCTGCTAAGCTGCTGCAAAAATAGACAGCCAGCACTCTGGATAGTAGTACTGTTCATTTTATCGTTGAAGAGTGAGGTCCTTCAACGTGACAAAGTCCAGAACCGGGCCTTGGCCCAGGGACTGGGTAGGAGGGGTGAAGAGGTGGAATGCCTGGGTTGTCTGGAAGTAGCCACACCAAGATGGGCAGCAAGGGAGGTAGTTCAGGCCCTGGGTGGGAGCTCAGGGGCTGGGCAGCTGAGGGCCCAGGACCAGGAGCCCTAGGAGACCTCACAGCAGGGCCAGAACCTGAGCTTCCTGCCTGAGGCTGTCCTAGTACTGTACCCTCTGCATGTGTTCATTTATTCTCACTCAAAAGTACCACAATCTCAGCCACGCTCTATAAGGCCTTGCCCACACTAAGTCCAGTGTGTCTGCCTAAAACTCTGTGGTCCTGGCAGTGGAACCGAGTTCCAGGGACCAACTGCTCCACCAGCTGTGTCAACCTCTGGTCCTGCCCTAAACTTTGGAGACTGTGTTTCAACAGACAGGTGAACCCCTTTACATACTTCACAGAAGCTGTACACACCCATCTACACACAGCACGCCCTCCACATGCAAACACAGAATGCACACGCCCTGTACACACTCAGCTGTGTATATGATACAAGCACTGCATGCAAACCAGGAGAGAGGAGGTGGCAAGGAATAATGCAGGGTGGGTGCAGCCCTGAGTGGGGCTGGGAAGAGCCCATTGATCAGTGCCAAGTCCTGTACTGTCTTGGCTTCTAGATTGTTGCTGCACCCAATCGCTGGGAACGGACTCTGGGCCTCTGAAGGGATGGGAAAATCAGCAATCCTTTGTCCCCAGCTGCAAAGGAACCAAGAAGGTAAAAGGACATTTCTGGCCACCAAGGAAACGCCATGTGCCCAGCTGTACAGGCTTGAGAATTGGACAGGCCTAGGTTCGAATCTGAACAGCACCTTCTGGTTAGGCTAGTCTTGTTCTCTCTCAGGCTGGCTTTCCTCACTTGCAGATAGTCCCGAAACGAACCCCCTGTGATGTCTGCGGAGAGGAAACTAGACCTCTCTCCTGATGATAACTGTGATACCTGCTCAGCCTACCCCACGGGGTTTGTCGCACAAATTAAATGAAATGGAGTACTTCAGAGCATACTAATGACCAAGCCATCAACCAACTTTTTCAATAAAGAAGTCTCTGGGAACAGCCTGGAGAAGGCCAGATTTTGCTCCAGTGGCCCCTACTTCCCAGGCCCCTCAACTTCCAAGCCACAGGAGGTCTCCTACCACATCTCCCACTTTGTGGACAAAGGCCGCACACACCAAGGAGGGCTGGCAGAACCAGCTGAAGCTTTATTTTGGAAAAGACACTTGAATTGGCTTTA